>NC_090443.1:703119727-703422757 GCF_031143425.1 Pleurodeles waltl | reverse complement strand
TGTTTCCTCTTATTCAAATTCTTCATTTAACTTTTTCAGGTAGTTCAGAATTATTGGACACTCAATGGTATCTTTTATGGCATAGAAAGAGTCTTTATAGCAGTCATATTGTACAAGTAACTCTGTTTCAGAATGCCAAGGTTTGAAGAGGTGCTAAATAGAAGAATATTTTTTTTCTCAGCACTTTCACAAGTACGTTTTCTATGGTTCATTAAGTTACCTTCTGCATGCCAAACCAAACAACCATCGCAAACAGCTAAACAATATTTCCCTTAATCAATGTTTTTTAAAACATTATTTTTGCACCTATAGTGCCGCAGAATTTCATAAAGACACATATTTTCAATGTGTGGACTTCTTCTTGGAGAGTAAGGCCCATATTTATACTTTTTTAGCATCACATTTGCGTAATTTTTCACACAAAACAGGTGCAAACGTACAAAATAAAACAGTATTTTGTAAGTTTACGCCGCTTTAGCGTCACAAAATGATGCAAATGCAGCATTAAAAAAGTATAAATATGGACCTAAGTATCCAGCATATTTGTTTTTACAATATCTGTACTCTCTAGACCAAACTCTGCTAAGTACCTTATTTCTGGATAAGATTTCAAGACTCAGTTTTCCATGTTGGCAAGGCCTAGACTAACCCAAACAAGTCCTCTAAACTTTGAGAACTAGCTGAACTCAACCTGTCCAAGCACTCAAATGAGCTTATCTATCTATGTGGGAGGGTTTTCAAGTTGAAATTGTATAATTTCTTTGATAGAGATGTTTCTGCAGAAATCTCCAACATTTCCTTCATCTCTGTTTTCTCTGATTTTGTGATGTAGGAAGTGACATATCGAGCAACAGCAATGGAATTGTCAGCAACAAATTGTATGTTCATATTTGCATTACAGAATTTCAGGATGAAAGGATTATAATCATTAATATATTTGGAGGCCTCTGATCTTTTCAGATTATAGGTATTTTTTGGTGATTTTCTTGTTAGTGTGTGCCTCACTGCAGATAAAAAGCTGTTCACTCTCCCTTTTGAAACAAATAGGCCTTGGAAATCCAAAACTACATCTAGTCTAAATGTTTCCTTTACGTCTGTATCTTTGGTGGCAATACTTGTTACATGTATGTGTTTGGATGCAGACAATATGCATTTGTTATTTTTCTCATCTGGAATACTACATGTAGCATGTTGTTATAGGAAAAACAGTACCCACTCATCAGTTTAGCATTTTGGTTCATCCTTTATCCATTAGAGCATCTTTATATGGGGAGCTCCTCTTGTCTGGTATTCTTTTCTCCCCCCCCAAAAAAAATCTGTGACTTCTCTAAGATGAGCATTTGTTTTATTACATATAAAACTCTTCATCACCTGAAACTCGCGGTTGAAATGCCTACATACTTTAGCAGGATCCAAAGAGCAAAGTTCTCCTGCTGTCTTCAATGGATATCCCTAATATTAGAGTTCGCTTCTCCTAAATATTATAGTAAATCATTCCATGCATACTTTTCGCAACTAAGCGTTACAAACCAAGTAGCTGGACCTACATTGTGTAGCATACATTTATGTTCCCCATGACTACGAGTCCAGTAGTCAATAGTCCCATGTAGACATGCCATCAAATAAATTTTCATCCTTATCTTGTATTTTACCAACAAACTCCCTTGCAGAAATATTTTGCAGATTGACTCATGTCTTGAGAATATGGTTGACAGCACAAGAGACTACTGACAAGTCACTCTTAAATAACAGATGAAATATATAGGGAATATAGGGGGTCATTATGACCCTGGCGGAAGGCGGAGAACCGGCGGTAAGACCGCCAACAGGCTGGCGGTCTTACTTGGTGGAATTATGACCATGGCGGTTACCGCCATGGTCATCTGCCGGTTCTCCGTTCCGCCCGCTGGGCTGGAGACCTGGGTCTCCAGCCCGGCGGCCGTCACTATACCGCCGGCGGTATTTGGACCCGGCTTACCGCTGTGGATTTCCAGCAGGTTTGAACCGCCATGAAATCCATGGCGGTAAGCACTATCAGTGCCTGGGAATTCCTTCCCTGGCACTGATAGGGGTCTCCCCCACCCCCATCCCTACCCTGATTCCCTCCCCTACCCCCCCACAACCCCTGCCCCCCCCAAAGGTGGCAGGGCCCCCCCTCCCCACCCTGATCCCCAACATCACATCACCCATACCCACACGACACGCACGCAGGCACCACCTACACACTTACACTTACACGCACACACGCCGACATACATGCTTACATCCACACACACACAGTCAGACACGCACACCCACATTCAAACATACACGCACGCATCCATACAGACATACCCACAGACATACACGCACTCATTCCCATACACACAGCACCCCCGCAAGCATACACGCACTCACACACCCCCTCTACATACACACACGCACACCCCCATGCACCCACACAACACCCCCCACCCCCTCCCCTAACGGACGATCGACTTACCTTGTCCGTCGATCCTCCGGGAGGGGACGGGAGCCATGGGGGCAGCTCCGCCGACACCACACCGCCAACAGAACACCGCCACAGCGAATCACAGGATGTGATTCGCTGGGCGGTGTTCTGTTGGCGTGGCAGTGGAGGTGGAGCAACCTCCACTTCCCCGCCTCCCGCCACTATGGCTGTTGGCGGCTCTCCATCCGTAAAAGGACGGAGAGCTGCCAACGGTCATAATAGGCCGAGCGGCAAACCGCCAACACTGGCGGTCTTCCGTACGGCGGTCCCTCGGCGGTCTTTAAAAAAGACTGCAGAGGTCAAAATTACCCCTATATTGTCGAAACCTAGCACCCCCTGAATATAGTCTTGATGACCTGTATTCATCTGCTGGTATTTGTATAAGTCTCTCATCATGGAGCCCACCAATTCCTGTGGGAAATAGCTGTGGAAAACAGTGAGCCTCTAAACTAAGCTCCTCTAGCTTGTTTCAATTGAAACAGATCAATAGCATCCCCAACAACTTCTTTTGAATGTAGTGGATGAATAATGTAGTGCTCATATATTTCTTCTGAATTTTGCTATCCACTTTTTCTATTTGTCTATTTGTCTACCTAATTACAGTGCTTCATCATTGATACAACTTACTTCTCTGGTAATATCAACATGTTTGTAACAAACATTACTTTCTTTCATGTATGTTGAAGCTTTTTTTTTACTTTATTCACATTCACTCATTCTTGCTAGTTTTTTTTAATTTTTAGTGGGTAGTCAGTTTGCTAGAATAATGAGTGGTTCATCTACATATTTTTCAACATTAACAGTACCAACATTTTTTTTAAATCTAGAGGTAAATATACAATTCTTCCTTTAACCCCTTTGCTGCATGGCCCCTCAGGTGCCAAGCTTTTTTCTGGCTGTTTGGGGCAGTTCGCGCTTAGGCACCTCATAACTTTTTGTCCACATAAGCTACCCAAGCCAATATTTGAGTCCTATTAGCAACATTCTAAGGATTCTGGAGGTACCCAGACTTTGTGAGTTCCCCTGAAGGAGACCAAGAAAGTAGGCAAAATACAGCAACAATTTAATTTTCTTTAAAAAAAAATGGGAAAAATGGGCTGCAGAAGAAGGCTTGTGTTTTTCCCCCTGACAATGGCATCAACAAAGGGTTTGTAGTGCTAAAATCACCATCTTCCCTGCTGCTATCAGGAACAGGCAGACTTAAATCGAAAACCCAATTTTTCAACACAATTTTGGCATTTTACGGGGGCATATCTCATTTTTACAATATTTTTGCTTCCAGCCTCCTTCCAGTTAGTAACAGAAATGGTTGTGAAACCAATTCTGGATACCAGAAAACTAAACATTTCTGAAAAGTAGACAACATTCGGAATTCAGCAAGGGGTAATTTGTGTAGATCCCATAACTGTTTCCTACAGAAGATAACAGCTGAAATAAAAAATATTGAAATTGAGGTAAAAAAACTGCCATTTTTCTCCACATTTTATTATGTATTTTTTTCCTGCAATGTTAATATACCGTTACGCAGCTGGACTCTTCTGGTTACGGGGATATATAGGGCTTGTAGGTTCATCAAGAACTCTAGGTACCCAGAGCCAATAAATGAGCTGCACCTCGCAATGGGTTTTTATTCTATACCGGGTATACAGCAATTCATTTGCTGAAATATAAAAAGTGAAAAATAGGTATCAAGAAAACCTTTGTATTTCCAAAATGGGCACAAGATAAGGTATTGAGAAGCAGTGGTTATTTGCACATCTCTGAATTCCGGGGCGCCCATCCTAGCATGTGAATTACATGGCATTTCTCAAATAGATGTCTTTTTTACACACTGTCTTACATTTGGAAGGAAAAAATGTAGATAAAGACAGGGGGCAATAACACTTGTTTTGCTATTCTGGGTTCCCCCAAATCTCCCAATAAAAATGGGACCTCACTTGCATGGGTAGGCCTAATGCTCCCAACAGGAAACGCAACATGGACACATCACATTTTTACATTGAAATTTGACGTGTTTTTTGCGAAGTGCCTTTCTGTAGATTTTGGCCTCTTGCTCAGCCGGCACCTAGGGAAACCTACCAAACCTGTGCATTTTTGTAAACTAGAAAACTAGGGGAATTCAAGATGGGGTGACTTGTGGGGCTGTCACCAGGTTCTGTTACCCAGAATCATTTGCAAACCTAAAGATCTGGCCAACAATCACTCTTTCCTCACATTTTGGTGACAGAAAGTTCTGGAATTTGAGAGGATTCACAAATTTCCTTCCACCCAGCGTTCCCCTAAGTCTCCCAATAAAAATGGTACCTTACTTATGTGGGCAGGCCAAGTGCCTGTGACAGGATATGCCCCAAAACACAACATGGACACTTCACATTTTCCCAACGATAACAGACCTTTTTTTGCAAAGTGCCAAGCTGTGGATTTTGGCCTCTAGCTTAGCCGGCACATATGTAAACCTACCAAACCTATGCATTTTCAAAAACTAGACACCTAGGGGAATCCAAGATGGGGTGATTTGTGGGGCTCTCACCAGGTTCTGTGACCCAGAATCCTTTGAAAAACTCAAAATGTGGCCAAACATCACTTTTTCCTCACATTTCGGTGACAGAAAGTTCTGGAATCTGAGAGGAGCCACTAATTTCCTTCCAGCCAGCGTTCCCCCTGGTCTCCCGATAAAAATGGTACCTCACTTGTGTGGGTAGGCCTAGTGCCCGCGAAAGGCAATGCCCCAAAACACTATGTGGACATGTCAAAATGATCAAATACTAAACTACCTGTTTTTGCAGGGGGACCTGCGTTTTTGGTCCTGGGCTCAGCAGCCATATAGGGAAACCTACCAAACCCAATAATTTCTGAAAACTAGACACCCGAGGGAATCCAGGGAGGAGTGACTTGCGTTGATCCCCAAATGTTTTCCTACCAGAATCCTCAGCAAACCTCAAAGTCTCCCGGTAAAAATTATACCTCACTTGTGTAGGTGGGCCAGGTGCCTGTGACAGGGAAGAGACAAAAACAGGTCGAAATTGAGGGGGAACCAAAGCGGGTCCAAAAGGGCAGTTTGAAAAAAAAACATTTGTGGGGCAAAAAACTTATCGTTATAGATGAGACAATGCTGGTTGGTAGGAATTTTGTGGATTCCTGCAGATACCGGAAGGTTCCATCACAAAAATGTGGAAAAAATTTGTGATTTCAAGCAAATTTTGAGGTTTTCAGGGCATTGTGGGTAAGAAAATGGTGCAAGGTGCATGTGAAGCACACCACCCTGGACTCACCCAGATGTTTAGTTTTCAGATGTGTCCAGGTCTTGTGGATATTTCTACATTGGTAGCGTCCCAAAGTCCAAAAAGTGCAGCCATCACCATTACAAGTGGGACAATTTTGAGAGTTAGCCAAGCTCTCATGGCCCAAATGTAAAACCAAAACCCAAAATAATCAAATGTTCTCTTGCTTGCCGTGGAATGAGATGTTCTAGTGAGAGGAGAGCTGAAAGACTGTTACCCCCTTCAGTTGGGGTGGGGGCATAGCCATGCTCATACTGGTTGGTAGCAACACCACACTATTTTTTTTTTATTACCTGGCATCTAGTAGACTTTCTGCCCCCACGGGGTGTGGGTCGAGGGTAATTGCCCCATCTGCCCACTGGTGAGCAGAACAACTTTGTCCACATTTATTTGGGGTGGGGGTACGGCGATACCCCCACCCTCTCATTTTGAAAAAAACATCTTCCCTGTTCTCTGGTGGGATTTCTGCCCCCCTTGGGGCAGATGGGCCTTCCAAAAATAGGCCAGCCAACAGTAATGTGCCCCCATGTGGAGAGACCCTTGCCCAAGGGGCTGCCCCCCCAAACAAAACACACACATACACACACATACCAATCCCTGGTACCTAAGAGCTTTCTGCCCCCAAGGGGAGCAGAAATGGCCTAAAATAAATTTGCCCCCTGGAGAGCGACCCTTGTCTAAAGGGTCGCTCCCCTTGCATGAAATTGGTGCAAAAAAATAAAAATCCTTGGTGTCTAGTGGTTTCTGCCCCCCTTGGGAGCATATTGGCCTAATAAAAATAGGCCGATCTGCCCCCAAGGGGGATAGAAATGATCTAAATACAATTTGCCCTCCAGGGGAGCGACCTTTGCCTAAGGGGTTGCTCCCCATACATAAAAAGAAAAAGTAAACAAATATATATATCCCTGGTGTCTAGGGGTTTCTGCCTCCCCAGGGCCAGATCAGCCTAATTGTAATATACCGATCTGTCCCCAGGGGGGGCAGAAAAGGCCTAAAAATATTTTGCCCCCCACCCCCGGGGGAGTGTCCCTTGTGTCCCTAGTGGGCATTTCTGCTTCCCGATCGCATTGTGATCGGGCAGCAGAAATGCTTTTTGAGATATGAAAGGAAAGGCAAGGCCTTTCCTTTCCTTTTATGCCTCTGCCTGCCCCCTCCTCCCGAGTGGAAGAGAAATGCTGAGGATTTATCTTCTGCATCGCGCTGGAAGCATGCATCCAGCTCAATGGGAGGTGACCTCTGATGATGTCAGCACACAATTGCGTTTCTGACATCATCGGATGTCACTGGGGTGACCGGGGGGTTAGGTGGAAGGGGAACCGATTCCCCTTCCAGCCCTGCCCTGGGGGGGTGGCCCTAAGGGCCCTCGGGGGAGCAACAGCGCTTCCCCTGAGGGGCTATACCAGAATGTAGTGGTTACGTCCGTGGCGCCTCAGCGCTGCACCACCAGACGTAACCACTTAGTCCTTGGCAGGGAAGGGGTTAAGTCCTTTCTGTAGTTCTGTTGGTCGCAGTTCCCCCCCTTGTTTGACTCCATTTGAACAATTGCTTGAAATGGGTGCACAGTTTGTATTAGAATTGATTCATATACATTTAATTGATTAAGTTCTTCTGCAATTGGCACTAATTTTAATCTATTATGAATTGCTGTAGTTGGATTTATATAATTCGCCAATTTATTATAACAGTATTTACATATTGTTTCTTTTGTGTCTAAATTAAACTGCTCTTCTGGAAATAGATATGAACCAAACTCCTTCCACTCATCATTACAGTTTTCTTCAGTTTTAGAAAACAGAACTACATTACAAGTTTGGTTTTTGTAATAAATACGGTGACAACAAACACATACATCTCAGAACACTTTTTTCAGTACATATCTGTCAATCCACTTCTCCTACAGCTCTCAAGACTTCCCCCTCATTTTCTCTGTTATCTTCTTCAGGCTCAAAGCAACGGAAATGAATATCGTCAGAATCTTTTCCAACCTCTGCCACACTACCATGCAACAGAGCTCTATTCAAATACCCTAAACATAAAGCTTGACATTTTACATAATAAAGTCTCCTAATATTATTGTGCATTTTTCAATGATGAACAGCTAACATTCTAAAATGATGAAAAGTGCTTTTGTACACTTGTTTTGGAAGACATGCCTATGAATGACCTTGTAAGGTAGTCTATTTTCTAACTGTTCATTGATCTAATTCTTGAAACAGCTTACTTTTCTTTTTGAGACTCCTCCCTGAAATTCTCTTAGAAAACATTTCAGTTTTTCAATTCATTTCTGATTGACAGTACAATACTACTACACTTCCACTTGTACACAGGACCCTCATACACCTACCTTGTACTTCTTCAGCTATTACTTGTTCTACATTCCTAGGAACTGTGTGTTCTTTTTCTACGGGAGTGCCATCCTTCACTTGTCTACTTGTGTCCACTGCATGCACTAATGTATTATCTTGCAAGTAGCAAGTGGTTCTGTACTAGCTGTGTACATCTATTCACCTTTAAAACCTTTGCAAAAGTTACTTTTGTCAATTAGCTTTTCTTCTTAATGTCCTTTTACTCATGTAGACTGCTTTTTTGTCTAGTGTCTTCATTCTGTTCAATATTAGGATAAAAATGTCCTTTTCAAAACTAATGCTTTGTCGACTATACTCTCGATAAGTTGCTTCTGCTTAATTATAGCACTTCTCTTTCTATATGTTTTCGTCTTTTTCAGCAAATTTTGTATTGCTCTAGTGTCCAAGTCGCCACATTCCTTTCCTGATTACATTTTCTATCTTTACCAGCATGTAATCCTTTCTCTTCATCATTTAAATTACAACTCCTCTTTTCATTGAACAATTCCTTTCAGTTTTTAATGTTTGACATACTTTTTTAGTGTTATTTTTTTCTTGTCCACATTGTCCACCTTATCTGGCTGTTTGCTGTCAGTTTGAATTAGGTGGTATTATTTATTTCTTCTGTTTCCTTTTACTGTCTCTGTTATTGGTCATTCTGATTCTATTTCTCGTAGTACAACTGAATATCTGCTAATCAAATTAAAACTACTTTTACCTCTATTGAAAACAGTATACAATTATATACTAGAACCAATTAGCTCTGCCAGTGTGTACACTACTAAATACTTGTGTCTTAGTGATTATCTAAAGGAGCAATACACGATTTGTACTAAAAGTGCACTTTAATACTTTACAAATATATTTTTAATGTCTACTCAAGCAAGGACTAAAAGTGCACACTCAGTCTCTCCATTAGCAGGGTGAAGTCATATTTTAAGGAGTAGTTGTGTGTATGTCTAACTACTTTGTGCCAGTACTTAGCTTCATATTTGAGTGAGTACATGAATCCCTCATTAGTGTTCCATCAGGTTTTTAAGTAAATATGAGTCTATATCACTGGCTTTTTGTACTAACTCTATGAATCTGTAAATGTGTCTCTAAGTGAATATATAAATATGTTACTTGCTATGTTGTTAAGTACAATAGTATGTAGCTCTGTGCACTTCACTCTGATACTGCTAGCTACCTAACTACTACATAGGTATGTGCTTGAATTTATAAGTAACCATCTTACTATCTGTCTAAAATCACTGTAAAACTATGTGTATCGCTGTAAGACTGCATGTGAGACTGTGTATCCAGATATGAGATTGCCTGTCAGAATCTGTGAGTTTGAGAGTGACTGTGAGAGTGCTTCAGTGTGAGACTGGTTATGACATACTTTCTCCAGGTGTGAATTGGGTGTGATAGTGTCTCTCTTGGTGTGACACTGTCTGAGTGTGGGCATCAGTGTAGGAGTGTCTGTTTTGCTGTGACAGTGTGTGTGAGAGTGTCTATGTGGTTGTCAGAGTGGACAGTGACAGTTTGCCACAGTGACAGTGCAGCATGGGGATATTAGGGGGGTGTTAAGGGGCGCAAGAAAAGTGGCGGTGCGCTGGGAGCAGCACCACTCTTCTTAAATCTGGCTCTCAGCGACTCTAACAGTAGGCCTCAGGTATGTTTAAACTAGCACTTGTGTGGATAGGTGAGTAGGCTGTGTCACTGTTTAGCTACATATCTGTGTGACTGTACTGCTACTTCTATGAATGTCCCACCAGATGTTAAAGTAAATATGCTGATTACAGGGGTATCTAATTATCTGTGCAACTACCTCCAATATTGTTGGAAGCATAACTGCTGTCTGGATGTATGCATTAATGTATAGGCAGCCCTCTAAGTATGTCAGTGTTATGTCAGGTGGTCTATCCCTTTGTTAATAGCAATATGAATTGTAGTTTCTGCCTCAAAGTTAATATATATGTGAGCATAATGCTCTGCAAGACCACAAATAACTCAGTTAAACTTAGAACAGCATGATTCATCTCTTAATAACAAACTACCCTCCTGTATGAGCTACCTATAGCCTACATAAGGGTTGACTCTTCTGTGGTAAAACGGAACTGTAATATTTCTTTCCTGATTACTATACCTTTCTGTATTGTCAACATGTAGATATTATTTTTATTCCTTTTTAGTTCAATATACTACTCATTCTTGTACATCTAATATACAATTATCCCTGTAGTAACACCTTTTAATTTAAAATATATTATACTACACATACCTTTGAAGTATGCTCCTTGCTCTTTATATTGGTATCTCCAAATTAGTTTGAAATTCTTCTCACTTAAAACATCCAAAAACGAAGCAGAAAAATGTCACACCACTCTCAAGTAAGTGAACCATTATTGGCAACCTTTTCAACTTTGCTTTCAAGGTTACTCAATCAAAAAGCTAATCGGAATCTCTCTTTCATGTGTAAGTTATGCTATACATCTTGTCACTGGATATCATAGTTAACCATTTCCCACACTCCTCAAAAGATAGCCCAATTCCATACCAGTTTTTTGTGAGATTCACAGGTCCACCGTGAAGCTCAGCGCGACCCCCGTGTGACTCCACAGTTGGATCCATGCAACCATGCGGGAGGACAACATTTATTTTGAATATATATTCTCAAATAATGCTGATATATTACTCTTTTAATAAACAAATGTATTGCCACCTAAACATACTATTTTTCCCAGTGGAACTGCAACTACCAAGTCACAGTGTAGTCTTTTTTATAGCCTTTTCCCCCACGCTCTTCTAGCTGTGCTACCATGGTCACATAGTTTGTAACATTCTCTTGCAGCAGTAGGTCACAAGTTTATAACAGTTTCTGCAAGCACCATGCTTACGTTTAAATGAAAAATAGCAGGTGTGGTTGATTTTTTCAAATAATACACACATCACAAACAGCAACACTTTTTCTGTTTTTTGAAAACCAATCCCATATATCTAGAACAAACAATAAAAACTGTTGTTCCAAGCTTTAACTAGTATCTTCCATTTTCAACAATGGTTGTGCGGGGGTGTCAGGGTGTGAGAATAGGTGTGAAAGTGTGTCTCTGGGTGTGAGAGTGTATGTGTGTGAGGGTTGGTATGAGAGTTTCTGGGTGTGAGAGTGGGTGTGAGAGTGTCTGGTTGTGAGATTAGGTGTGAGAGGGTGTGTCTGTGAGAGTGGGTGTGAGAGTGTCTGTCTTAGTGGGAAAGTGGGTGTGAGAGTTTCTGTCTGGGTGTGAGAGTATTTTTTTGAGTTAAGGAGTGGGTTTGAGAGTTGTCTGTCAGTGTGAGAGCGGATGTAAGAGTGTCTGTTTGGGTGTGACAGTAGATGTGAGAGGGTATGTTTCGCTGTGAGAGTGAGTGTGAGAATATCTCTTTTGATGTGCAAGTGGGTGTAAGAGTGTCTCTCTGGATGAGAGACTGGGTGTGAGAGTGTCTTTCTTGGTGTGAGAAGGAATGTGAGAGTGTATGTGTGCGAGAGTGAGTGTAATCGTGTCTGGGTGTGATAGTGAATATGAGAGGGTATGGCTTGCTAATAGAGTAGGTGTGACAGTGTTTCTGTTGATGTGAGACTGGGTGTGGGAGTGTATGTCTAGATGTGAGGTGTGGATGCGAGAGTGTCTCTGTTGGTGTAGGATTGTCTATATGGGTGTGAGATTGGGTGAACCAGGGTATGTCAAGGTGTGAGGGTGAGTGTGAGAGTGTCTGTATGAATGCCCGAGTGTGTGCGCTAATATATTTTTTGGTTTTGGCAGTTTCCGAGATCCACAGATCCATCTGTGTGGCTCAGCACTGCCCCCATGTGAATCTGCAGGTGGATCTGCAGATCTCAGGAAACTGTGAAAAAACATTTTACACATGTTTTCTAAATTATTTACTCATCAGCCACATTCACACGAACTCTATGAGGTCAGGGTACTCCTACCTCCACACCTTCATATCATTTGTAGTCCACATTTCAGCCACGGGGACCATTCTTTGATAAATCAAAATGGCCACCGCAACGTCCCTATCAGGTTGTGGCCAGCCAATCAATAGCTTCCTATGTCTCATGGACTCGTGGATCTATCCCTGGTGGATCGAGAGAGGATCGGTGTCCCTATATAGCTATATTTTTCAGCCTTAAATAACTCACAAAAAGCATGCTTTTGGGACCAAGATCTAGATTCTTCCAAATTTGGTGTATTTCCATTCAGGGGTTCGATCGGCAGTTGTGTTCAAAATGTTGAAAAAAAAATCCCATTGACATAGAATGGGGATAAATTGTTTTGGGACTCGCCCTTTTTCTCAGCCCCCACTTGACAGATCACCCTCCAAACTTTCTTGAAAGCAATTGAACTGATCAAAGTATAAGTTTTGAGAATTTTGTGAAACTTTGTCAAGCAGCTCCAAAGTTATTTGCAAATCAAAAAATGCTCTGACTATGGGAAAAAAAATACATATATATATATATATATATATATATATATATATATATATATATATATGTATATATATATATATATATATATATATATGTATATATATAAACATATATATATATACACACACACATATATATGTATACAGACAGTCATGTGAAAATTTCTGTGATAATGTAACATTTTAAACATACAAAACCACTGAAATTCACCAGTTATAGTTATCTCATGTAACTATAACTCATTCCCTAAGGTAACAATAACTCGTGCCCCCGCAATGCACAGCTTACGGCATGTACAGTTTTCTCGTTGAAGCAACATAATTTAGTGCGCACACCTTTCATATGTAACATATATACTCAACAAGTATTAAACTGAATCAAATGTGTGCATTTTATTAATTATTTGTAGTAAGTGACTGTATACTCCTGTTACTGAGAACTACTTGCGTATTTAGCTGAATTATGATAAATGTAATCACTATGAATGGAATGTATGCTGTTTTTTAAATTGCTTTTGATATAATCACTTATGCTAACTGTATTTTTTAGAATCTGTTTAACCTAGTGTTGGCCTAATGTGTAACCAGGACTTGTCATGGGTTAATTTTTGTGCCTTACTTGGGCACCCTTATTTTGGCCTTAGTCCTTCAGCCTGTGCCTTTTTACCCATATACACATTTGATTTTGTATTAATTTTATTTAGTTTTAGCATGGCTTGGTTTTAGCTGGCATGTTTATATATATAATCTGTTTCTGAAAAAGCATTGCTATTCCCGTTCTACATACATCAGCCCTACGTTTCACTCTGTGCCTGGCCCAAGGCTGTACATGATAATTTTCATAGAGTTGCTGCTCCTGGAGTCCAGCCATGCTATTCGTGATTACTTAGACAGCTACACCAACCCTGGTTTTGTCTTATAGCCAACGGGGAGGATTGGCAGCAGAGCAATGGGTATCCTCCTGCCACCTTCAGGTATGAAATCGGGATTTCTCCTTTAGAGGGGCTACACACCAATATGCTCTCAGTTTCAGAGAAAAGGCGTACCTAGGAATCACTAGAACCATGCTATTCCAGGATGTTGGGACTGTATATATTTTTTTACAGTCCCATCATCCTGGTCGCAATCATCACTGTGTTATGTTTCATGTTCCTAATAAGCACAGTTCATGTCTCATATCCTAGGATGCAGTTGCTTCAATAAATGTATTGAACTTTTCTTGCATCTCCTTGTCTGCCTTCACATGCACAAGGCCTTGTGCATATAAGAGAAAGTGGTATGATCTGTTGACCACAACTTCCCTAAGGAGTCTGAGTGCTATGTCTCTAGGCTGCCAAAGATCATCCTCACTTCCTAGGTTAAGGTGAGGTGCTGCTAGCTAGCTGTCGCAGCCAGGCCGACAGCTTCCATTCGGTGTGAGACTGACTCAGTCACTCATACACGGTAGTGCTGCCGCCCTAAACTCAGCAGTCATACCCCCATGGTAAGAGTCCTACGACAGCTTCAGTGACCATATTACATTTGATAAAATGTTATGCAAGTGTCTTATTTCCCCTTTCTTTGCAGGTGTCTTATTTTTGCGCTTGCTAGAATAGGTTCATTGTCCTTTGTATTCGACTGGCAGACAAGTGATCCTTTAATTAATTGTTGGATTCAGATATGGAGACTGGGACAGTGAGAGACACTATAATGTACCAGGAAGACGAGACTGATGGTGCATCCAAAGTCGTCCAGATGATTGCTTCTTTGATAAAAGCTGAGAAACTAGGGAGGCTATCTGCTCCCCAAGATCACTGTCTTTTGATGAGCTTATTTGGGGGACGATGATAAAGATAAGTTTTCTGAAAAAAAACTTCTTTCAAGCCTTAATTGTGTGCTCTTTGGAATGGCAGATCAATTCCTATACTGATTTTAGTGAGAGAAGACCTCTTCTTAAGTCTGCCCATGATGTTAAGGTTCATGCTTGAATACTCAGACTCTTTCTATCTATTGAACCTTAATTTTCAAAAGTTCATCGGATGCTGGCACCTTCCTCACAGAATTTCCCCTTTATTGCCTTTGATACTTTATTTAGAATAGAGACATTCCTTTATGGAACCTGCTTGGGTCATATTTTGTTCTCTGTAGGTTATTCTGTTTTGCATATTCTTTTTAACTATATAAAAATATGACTTTGAAAATGTGTGAGACGAAGCTACATGGGATTAGTTGCATACTGCACTGGAACAAATTAGACAGATGAAGGGACAGATGGGCCAAGAGAAAAGGGAGAAGTATGATAAATAGCCTCTAGCAGAAGGAAGTCCTACTCTTTGAAGGAGTTATATGGAGGAGGATACATGTATGTACCATGGAGTTGAGGCGTTCTTGTCACATTTACAAATCAGTTCCTGAAATTGAGGTAGAATCCTTGGATGTCATACACTCAGCTTGATTGATTTGTGAATATTTCAAATGTATTGTGGCAAGATGAGAATACTTTTTTTGATATGGTGGTTCCTAGTGACATATGGGCTGGGTGCAAAGTGTCAATTCAGTGGCCAAATGTTGAACCTCAGAGAGTGGCTGGGACGAATACACCATCTCTATAACACTGCAGAGGTACGACCAAGTGATTAGCTTCTTGAAGAGGAAAGTTACACAAAAGGAGATTGATTGGTTGAAAATTAACCAAAGATTAGCCAAATTGCCCAAAAGGCCAAAAAGTGAATACATGCTGACTACAAGTGCTTGTTGCTAGTGTTTAGACAACATTGCCATGCTGAGAATCCAGAATGGGGTGAGATGAGCAATTTTATCTCACAGTTTGTTCTTGGATTGTGTCTCAAGACTACCCTTCATATTTAGCAGAATGTGATTTGTTGGAAAAGTAAGACATTGGATGAGATTCTTCAGTATGCGATGTATTGCAGTGATGAACAGGAGATGAAACAGAAAAGACCTAAGGACAAGTTCACGTTGGCCCAGACTACACTGGCACAGATTTGACCTAAGAATGGTCTGTATGTGGGGAAATGTTAGTGGAATGCGGGGTGTTGACTACCAAGGTGGAGGACAGATGATGCAGGGTGAAAGTTGAGTTCCAGGGAGAGGCATGGTGACATAGAAGTCATCAAATCCATTTAATTTTTGTGATACATTTGGTCATTGGTAGACGAAGTGTCAACTGAATTCCAGTAGACTAATTGATGATGGTCAAATGCAGAATGCAAATCCTATGTAGATACAAACTAGGCCAGTGCAAAGATCCAAAAATCCTAATATATCGCAAGACCCATTGATAAAGGTCCCACAAGCACCAATGCTTAAACAGAATATGGGGAATCCGAGGTTCAATGCAAACCAGGTCCCAAGAGTGAATCAGAACCCTTTGCAGAGTTCAGCTACCTTTTAACAGTTCACAGTTTTTTATGCTTCTGATGGTTATGGCTCTGACTCATCACAATGACGGAATTTGGAGACTCCAAAGTTATCCTGTAATTCAGTCCTTGTTTGGTCTATCAGTGACCTGCTGGTTGTGTTGATGTTGCAAGAGGCTTACAGACAAGACAATAAATACTCTGTTGAATCATTTAGCCAAGAATGGGCACAAGGTGTGCCCGAGTACACTACAGTACTGTCTGAAAGAAGCCCTGTACCAAGGTCATCACATTAAAAAAAGAGCAAAGAAGGTGTTGCAAGAGAGAATTTCTGTCAAATCAAAAATGAACCCTGCTACTTTGTAGAGAGAAGTCAGGATGTATATGGAAATGGTGGGCTACTGTCATCAGTGGGTACCCGATTTTTCTTTAGCGGCTAAACCGCTAAAGAGGGTGACACACAAGGATGTGCTGTGATCCGATACCATAGGACAACAACAGCATGATTGCCTTCCTAGAATTGAGAGAAAATCTCTGTCCCACCCTGGCTCTGGAAATGCCAGATTACACAAAAGAGTTAACTCTATTTTGCACTGAGAGGGCTGTGCTTTCTCAGCGCTTACTGCAATGCATGGTGATTTTAGAAGACTTGTGGCTTACTTTTCTGAAGTACTTGACCCTGTAGCTGCAGGACTGCCTGACTGCTTTAAAACAGTAGCAGCCGTAAGTGTCGACATCGAACAGAGTGAAAACATAGTTATGGACTATCCTGTTAGCATGATGGTTCCTCGCTTTGAAGAGGAATTGCTCAGTCGTTCCCAAACACAACAATTGACTAGTAGCCGGCACACTAAGTATGAGCAGATTATTCTTGCTGCTGATAACATTACCTTAAAGTGCTGCAACAATATAAGTCCTGCTTCAACACTGTTTCTTTTACCTCAGACTGAGTTGAGGACAGAGAGATTGAGCATGACTGTTTCAATGTCATGGGATTGTGCACCAAGCCAAGACCTGATATTAAAAATGAACCCCTAGCAGAGCCTGATTATGTGTTTTTGTGGATGGATCCTGCTTAAGGGATGATGAGGGAACTTTAAGATTTGCTTATGCCATCTGTACTGTTCAAGGCATAGTGATTGCCTGCTGGATCCACTCTGTGACGTCTACTCGAGTGGCTGAATTGGTCATGCTTACTAGAACATGTTATGCATCAGACCATTTGAAAGTTACCAATTTTACTGCTACTCACTATGGGTTTGGTGTTGTCCATGTCGTCGGACAGTTGTGGTCACAAAGGGGATTTATGACATCATCTGGATCCTCTATAAGGAATTAGGAATATGTCATGACATTACTTGAAGTGTTGCAGAGGCCTAGGGAGACTGCTATTGTTGAATGTGCAGCATACAGAAATGAAAATGATTATGTGATGGCTGGTAACTGGTACGCCAATGAGGCTGCCTGGTATTGTGCTTCTGGGTTTTGTGCATTTAACAGTAAATACTAAAATAATATGAAAATGTGAATGACTTCAATCTTTTGTTGACTGTGACTGATACTTGAGAGGAATTTATTAGATTGCAGGAGGAAGTACAAGAAGCTGAACAGCAAAGCTGGGTTAGAGCAGAATGTGGGAAGAATAAGGATGAGATGTGTTTTTCAGGAAATGGAAGGCCTGAGTTATCTGATAATTTAGTATCATTGATGGCTAGACACTTTCATGTTTCCACATTCAAAGGGAGGGATGAGATGGTGAGGTTGTTCATACAAAATTGGTTTAACCCTCAATTCATGATAATGGTTGAAAAAGTGTGTCATAGGTGCATTGTCTGTAATCAGATCAATATAGGGAGAAGATACCCTGTCTCCATGAGTAAAAAGGGGGATCAGGTAGCCCCGTCAATCGGATGTAGTTGGACTTTATTGAGATGCCTGTGTGTAATGGGCTGAGATATGTCCTGGCCATAGTGTATATTTTCTGCAGTGGTGTTGAAACAAACTCGACAAGGAGGAATGACAATCTCACTATAGTCAAACTGTTGTGGTTTGTGAACTGATACCCAGGTTTGGTTTCCTGTTTTTTCTCGAATCAGACCGAGGGGCTCATTTTAACCATTAAGTCCTTAGAATAATGTGTGTAGCTTTGCAGGTGGAACAGAGACTGCATTGCAGTCAGTAACTCATGTTCCTGGCATTGGGGAGCAGATAAATGGGATGTCGAGATCCAGATTTGACAAAATATGTGTCTACTTCTTTGAAAAGGATTGATGCTTTGCCTTTGGTATTGATCAGTCTCCAAAGTACTCCTGATTGATGAACATGATTGTCACACCACAAGATTCTCATGGGAAGGGGCATAAGATTGCCTGCTAACAAAAATGTCAATTTCACAGAAGATATGGTTCTTGACTACTGTAGAGGACTAGCTTATGTAGTGCGTGCTGAAGCTGCCACTGTATGTCCTCCACAAGGAAAGTTCCACACCTAAGTCTGGGGACTGAGTTCTGGTCAAGAGATGAGTCCAAAATGTGTATCTGGAGCCCAGACGCAGAGCCTTTTACCAGGTCATCTTTGTGACGAACACCGTCATCAAGTGTGGTGGACTGCATGATTGGATATATGCCTTCCATACCTAGCGAGTGAGAAACCCAAAGAAGTGGTAACACCTACACCTGCTGCTGACTTTCCACCCCCATTTTGTGAATACCCTGAGGAAGCCAAGGGGGATAAGTTGAACATCCAAGAATCTCAGAGTCAACATGTGGTTCATGTTCCAGTAGTAATACAAAGCCAAATTGAGGCAAGTTCTGAGTATGTAGTGAGTAAATCAGGACTAACCACAGTGGAACAGTCACATGCTTAGATAATTGATGATGCAGATCCAGAGGAAGGGATGAGTAACATGACCAGCATTGTTCAAAGGAAATAAAAGTGGCCAAGGGACTGAGACAGGGTAAAACTCAATCTATCAAATGAACATATTCCACAAGATGTCACTGAAGAGACTGAGATTAGTGGGTTAAGTGGCAGAGAGAATGAACAGCCAGTACTCAGGCGATAAAAAATGTGAGGGTGCCTTGCAGAATGTACTTGGCCCCTGAGTGGCCTTACTACATTGACAAGGAACTTGATTTGATCACCTATGATTTAGGTGAATAGGAAACCAAGCCAAAAGAGCCTTGATGACCTGTGCCCACACAGCAACTGTAATTCATCTCTGATTAATCATCATTGTGTGAACTGTGTGAATTTGAATTCCATTGAACTTTGTTGAACTGAACTTTGAACTTTGAACTTTGTATTTATTGAATTATGAATATTCCCTAGGGCCAAGGCTCCAGTAAAAGAGTAGGGTTGTCATTTAGAAGAAGGTGGAGTAGGGTGTGGGATAACTCATGAAGATTGGTGTGCATAAAAGCTAATCTCATTGTGGAATGAGAAAAGATTTTGCTATTTGCACATGTAGAAACATTGCAGAATTTATAGGTCTGCTTTCTGTTATTCTACTCAAAGTTCTATCTGTAGAGAAATTGTGGGTATCCTAAACAAAGTTCATCATAAGTCAGTTGAAATGTTAATAGTTATGATACTGACAGCTGCTTCATTAATAGTGTTAAGCTCCCCTGCTGATGATAGTGCTGTTAGGGCACACGTAAGCCTAACACTCCATTTAAGAAAAATATAGTTTTGACATGAGTGTTTAACACAAAGATCTTTCAAAAGGAGACTTTTCTACCATTGTCTGTTTTAAACTGCAATATGCACATACACGCACAATGGAAGCAAAGGATTAATATGTATGTGCTAATTTGTCTGCTTCAATAGCTGAGGGAGCTATGCATCACCACATTCCTCTTTCTTATGATATCAAGTGTAGTATTATGCTTAGTCTTTTATATAGACAGGTAAGCTTTTAATATTATTATTAAAATTATGATTCAATACTATCTAAAGTACCTCTCAGTAAAGACTCTGCCACACAACTTGAGGCAGATGAGGTAGATACTGCTTGGTATTTCTTTCAACTTCTTTGAAATATTGACTCAGATCGTATCCCTAAGTTGAATTTGACAAGTGACATGACTCCTGTAGAAAAATGGTTTATTCATGAGTTAGAAGTCAGAAGGGTTCTGATGTACCTACAATCAGTGGAAGGAGAGGATGTTTTGAACCATGTGTGGAAAAAGCCGGGAGACAAGTTCAAAGGAAAGGGAATTTATTCTAAGTTGAAATTCGATTGGTAACATAAAGGTAAGTTGTGAGTTCACAAATTACAGGAAAAGACCAAGTGATTCCTGGAGTGTATTTTGTGCAGACAGTATGCATATCTTAAGTTAGCTATAAGTTGGGCAGGTACTTGTTACCTTGCTTTAGTGATTCTAAAGATCTATCCTGCAAAGAATCTAAACATGCCTGTAAAGGGATCAATTAGTCGACACAAAGGTAGTGGTAGTTGTGGTATATGGCCGCCGCTCCCGCGTGCAGCCGGTCTCCATGGAGACGCCGAGTGTGCTGATCTCGAGCGGTCTCCACGGAGAGCGAGGTTGGTCGGAGAACGACGGTTGAAGGCGGTCGGATGGCTGGGGTTTTAAAGATAATAAAGTAACCTTACTTTACCCGTGGATGGATCGTTTTTGTATGTTGGACCCATTCCACATTGGCGACGAGGATGGCTTAAGGTGCCCCAACATCATATTGGATATTTTTAAAGATCGAGGAAGTTCAGCTGATTTTTGTTAAGTTCTCCTTGTAAAACAACAGGCTGAGTTTAGCCCGAAGTGAGTGACGTGAGAAGCGCACAGCAGTGAGGATATTCAGAGCTGTTTTTTGTCGAGTGTTTCCTGGTATGCTGTTTCCTGGAGGCGTGGCCTAAGTTTTTTCTTTCCATTAAAGGGATGGTCTAAGCTACAGCATTAAAGGGGAAGGTGTTCATTGCTGTTCAGCTGACTTGGACATTTTCAAAGGAGAAGTGGCTGGATGGTGACAACTGCATACGGTGACCGGCACACCTTCAAGAACGCTTTAGCCTGTTTCGTAAATTATACAGTGACAGGCACATTTTGAACATCTATGAGTATTTTACATTGTTGAGTACAGTGTACAGTAACTGCAACGTAGTTGCATGGGGTGTATTTATTTTTGGTACAAATACTCATTTAATGGAAAGTGTTTGATGTTATACTTGTATAGGGGGGTTTAGAGTTTTGTAATAGCATCAGTCTAGCAATATTTATGGGGAAGTGTTTTTGGTTGGTTACTGAAAAGTATTTTTTTTAAAAAAAGAATAATGCAGAATGTAGCACCCCCTCCTTTCTTCTTAAGTAGTCCAGGAGATCCTACATATCCGTGGACTAAGTGGAAGAAAATGTTTGTTCATTATGCTAGGGTGTGTGGACCGACACTCACCGCCGAGAGGAAACATGCACTTTTGATGCACTGTTTGGGGGGTGAGGGTCAAGAGGTATTGGAAAACTTACCAGATTTAAGTATTGAAGAGTCTAGAAATCTAAATGAATATGAACTCTGCATTAAGAAATTAGACAAACATTATATTCCGAGAGTCAGTACGATAATGGAAAGATACTATTTTGGCAGAAGAGAACAAGGAAAAGATGAATCGGTGGAGGAGTACATTACAAGTTTGAGGAAACTAGCTGCATCTTGTAAATTTGGAACGCTAGTGGATGAAAGAATAAGGGATCAATTTTTACTAAGGTGCAGTAGCGACAAAATAAGGGAGGAATTGTGGTTAAAAGATGAACCACCTTTGGAAGAAGTAATGTTAGTGGCAAAAGGAGTTGAGCACATGCTTAAGTGTGTTAAAGAGTTAAATTGTAACAAGGGCATGGCTGGAGAACTTCCGAAGGTGGATGAAGTAGTATGTGAAGTGAAAAGCAAAGAACTTAGGGGGTCATTCAGACCCCGGCGGGCGGCGGGAGCCGCCCGCCTGGCGGGAACCGCCGAATGACCGCACCGCGGTCAAAAGACCGCGGCGGCCATTCTGTGTTTCCACTGGGCTGGCGGGCGACCGCCAGAAGGCCGCCCGCCAGCCCAGCGGGAAACCCCTTCCCACGAGGAAGCCGGCTCCGAATGGAGCCGGCCGAGTGGGAAAGGTGCGACGGGTGCAGTAGCACCCGTCGCGAATTTCAGTGTCTGCTATGCAGACACTGAAATTCAAAGTGGGGCCCCCAGGGGCCCCACAACACCCCTCACCGCCATCCTGTTCCTGGCGGTCGGAACCGCCAGGAACAGGATGGCGGTGAGGGGGTCGGAATCCCCAATGGCGGCGCAGCAAGCTGCTCCGCCATGGGGGATTCCTCAGGGCAGCGGAAAACCGGCGGGACACCGCCGGTTTTCCTGTTCTGACCGCGGCCAAACCACCGCGGTCAGAATGCCCTGCGGGGCACCGCCAGCCTGTTGGCGGTGCTCCCGCCGACCCCGGCCCCGGCGGTCAATGACCGCCGGGGTCGGAATGACCCCCTTAGTGTATTGAAGAAAAAAGAGGATGAGTATAAGTTTAAAGGAGAATGTTTTTGTTGTGGGAGGAGTGGTCACAAAGCTAATGCTAGCAATTGCCCAGCATTGAATGTGGTGTGCAATGGGTGTGGGAGGAAAGGTCATTACTATAAATGTTGCTGTAATAAGAAGAAAAGGAATGGAAGTAGCAGCATGACGAGAGAGATTAAAGAGCTGTCTCAGGATGTGGTTTTTCAAGTTAAAACACGTGGTAGGAATGAGGAACATCCGAGTGAGGTAATGAATGTAGAGGGTGTTGGTTTGTTGATGAAGTTTGATTCCTGTTCACAGTTAACAATTATTTCAAAGAAGAGTTTTGATTTATTAACAAATAAGGAAAGTGTGTTAAAAAAAATGGATGTACGTCCAGGAGGTTATGGTGGACAACCTATAAAAATGTTAGGATATTTTGAGGGTCATCTTGAATTAAAAGGGAGACATTTGGTTGGAAAGGTCTATGTGTCCAACCAGGGGGACAACCTTTTAAGTTGGACACATCAGAGATTGCTAGGGGTTGTGTTGAATCCAAATGCACAACCACAAGTGCAAGTGCAGTGTATTAACGGTAGTGAAGGGGAGTTAGTCTCTGAATTTCCTGAAGTGTTTGTGGAGAAGTTAGGGTGTTTAAAAGGATAAAAACATAGAATTAAACTGAAGAAGGGTGCCATTCCGGTAGTATCCAAAGTGAGGAAAATTCCTTTGGCGCTACAAGACTTAGTAGTGTTGGAACTTAAAAAACTGCAGGATTTGGGTATTATTGAAGAAGTGGAAGCAACAGAATGGTTGGCGCCCATAGTTGTAGCAAGGAAGGGAGATGGAGACATCAGATTATGTGTGGACCTTAGAGCTTTGAACAGAGAGGTTGTTGTTGACAAATTTCCCCTTCCTAATATTGAAGAAATTGTGTCCACAGTTGGGGGAGCAAAATATTTCTCGACACTAGATTTAACATCGGCGTATCATCAGGTAGAGTTGGAGGAAAATTCGCAAGAGCTGATGGCATTTATTACACCTTTTGGTGCCTTTAAATGTAAGAGGATGCCTTTTGGCAGCCTCTGTGTTCCAACGCATTATGCATAAGATCTTGGGAAATGTAGGTGGAGTGAAGTGTTATCAGGATGACATTTTGGTTTTTGCAGATACAGCGACAGAACATTGGGAGCGTGTGAGGGTGGTATTGAGTAGACTAAGTCATGCAGGTTTCTCTCTTAAAAGGAAGAAATGTAGGTTTGGTCTAACAGAAGTGGAGTACTTGGGACATTTGATCACAGGAGAAGGTGTAAAACCCAAACCTGAGTTGGTTATGACAATAAAAAGATTATCAAGTCCTCAAACCAAGGATGAAGTGAGTTCCTTTTTGGGGATGGTAGAGTACTATGGAAGATACATCAGGAATTTGTCAGAGAAGACAGAGAACATGAGAGGACTATTAAAGAAGGGAAAGGAATTCATTTGGGACACTGAATGTGAAAATGAATTTGTAAAAATTAAGGAAGAACTGAATAATGCTCCGTGTCTTCAGGCTTTTAAACCGGGCAGACTTACTATTATTGTCACTGATGCCAGTGCCAAAGGTTTGGGTGCGATTTTGATGCAAGATGACAAGGGAAAGAAGTGTTTGATTGCTTGTGCATCTAAAGCTTTGAGTGGTTCCGAGTATAATTACTCAGTAATCGAAAGAGAGTCATTGGCTATACACTGGGCACTAAAGAAATTCAGACATTTTGTTTGGGGTATGGAGTTTGTAGTGTTTTCTGATCACAAACCTTTAGTGGAGGTGTTTAGCAGCAAAGGTTTGAATTGTATATCTGCAAGGATCAGAAGGTGGATCATTTCTTTACAAGAATTCAAATTTAAAGTAGAATATCTTCCGGGCACTTTAAATTTTAGTGCGGATTGTTTGTCCAGATTAGTTGTGAAAGATGAGAAAGAGGGTGAATGTAAAGTATTACCTGGGCAGGAGGATGATGCTTGTGATTCATTCTGTGATGTATGTGAAATTTCATGTGGGGTGATAACTGAGAGTGAGTGGAAAAAAGCTGTGAAGGATGATGTTGAACTAACTGAGGTGTGCAAAGCATTAGAAAATGGAAGATTTAGATCACTGGATAGAGTATGGAATTTGATAAGAAATGAATTAGCAGTGGATAATGGTATGCTGTTGAGAGGCACGAGATTAGTGCCACCTGAAGTGTTAAGAGCTAAGATCATGAACCAAGCACATGAAGGCCATCTAGGTATTGTTAAAACAAAAGAAAATGTGAGGGAAAATTTCTGGTGACCAGGAATGGATTTGCAGGTGGAACGAATAGTCAGAGAGTGTATCCAATGCTCACTGAGTGATAAAATATAAAAAACTCCCAATGTACCGATGTGTTGTAGAAAGTTGCCATGCAAACCTTGGGATGAGGTCGCTATAGACATTGTTGGCCCATTATCAGGGGAACATTTTAACCCATATCTGATTGTGTTAATTGACTTATATTCCAGGTGGGTAGAAGTCAAAAATGTCGGTGATGTTTCCTCTTCCAGTGTTATAAGTTTTTTAGAAGACATATTAGAAGACATATTTAGGAAAGAAGGTTTTCCAAAATCTTTGCTATCAGACAATGGTCCACAATTTTGTTCTACGATGTTTGAGAAATATATGTGTGAGTGCGCTATCAAGCACAAGAAATCAGCAATATATCATCCCGAGACAAATGGTGCAGTAGAGAGATTTAATACATTTCTCAAAGAAAGTATCCAACTGGCAAAGGCAAACTTTTTGAATTGGCGAGTAGAGTTGATGAAGAGGATAACAACTTATCGGTTCTCTCCGCATGCTACCACTGGAAAATCACCTTTTGTACTGTTCAAGAAAAGGTTACCTAATACCAAGTTGTGTCCCGGTTGGATGGAGTGGAAGAAAAATGGTTTCAATTTAGAAAATTCTGATTGGCGCGATAGAGAACTAAGACTCATAGAGAAGAGAAAACAAGAATTTGATGAGAGGAAAAAGGTTTCAAATGTGAACATATCTGTGGGTGATATAGTGAAGATAAGCGCACCTATAGGGTGTGTAAAAGGATCAAAATTCACAAGACCCTATGTAGTTATCAAACTATTTAAGAATGCTATAAAAACTTCCGATGGGAGAATTTGGAACATGAACCGAGTTGTTCGGATTAAGGATGTGGTTCAACCAGAATCGTATATGGAAGATAAAAATACAGGAAGATTTTGGTCAAGAACACATAATGACAGCTCTGATGGTGTGACAAGATGTGATGGGATGAGGAGAAGTAGTCGGAGGAAAGTCTCTCCTCAGCATTTTTAAAGACTATGGCGGTCATTCTGACCCTGGCGGTCAAAGACCGCCAGGGCGGAGGACCGCGGGAGCACCGCCGACAGGCCGGCGGTGCTCCAATGGGGATTCCGACCGCGGCGGTAAAGCCGCGGTCGGACCGGCAACACTGCCGGTCTCCCGCCAGTGTCCCGCCGCCCCATTGAATCCTCCAAGGCGGCGCAGCTTGCTGCGCCGCCGAGGGGATTCCGACCCCCCCTACCGCCATCCAGATCCCGGCGGTCCGACCGCCGGGAACCGGATGGCGGTAGAGGGGGTCGTGGGGCCCCTGGGGGCCCCTGCAGTGCCAATGCCACTGGCATGGGCACTGCAGGGGCCCCCGTAAGAGGGCCCCTAAATGTATTTCACTGTCTGCTGCGCAGACAGTGAAATACGCGACGGGTGCAACTGCACCCGTCGCACAGCTTCCACTCCGCCGGCTCGATTCCGAGCCGGCTTCATCGTGGAAGCCTCTTTCCCGCTGGGCTGGCGGGCGGCCTGAAGGCGGCCGCCCGCCAGCCCAGCGGGAATGTCAGAATTACCGCCGCGGTCTTTCGACCGCGGAACGGTAACCTGACGGCGGGACTTTGGCGGGCGGCCTCCGCCGCCCGCCAAGGTCAGAATGAGGGCCTATGTCTTAAATTGATTGTAGTTTTTCTATGGAAATGATTGGATAGTTTACTTTGAATTTTTAGTGATAGTAGTGCATCCTCTATTTTATGGTGTGTCAAACTTTTGTATGTACGTAATGCAGTTTTTAATGTGAATTTGTTTGTTAATATAAAGGGGGAGATGTGTGGTATATTGCCGCCGCTCCCGCGTGCAGCCGGTCTCCATGGAGACGCCGAGTGTGTTGATCTCGAGCGGTCTCCACGGAGAGCGAGGTTGGTCGGAGAACGACGGTTGAAGGCGGTCGGATGGCTGGGGTTTTAAAGATAATAAAGTAACCTTACTTTACCCGTGGATGGATCGTTTTTGTATGTTGGACCCATTCCACAGTAGTAGTACTTCAAAGATAGTGGGTGAAATTTTGAAAGCTAAGATTTCATCAGTAGGTATGGTTCTTAATGATTTGACGATTTGAAAACTCTCTACAATAGTAGACACACTCACTGCGGATGGTGCATTATTGGCTGTAGATACAATAGCTACTAGGTCCATTGGTTTGACAAATTGACTTGCATTAGACATTTTGACAAAAGAGGGCTTGGTTTGAAAGATGCAGAAGGTTTAACAATGATGTACCATTATCCCTTAAACGCGCAAGGAGATTCAAGGATATATACAGACTATCACAGGATTTGAAACTGATTGGAAGGAATTAGAAGACGTTCGTGCTAGGGAAGCAGCCAGAAGTGGATTTGCTGCTGTATGTGGTTGGTTTAGTAATCTTGGCAGTGGGTTTTAGGCACCATGTTGATGCCTATTTTGATTACTGGAGTTTACTTAATTTGTGATGTTTAAGGGGGTTCAAATACATGAGATCAAAGAAAGTAGTGGTTGAAGGAAAGAAGTATAAGAGGAAAAGAGATGAAGTGGAGTTGGAAGAATAGCAATGTAAGGAATATGATGAGATGAAGCAGTTGGAGAAGTCAAGGCGTAAGATGCTGAAGGCAGCGAGATATTGAAGTGGTCACAGATGATTCATTTGACACGTGTGATACTTACTCTAGCCATTGGGTGGTGGGTTGGAGCAAGATAATGTAGTGCCACCTCATTCATATGTAACATATATACTCAAATTGTATTAAATTTTATTAAATATGTGTATTTTTTAATCATTTGTTGTAAGTGGCTGCATATTTCTTTATGAAAGGAATGTATGCTTTCTTTAAAATTGCATTTGATATAATCACTTATGCTAACTGTATTCTTTTAGAACCTGTTTAAACCTAGTGTTGGCTGACCTAATCTGTAACCAGGCCCCAGTCCACAAGTTATGTTTTATAAAATGTTTTACAAATGTCTTGTTTTTCCCTTTCTTTGTCGGTGTCTTATCTATGTCCTCCGTAGGTTCATTGTTCATTGTATTAGACTAGCAGACCACTGAGCAGTTAATTAATTGTTGGCCTCGGATATGGAGTTTGAGACAATAGGAGGCACCATTCTGTACCAGGCAGACCAGACTGATGTTACATACAAGGTTGTCCAGATGATTGCTTCTTTGGTGTAAGCTGGTAAAATAAAGGGCCTCCCTGCTCCCCAAGAACACTGTCATTTGATTGTTTTGTTCAGTGGAGGATGTTAAGGAGAAACTTTCTGGACATTTTTTCATGCTTTACTTGTATGTACTTTAGAAAGGCAGATCAGATCCTATCCTGACTTTGCTGACAGAAGACCATTTCTCAGCTGTGCTGATTTCTTTCCCAGAGGGTTAAGCTTCATGCTTAACTACTCAGACTCTTTTGATTGAATTTAAATTTGCTTCATAGGATGCTAACACTTTCCTCATAGGTTTTCCCTTTATTATCTTTGTTACTTTATTCATAATAGGGTAGTTCCATTATGAAACCTGCTTCAGTCATATTATTTTTGCTAATTAGAAATTTAGACTGCATGAACATTTAAATATGTACGTTCTTATCATATTCTTCTATCAATTTTGGTGACTGATTTTATTTGTAACCTGAATTATATCTGTTAATAAACCCTTAAGGTTTGGACACCATTTTTTCTATTATTTTTGTTTGGAGCCATGTTGATTTCACTGTAGTTGCAACATATTCCTGATATTAGCTCCTTTGTTATATTTCATGTTGACAATCAAAGATCCATATGACCAGTCATGTTTGATGATTTCACCAAGAGATTGAGATTCAAGATATATCGCTCTGTCAAGGTCAATTATTTAATTGCAAATGATGCAGTGATATTATCAATGATGTCATCAAAGATGTCATGAGCGATATAATATGTGTGTTAATTAGTGGTGCATGGTGAGGGCATGAGTTACAGTTACCTTAGGCCACGAGTTGTAGCTACTTGGGATAATTATAACTTGTGAATTTCAGTGGTTTTATAAGTTTGAAATGTGATGTTGTCAGTAACATCTTCAGCTAACTATAATGTTAACTTAACTGTTGTTTTTTTAGTGAATTTAAAATGTTTTTTAATGTAAAGTGAGAAATAATTACAATTCCTAACTATAATGTCCTTTTAACCTTTTTCAGTGACTATCTAGGGTTTTTCAACCGAAAGTAATATTTTATTACCATACATAAAGCCATCCCCATTGCCAGGCCCTGCGTCCAATGTCCAGTGCGCAGCCAAACCCCTGCTGAGCAGATCCTTAGGACATGCTTGATGTTTGCCGAAAGTCCTGGGCGAGGCCCTGTGGCCAACTCCTCATGGGCAGCTAATCCCCCACTTCACACGTCCTTCAGTCACAAGGGTTGCCAAACCCTTTGCAGTGCTAACTGACGATGGCAATTATTTATTTTTTTAACATTGGGGAGTGGTGCATTCAGCCCCCCTCTGCAAGCCTTTAGGGTCCCAGAGACTCCATCCTCTGGGCTATTTTATTTAATTTACAGGAGAGGGCATGGTGCAATCCTCCCTGAGCCTCTGTGGCCCTTGGAGACTTCATTCCCCAGAAGTCTTTTTGCATTTTAAGGAGAGGGAAGTGCATGGCTCCATCCTTGAGCCAACAGTTACCTCCAGACCCTATGCCCGGGGCCTAAGCATATATTTAAAGGAGGCGTTGACCCCCTCCCTGAGTCAATAGTGGACTTCAGGACCACATCCCGTGGGCATAAACATATATTTAAAGGAGAGAGGGCACATTCCCTTCCTCCCCAAGCCACTGCAGGCCAAACAACTCTATCCTCAGGGGCCTTGCCTTTTAATGAAGAGGAGGAGGATGCATATCAGTTTGTGTTTGCTCCAATCTTGCGGGAACAATCTGAGTTTGCATGCCCGTAAGAGGGTGAGCAAAGGAAGCAATCAACTTCTCCACCCACAGTAGCATGCTTTATGCTCCCACCGAGTGGGAGCAGTCATACTTTTCCTGCTTGCATTCTTATACAGATGGAAGGCATGTCTGATTCCACTTGACGGGAGCTTTAAAAATGCTCCTGCTAATGTGGGATCTGGCAAACGTTCCTCTGACCATGCTCTTGCACCAGCCCAGGGGATGTGGTACCCTGGGCCTTTACAGCCTCATAGAGGGGGCTACTTAACCACCTCCCCTTCAATTCATCATCGGCCTGGGGGAATAGGGCCCTCAGGGCCTATTGAGGCTCGGGGGAATGCTCACCCCCTCTCCTTTTGAATGTCAGCCCCTGGGTAGGGGATTACTGGAGCTCAAAAAGGCTTGGAAAGGGGGAAAATGTTCCCCCTCCACTTTGTATTTCTATACAGCCCCAGTGAATGTGGTCCCTAGGACCTTTTCAGGCTCAGGGAGGTGGGCCGTGTGCAATCCTCCCATTTCGATTGATCTTTCCCTAGGGAAATAGGGTCCCATGGCCACTCCTCTCAATTGAGTATTGCACCTCACCCAGTTCTGGGCCCTAACATGGGGCAACCACAGCTGTGTTTATGTGGTGGCAGCAAATCTGTCCTCAGTTTGAGATCTGTTGTCCCATGGATTCTTCACAGTGTGAAATAAACAAAGCCTTCATTGATCGAAAACTACGAAACAGATTTACACCACATCACAAAACGTATGCTTTCTGGATTGACATCTAGTTTCATGCTGAATTTATTGTAATTCCTTTCAGCAGCTTTTGCTGGATCACTCTTCAATTTTCCTATGAAAAAACTGTTTTGGGAGCCCCTTTTTCATTGCCCCCAGTTAACGGAGCCCCCAAAACTGTCCAGGAAAGAGCTGATGTGGATTAAACTGTTCTGTGGAAAGTTTTATGAAGATTTGGCAAACTGTGCTAAAGATGTTTAGAAAAAAAATGCCTTTCCTCTAGAAATGCAGACCTAATAATTATAGCTGCACAGTGGCAAGTGATTGATTGAATGGAGTGGTTGCACTCAGGAAGGTGTTTATGAAAATAACACTTAAATCAATAGGAAGATCTATGCATCTTTTATGTGATGGAGGAAGTCCAATGGTGATTTGAAAAACTGATTATGACAGTTACTAATTCTGGATGCGCCTTTCTTATTTTGGTTGGTTCCCGCTGGCACACCACTGTTTGAATTTTGTGTGTGACAGGCCCCCCACACAGAAAAATTGCAAGTGAGGATGCTGAACTCTCAAATAAAGATGTTAAATATGGCTTTGCATGACTGAAGGGACTGACACTGGGAGATTGTGTCATAAGGAGCAGCAGTCTTGCTCAGACCTCACAGATGTCAGAGGTTGAGATTCATGACAGAGCCCACCACAGGTGGTGCCTTTCAAGGCATACCCTTGAGTCAGTTAGTGATCTAATTGACAGTTTTCAATAACCTGGGAGAGGACTGTGAAACTGCAGTATCAATCAACAATGGGAGTAGCACAGGATTGTGTTTAAGCTATACAAGATATAAATATGGTAGACAATATATTCAACAAAAGACATGAAGCTGCTTCAAAACTAATTGAGAATACTGAGATGTCTACAGGAAGTGAATTAGTGCTTGGAAAAAATATAAATGTTATCTCACAGTTGTATTAAAACCAACAATTGAAAAGAGTGGACAAAAGTGTATGAATGTGAAATGGCCAAGATGTGGAAGAGAACCTCAGAGCAACATAATATAGATGTGGATGTGGAATGAGTGCCACAGGGATACCAACAATCCTGAGCTATGATGCCCTCACAAGCAGGTTAAATGAGTGGAAAAAAATCAACACCTCAGCATCTATAGAAAAATGTGTTTAATATGCAATCATCAATAGAGACAATTCCTTAAAAGAAACTGAGAATCTGGGCATTGATCTATTGAAGGAATCTAACATGTAATATGTAATATATTTGGAAGTTTTATAGTGAAATGGACAAGAGGCTAGGCAGAATTGAGGAGGACATTGAGAGACAGAAGGCATTAAAATATCAACAGGATCAAGGGGATTATGTGCAAGGTGAGGTGTACATGTATGCTTGTAAATTTGACACCTTATTGTGAGATATTGGGTTGTTGGTTGAGATTGGGTGGGGTGAGAGCCCTTCTCAAGCAACAGCCACAATCCTTATAATGTGAACACAGACACTAACTAGATTAACCTGTAATTAACCCTCTCATAGCTTGGCACAAAAGCAGAAAGGCTTAAATTAGAGGCAATAAGTAAAATATTTATTCAACACTCAAATAGTAATAATCTGAAAACAGAGCACGAGAAAAATTCCACACAAACTTGGAAAGCTAGAGTAAAAGGTAATAAAATATTTGACACCAAAACAACAAAAATCCAATCAATAGAACCAGAGATAAGCAATTTATAAAGATTTAAGGTAAGTATAGCACATTAAAGTACAAAGTGACACTCACGGTTGTCTGGTCATTTGAGACCAGGTGAAAGTTAGCAGTTTAGGCTGACGACAAATTGACCATGGGCCGGATACAGGGAACGGGATTGTCCTGCTGAAAAAATTATATTTTAGAGTCCTGCGCAAAGAGTTCTGATAGGGGTAGAGGAGGCTCCGAGGAGCAGGAAGAGCATTGTGGGTGGCAGTCCTGTGGCGTGTAGAACAGGCTGGGTGTCATGGACGGTTGTCACTATAGCACAAACATCATGTTGGGTGTCACAGATTGTCTTGTGGGAGGTTTGTATTGGTGGTCACCATGGGCTCTCGATGATGTAGTGCAAAGTGCAGAACTCGCATTGACGGTCAACACTGGTGGTCTCTGTATAGCAGAGTCGGGTACACCAGAGATTTGTGTTGGTGTTCACGGTTGTGATCTTGAAGAATCCAAAGCTTCAAGGTTTCTCTCTTTTTTTTTGAAGGAGCTCAGACTAATGCCACACCATCTGCCTGTCCAGTGCAGCAGGTCAACTGGACAATTTCAGAGAGGCCTCTGGAGCTTGTTGTCCCTGTGGAGTCACTTTAACCTGGGATGAACGATGCAGGTCCAGTTTTCCGTCTCAAACAGCAAGGCAGGTCTCAATCAGCAGGGCAGTACTTTGGCAGTAGGAGAGTCCTCCTCCTGTAGAATTCAAAGATTCAGGAGTATACTGAAGAGTGGGTTTGAGGGTCCTATGTTTATACAGAGCGCCCACTTTGAAGTGGAAGAAACATCTTGACTGTTCTCCTACAGAAGTATCTTGAATTTCCTGCCTCCCTGCCCTAGTCCCAGTCTATTTACAGGCACAATCGGCGAGTGTGAAGTTCTTTATGTGTGAGCTGAGCAGTAAACACAACCTTCCAGCCTGCTCTGAAAAAATGTTATCACTTATTAAATGTAATAAGTTAATCCAATGTTATCCTATGGGAGAGGTAGTCCTTACAATAGTGAAAATGAATTTGAGAATTTTTCACTAACAGGACATGTACAGCTTAAAGGTACATGTTCAACATTTTAAATTCAGCGCACTCTGCCCTATGAGCTGCTTGGGGCCTCTCCTAAGGGTGACTTATGTGTATTACAAAGTAAGGTTTGGGCCTGGCAAAAAGTGTAGTTTACAATGTCAAAATGACAGCTTCAAGACTATAGGCAGCACAAATGTAGCTTTGCACAGATGACTAATGATAGTGATTGTGTATTTTTCTTACATGACAGATGTTCTACTATCCTTGGCATGGCAATTCATTTCATCCCAGTTAATACCATTGTTAAAAGAATGTGAAAATATGGGCAATGAACTCTGGAAATACTGTCCTAAACTGAAAGGGCCCAGCTAAGCAATTGTGGGAAAAGTTGGTCTCTCTGATGGTTCTCCTTCTGTCTTCGAATAGACTCTTGTAGCTCTTGTTGGTAGACTTCAAGCTTATAAAAGTGGTATAGTTTGAGCATACCTAAGGGAGAATGGCATTAGTCAAAAAGTATTTATGGCAATGCTCATTGCTCATTGTGAATGAAGATATGCTTGCTATTGCCCCTAATTTTCAAAAGAGCATGTTCCTTCAGTGTCTGTCTGTGCAGACACAATGCTCCATTGATCAGTTCCCCAGTGTAAGAGGAAGCAAATAGGTGGGTGTAATTTCACAATTTTGGATCCATTCTGCGGATACAATCTTCCAATTCACTTGCATGCCCCTTCAAATCACTCTTGTTTCAGTATACAGTTGAAAACCTTGCTAATCACTAATTAGTTTGCTTATTAAGTTGAGTTAGGCCTGCACCAACACATGGTTCTGTTTTGAGAAGTTGGTGCCAAGAAACACCTGATCATGAATCTATATTTTTAAGGGCTGGAAATAGCACAATATAACATAATATAACATAAAAGAATGTAGCATAAGACAATGTTGGTATCCATTAGGGAATCATTCATCAATTTCACTGAAGAAAGAGGAAAAGACTACCACTCACCATTCAATGAATTCTGTAACTAAACCCCTACTGCAGGTGTATGTGTAAATGGCATCTCTGTGTTGTGAACCAAGCCAAAAAGCACTGGAGCACTGCACGGGGTCTAAAACAAGCGTATTGCCAACAGGTGAAAGAAAAGGGAGCTGGGTTGTGGGCTCTTAATGCAATGTAATGTAGTGGTCTTTGAAGGGGTAAGTGTCCTACTCTTTTCTAAACTGGATCAATGTTAGATTGGTTCTGAGGGATTCAGGTTACTGTTTCAGATCCAGGGTGCATAGATGAAAAAAGGTTTGTTTACAGTTCTTTGTCTCCAGTCTGATTGTATCCTGGCAGCAGGTGTGCAGCGCACCAAAATAAATGCACAACTGATCTGCAAGATAAGCCGAGGTGCTGATTGTGATGATTTTGCAGATAATGGAGCTGGTTCTGAACATGGTGTGTGCCAACATAGGGGACCTATGACATACCAACAGGAAGGAGGTGATGTGATCATATTTCTTTAGGCCCTCAAAGAGATGTGTCACAACATAAAGGATGATCTAAAGTAGTGGCAATCTGAAGTCTGGCAGGCCATGGAGCAGGGCGTTAGCACCATCAAAATGCAAGAATATGAAAGCTTAAACAGTAATTCGGAAGTCGCTCTCAGAAAGAAACTGTTTCGTTTTCTTTACAAGGAAGAGCTGCTATCAAACAATCTTTTTTTCTTTTTTGTATTGTCCCTTGAGGGTGGGGTTTGTTTCCTGGTTAAATCCAAGTAACTTGGCATTCAATGAATGTTGGGATTCAAAGCTGTCAAGGTTGATGTCATTGAGCCAAGTTTGTGCTGTGTCTTCTTTGTTGTGCTTCGCAAATGACAGGAATTCTGTCTTGTTTGGGTTGAGCATCAGGCAGGTACTTGGCATCCAGGTCTGGATGATATGCATGCAGTATTTGAAGCATTGGATGTCTGAATCAGAGGAAACTTTGAGGTAGAGTTGAGTATCATCAGCATATTGGTGAATCTTGATGCTTCTTTCCATGAGTAGAGCACTAGATGGCATTATGTACAGTTTGAATAAGACAGGAAACAGCATGGAATTCTGGGAAACTCCAAAGATGATAGGAATTTTTGGGAAACTGGAAGTGCTCATGTGAACAAACTGGTGTAATTGGAAAGGTAGGGGGAAAACCAGTGAAGCCAGTGATCTTGCAGTTGAACATTGACAGCTTTTTACGTGACCTTGCTCATGGATTATAAGTGATTTTGTGACAGTATGTTGAGGTCACCAGGATCTAATGTAGGTTTCTTTAGGAGTGAGATAATCTGGCCTGTCCTAAAAGTAGGGGAGAAACTTTCCTAAGTGAGGGAGGCATTGGTAATTGTGAAGACAGTGAAAGAACATCCCCAGAAAGATCTTTGATGGTGGACGAGGCCAAGATATTGTTTTCATAAAAAGTTGCTTTGAAAGAGTTGAGTATGTTGGTAAGATCTAAGACATATGGGGATTTGAAGGATGACCACTACTGGTTTCTATGAAAAGAGGCAGCTATAAGAGATACAACAGGCTTGGTGTTTATGTGCTGTCACATTGTCTGTATTTTTCAGTGAAGAAAAGATTGATGTCATTGCACTTTCTGTTGACAGAAGAGTAGGTGCGTCTGGCATGGGGTTGATGCAGTGCTTTATTGTCTTGAAGAGTGTTCTGCTTCCTTTGGTGGGTTCATTAATGGTGTTGGTAAAGTACTTTGCTTTGGCTGAGGCAATGAACTCTCTGTGTGTCACACAGATTGATTTCTGTTTTTCATCCATTTTCTTTCCTGTCCGTGACTGAAACATTTATTTTAGAGTACCAGGGTACTGGCTTTGGCTTACACTTACGTGTTTTAATTGGGTGTGTGGATGTTCACATCATTTTGTGAAAAGGTGTTACAGTTGTCTAGTAGGGTGTTTGCATCAGACAAGAGCTGAGTAAGAGAATAAGAGATTAGTTCTAGCAATAGGTTGTCTACGGAGAAGTCTTGAAGTATAAGTAGATTTGGTCTTCTTGTTTGTGGTGACCTTGGTTTAATGATATGACTCTTAGCAGGGAAATGTGGACAGTCCTGTCCAAGGGTATGGGTGGTTTGCATTGGATTTTTGGTGATGTTGAGAAGACAAGGTTGAGTATGTGGCCGTTGAGGCATGTTGATTGTGTGCATGTTGTGTGTCAATGAGGTTGACGAGGGTGTCTCATTATTTACTTTGTGTAGTCCTGGAGATTGAAGTCATCTAAGAGGTTGGTGTAGGCATGTCGGATCAAAAAGATGGCTTGACGATTTGGGAAATCATCAATGAGGTCCTTGTTCTGCCTTCCGAGGCCCGTAATTGAGAAGGAAGGACACAGTGTGAGCTGCAGAGAGTGAGAAATGGCATGTCGGCATCTCCATGGATCTGAGCGTTGCTTGATACTTATTTCCTAACTAAATAAAAGCAACTTGAAAGTTATGGACTGTTTGTTCCTTTTTCTACTTCTATTGGAGAACAAGTCAGTTCATAGGCATTTCATTTAAAAACTATTTATGGCTCTGTTAGAAATTGGGTTTCTGGTTGGCAGAGGAATGCACCATGTCCAAGCAGGAACCACAATCCTAGTCAAAGTAGGTCATCAACACACCATAAATTAACTTGTGCTCACCACCAGTAGCTTGGCACAGAGCAGTGGGGCTTCACTTAAGAGTCAATGTGTTAAGTAATATTGCAACATTTCAAACAGTAACACAGTTGCAATACCACACAAACAATACCAAACCTAATTTGTAAAATAATACTTAATTTAATGAACACAACAGGACTAAAATAACAAAAATCCAATAAGTAGAACCCAAGTTAGTTATACATTTTTAAAGAATATACTGAAATGTAGTGATTAAAAGCATGAAGCATCAAATGGGGCTATCTGTTTGAGGTAGACTGGTTCAAATCTGAAAGTTCAGGCAGACCCCTAAGGAGCCCAAGTCAGACACAAAGAGGAGCCTTGGCCTGCTGGAAAGTACCTTGTTTGCGTAGAAGGAGATTCAGGAGCAGAGGAGTCAATGCATCATTGTAAATTCTTAGGATGGAGGCGACGCTTCAGCTCCAAGCAAAGTCATAGATACGTCAGCAATGGAGGCAGTGCGCCACACCATCGGCAATGTGTTGCCCTCAATCCTTGCAGCAGTGGTGCTGCATTGGCCTCAATGGAGATACACCTGTTCTCAGTGGTGCCATGCCATTGAAGCTTCGTTTCTTGCTGAAGCAGCATTTTAGACCAACTTCCAAGGGCCCAGGACTGGATTGACACCATTTGACAGGGCAAAGACTCACAGATGGCAGAGTCCAGGTGCTATAGTAGGTGTGTTTGATGTCTTTTGGGTCCCTGAGACTACAGAAAGCAGGAGACTAGTCAGCTGGCCGTTGGAGTCACTCTGGGTGTTGGGCTCAAGTGTTGTAGTGTCGCGTAGGTCCTGATTATCCTAATGAAGCTACTGGATTTGGGCAGCAGAATCACATAGATTCTGGGGTACTAGGTACGATTCCACACATGTGACACCTGTCAGCCTAATACAGGTTTTCTGGCTAAATAGCAGCGCCTTATCTCTACCCAAGAGCAGGGATGATTGCATGGAACTGGTTGCATGACATGACTCCTTAGGGGAATCGTGGTCGATCAGAGCTCATCCCTTCCACTTGGTTACATTAGTCTCACACAGGCAAAGACAAACAGAGGCAGAATATAGTTCAAATAGGATTTATTGAAGTAACTACATCTTAGGTGAAATGGCATGTATTGCAATAACTATGATGATGTAACACAATAAAAGCTAACTTTTGACGAGGAAAGTGAAGCACAAAAACAGTCCCACCATACTGTCACTAGGAGTGATATATAGTTCTCCCACCTAAGCAATGTCAGAGCACAGCATAATAAACCCTAATCCGCCCTTGAGATTTATCCCCAGGGAAGACATCATCCCTCATACCTCTGAGTAAGGAATGTACTCTAGTCTAGAAAGACACAGTCCACATGTAGGCCAGGGTTTCGCCAGTCTAAGCAAGTAGCTGTAGCAAGGTAACCAGCATGCAGTTGTGATAATCTGGCTGGAATGTATGGGACAAAGGAGTGTTTTTATAATAAAACAGTTAACATTCTAAGAAAGGGTCCCCACGTAGGAATATGTGTGTTTCCATGAATGTTGGAGACACAGCGTACCACTTTTGCCAGCAACCCTATCTGACTGCAGCTTTGAAGAAAGCACAAAATGAAATGTATGTCCTACTGAGAATGTTAAACTTTCTTAGGTGAAAGAACAATTAGATAGAGAAAAATAAAACAAGACCGCAAATGTGGCTATTGCTAGAAAGATAAAGTGATGCTGAATAGAATGTAAGGGGGCTAAAGTGCACAACGGCAGGCCTAGTTTGCTAAAATAATGTGTTTAAAATATGGCTAAAATAGCTATACAACAGTGGGTCCAGTTGTTCTCACTCAAGCAAGGAGGGCAGCAGGCAGCAAGTCAGGACAGCAAGAAAGTGGTTCTTCCAGAGCAGCATTCCAGCAGAGTAGCAGACCTTGTAGCCGTGCAGAAGTCCTTCTTCCTGTCAGAGTAGCCACAGGTGCAGAAGTGTACTGATGTTGTGGACTCAGAAGTCCAGTTTGTATAAACAATAGTGCCTTTGAAGTGGGGGAGACTTAAAAGAAGGACCTTGCGGTGCACAAAGGTCCCCCTTCCTTACCTGGCTCCAGGCTCACTACAGAAGGTTAAGCAATCCTTTCTGTGGGTACAGGATACAAACTAATCAGGTGTAAGTGTGAGGCAGTGTCCAGCTCCTCCCTCCCATCCTGCCCAGCATGACCTATCAGAATGTGGATGGCCCATCAATTCGCACCTAAGCTCCCTTTATGCATGGCTATCTAGAGGGAATGCACAAAGCCCAGCTCCCACCCACCCCAGATGTGTATTGGAGACAAGCTGCAGACACAGTGCTAAGAGCAGGAAAATGCCAACTTTGTAAAAGTGGCATGTTCAAAATCATAACAATAAATCTAAATTTACCATCAAAAAGGATTTATCATTAATATTCCATAGGTACTAAACATAAACATAACAGATACACCTCCCAAAACTAGGAATTACAGCATATTAATTGTAATAAGGAATCCCCAGTGTTATCCTATGGGAGGGGTAGGCCTCACAGTAGTGAAAAACGAATGAAAGCTTTTCACTACCATGACATGTAAAACTAAAAAATACATATCGTCAATTTTATTTACATGGCACCCTGCCCTATGAGCTACCTAGGGCCTATGTTAGGGGTGACATATGTTACAAAAGGGGGTGTAAGGCTTGGCTCAGGGTTTTTAAATCGCGAGTCGACATGGCAGTGTGACGCTGTGCTCAGGTTGAAATGGCAGGCCTGGGACATGCTTTAAAGTGCTGCATAAGTGGGTGTCACAATAAGTGCTGTAGGCCCACTAGTCACATTTTATTTACAGGCCCTGTGTACATGTGGTGCACTTTACTAGGGACTTATAAGTAAATTAACTATGCCAATTAGGTATATACCAGTCAAGCAGTGATAACGTGCACAGACTACTAAGGCCAACATAAACAAATTTAGCCAAAAGTGGAGGGAAAAAGGAAAAGAGTTTGGGGTGCCCTGGAAAGAGGGCTATTTCCATCAGGCTCCAATAAATATAAATCATATTTTTGGACAGATGATTAAAACTCTATTCAGTCAACTCTAAGTGATGGCATCCATCTCATTTTAGATTAAACATTGCATGGAGACAAAAGTGTTGCATGAATACTCAGCTAACGTCTGACATATCTCCCTCTTGTATGTGGAAAAGAGAACCAATTAGAACTTCTAAAACCACAATTTGAAAACAGAAATAATATTCAACCTTTCCCAAAGGTAAGTTTGCATTTGTAGATTTACTTCTACACCTAGGTAAAAATCTCCACATTTTTGCTTGTCTTCATTTCCAAGTGAAAACTTGCATCTAGATGTAGGCTTAATAATCTCAATATCCCTCAAATGAGGAGGTGGAATGTTCTGTGACTATATTTACAACAATTTCTTAATTCGGTTTAGTTCAGAAGCGCAACATGTCACTATGGCTTAGTTAACTATTTCTTTACCTATTAATGCCATTTTGAGTTTTCAGGGGTGGTGGTTTGTCAACATCTAGACACATTGCTGTACATACTAGACTATGAGTGAAAAGTATTCTCTAGTGATGTTGCTGGAGAGCATTGAGCATTGAAATAGACTAGAAGCATGAAGTGCCATTTCTATGAAAGATGAGTTATGTCCTAAAGTGTGAGTGAGGTGGGCAGGGGTTGCTCCAATATCTTGATTCATGGCTTGAGTATAGCTAGACAATTTTGAGAGGCTTTCTGAAGGCAGTCAACCTGGCATGCTTTGTCGGGTGTGAGTTCATGGTGTATGCCTCATGCTTCAGTCCTTTGAATGTGTTGAGAGTAACACATTTTGCATTTCTGCCCTAGAGGTGTGACTAGTAGTGTAAAGGGGTATGCAAGTCTGCAGGTATTTTGGACCTCTCCATCATTGAAATTTTGGACAGTATACAACAATTTTAATTATGTTAACATTTTCCTCCAATGCTAGCCATTAGAGCTGCTCCAGAGCTAAGCAAATGTCTTGCTTTTTTTAGACTGGATCGGATTGTCAATGTAGTCATAAGAGCTTATGAATTTCTTTTGTACATTTGCACCCAGCATAGACTTGCTCGAAGTAGCACATTAGATAGTATAAACATGTGTGTGTGTGGACTGCGTGCAATCTTTCATGAGTAAATAAATGGAATTTCTCATACTAGTTTAGAATTCATGTCAAGAATTTGGTTTCTGTAATCAGAAGGGCATTGCCCTCAATATCAGAGGTCATAGGATAGGAAGGTCTTAAGCACAGGATCACACATTATCTGACATTGCTATTTCAGTATCAGCCAGGCACGTACAATGCTTCATCTAATAGTAAATGTGTCTCAAACAAATTGTGATGTTGCCCTGAAATGTCTCACTACATGTGTAACTGTGCTCCATCAGCAACAATTAAAATATGCTGATAGTGAATTGAAATTGCCTCTTTCCTGGATTGCACCTATACTTTGAAAAACAGCATTCAGAATAAAGAGGCTTGGGTTTGCAGGGATTGCTGGGTTTTACTTCTTGTTGTGATCGGTTTTGATGAGGAAGAGGCTCCACTTTTAGCTTGTTGACTCTGATCAGCCAGAATTGTTTGGAAATTACAGAGTGGATCATGTGATGTCAGTCCATGTTTTCAGGTGACAAAGTTAATCAAAATGACTTGATTTTATGTAGTGCCTCCTGCCACACTTTAGACATTTTTAAACACTGTATATTACTGGTGTTGCCATTGCTGAATTTATGGCACTCAATTTACTGACCCAGTAAGGATGGAAGGCTTGCTAGGACTTGAACTCATGACTTACAAGTCATTGGGATTTTTGGTTGAATATGCTGTAAACCACAGACAGATGAAGCTGAATCAGACTTAAAATTGTTCAAATGAGTAACTGGGGCAGTAGTTCTCTAATATCAGATTTGACAGATTCAGTACCTCTGAGAATTCTGTAGCCTGATTGGTTAACAAGTACACTGTCATTCAACTTCAGGGACATTGCTTCCATTGGTGCAGCAGGTGCAGTGGCTCTGGGGCCCAGAGGTCTGAGGGACTCATTGAACCCTGGTTTTGCTGTATTTTATTATTCACAGCAATCAGTAGGCCCATGTCCTTTCTTGCAGTAGGCGCTTATTATACACTGGCTACGCTATTGTTCAACTTCATATAATCTTGGAAGTGGTGTGTGACCTCACCTTTCCAAATCTTTCTAAGGAAAGGAAGCTTCAGTTTTAAGTGTAATATATGGGATAAAGTACCCCTTCCATACATTATTAGAAAATGACAAGCCACCGAGGAGTTCCACTACCATACAGAGGAATGAGGCTGAAGGCCGAGTTCCTTTATAAGGTTTTGTAACTTCAAGGTGATGTGCATTATCCTTATCATGTATGACAGGGGTTACTTGATTGTTTTGGGGGCATGCCTCGTGGCAGTATTATCTCGCAGAACACTTGCTGGGCACGGTCCAGGATGGGTGATCCAAGCTCCTCCAATTGGCTGCCCGCTAACCATCTGTCCATTGCAGTTGTGCTGTCAACTAGTAATACTCGAAATACAATACATGGTCACCCATCTCTTCTCCCAGAAACCACTTAAATCCTTGATGTGTAGCTCTTTCATATGAAAGATAGAGCATGTTTCCAAATATGAAGAATACAAAATAGAATCTTTTGTCAAAATTAAGCACATCAAAATGCTGTTTGATAGTTGTTGCAAAATGATTTTAGAATTTGTTTGATGGGTCAGTTTAAAAAAAAAAAAAGTTTGCAGTAGCTCTGAATTTATAGAAAGATTCTAACTCTTCTATAATTACCTAACAAGTACAAAAAATAAAAATGTCGCCATGAATATTTCTTTCCTCCTCGTCACTGTCAGCTAGAAATACAGAGCAGAAGAAAGAAAAACAAGGTTTTGTTTACTTTGAACAGCTGCTTTAATTATGCACAGTGATCAGACCTGCCTTTCTATTTATATTCTGGTTCTGCCAGCACACATTGTGATGTCAGAACTCAACTGTAATAAGTTACTCCAGTTTAGTTGTGCAGTTGTCATAAGTCGCCTACCATAAATAGAATTATAGATGGGTAACATTGGATTGTGGGGTTGTTTTTCATTGAGGGACTCTGAGAGAGATGAAATAGGCAGCAAGATCGAAGCTCGAGTTGCATAGATTGTCACTCAGAACCCTGCGGTGAAAAACATCCCTGTAATTCAGTTTTTGCCCATCTATAATTTATGTTACTCATGCCCACTTCCAAATCATCTTCCCTTGCTTTGAAATGCTATGTAGGGGCAGAGGAGTAATGGAGGAGCCATACATAATAAACATAACATGTATACCTGTTCTACATTTAAAATAAATCCCTGACTTCCTGTCACCAATCCCCATCACTCTCTGTGTCTTCCATTCCCTCTGTTTCAAAAGCTGTGTTCCCTGCATTTCAGTGATTCTCTGACAAGCTCCAGCCAAATTAGCGTGGAATTACTTTGTGACATAGCAACAATGAGTTATGTGATTTGTAACCCATCATTGCTAAGTCACAGAATAATGTTAGAAATGGGTCTCTAGTTGGCAGAGGTATACTCATTTGTCCAAGTAGGGACCACAATCCTAGTCAGGGTAATTCAAACACAATACAAATTTATCCTGTGCCCACCCTCTGGTAGCTTGGCACTGAGCTGTCAGGCTTAGCTTAGAAGGCATTGTGTAAAGTAACACAGTGAAAACACAACAAAAATACACCACATAGGTTTAGAAAAATAGATAACATTTATCTGAAAAAAATAAGGTGAAAATGACAAAGATCCAGTAAGCAAAATTGAAATATCACTTTTAGAAGGTTTAAAAGAATCTTAATCCTTAGAAATAAATAGTTGTCTCTTTGTTACACACAGTCCTGGTATGCATCGAAAATAAAGATGCACAGAGATTGCAGAGGAGGGAATGCGTGGCAAAATAAGGTGTTGCATTGAATATCCTGATGCAGCACAGGTGATGCATCATTTCTTTCCACACTGCGAGGAGTTTGCATCATTTTTTGGCATGCAGTCTTGGTTCCTCACTGCGATGCAGGATATTTTGACTCCTAAGGGACAAGGCGTTGAGAATCATTGCCGCACTGAGAGAAGGCAAGAATGCTGTGTCGATCCGGCAGACAATGCGTCACATTTTCTGTCACAAGGCAGGCACTCTGTCGAATTTAGGTTGGGGCTGCGTCGTTACAGTTGCTGTGCGATGATTCCTTGGTTGCAATGAAGGTTTTGCATCGGTTTCGGCAGGTGGTGTGTCGTATTTCGATGTACAAGGTGTTTCTTGAAGAGATGAAGTCTTTGTTGGCCTTGAGACTTCAGAAAAAAGGAGGCAAGCTCAATCCAAGCCATTGGAGAGCACTTTTGGGGAAGGCAGAGTCTTTCTCAGCAAAGTCAGAGAGCAGGCTACTGACCTCAAAACCTCAGGCCCATCTCCCTACTTCCATTTCCTACGAAAGAAATAGAAAAAGCAGTCAACAGCCGACTCACCACATTTTTAGAAAGCCACGACATCCTCAACATCTCCCAATCCAGATTCAGGTCAAACCACAGCACCGAAACGGCATTCCTGTCCGCAACAGATGACATCAGCTCCCTACTGGACAAGAGAGAGACGGCAGCACTCATCCTACTTGACCTCTGGGCAGCACTCGACACAGTCTCCCATCACACCCTGACAAGAAGACTCCACTAAGCCGGCTTTAGAGACAAGGCCCTCGACTGGATCCAATCCTTCCTTTCCAGCAGAATGCAACAAGTGAGACTCGCCCCCTTCCTTGAAGAACCCAAACCTACCACCTGCGGAGTGCCCCAAGGATCCTCCCCCAGCCGCACACTGTTCAACATCTACATGACCCCACTAGCCACCATCGTCAGGACCTATGGAATAAACATCATCTCTGATACCGATGACACCCAACTCATCTTCTCCCTCTCCAACAAACCAGACAAGGCTAGACATAACTTCCACGAGGGCATGAAAGCAGTTGCTAACTGGATGAGAGATAGCTGCCTTCAACTCAACACAAACAAGACCGAGGTACTCATCCTGGGCCCCCAACCCAACACATGGAGCGACTCCTGATGGCTACCTACCCTCAGAAACCTACCCACCACTGCCAGCCATGCCCCAACCTCTGAATCATCCTGGACCCCGACCTCAGCATGAACCATCAGATCAATGCAGTCACCTCCATCTGCTTCTGCACCCTCCGCCTCCTACGCAAGACCTTCAAATGGATCCCCCTTGAGCATAGAAAGACTGTCACACACACCCTCAGCACCAACAGACTGAACCACGGCAACGCACCCTATGGCCGAATCAACAAAAAACTCACCCACAAATTTTAAAACATCCAGAACGCCGCCCCCAGATTGATCCTCAACCTACCCCAACACTGCCACATCTCACAACATCTACGCACACTGCACTGGCTCCCCATTGAGAAAAAAATAATTTTCAAAATCCTCACCTACGCACACAAAGCCCTCCACAACACCAGACCTGCCCATCTTAACCAGCGACTCAACTTCCATGCATCCTACAGGACCCTACCCTCAGCCCAGCTCTCTCTCGTGGAAGTACCCCACATCAGGAAAACCAGACCAGGAGGACGCTACTTCTCCTACCTCGCGCCACCACCTGGGATGCCCTAACCATCCACATCAGACAAACCACCTCCCTCCCCAGCTTCACGAGGGAACTGAAGAGATGGCTTTTTTAACCCACCTCTGAAACCCGTTACACCTTCCCCCTAGCACCTTGAGACCCTAACGGGTGAGTAGCTGTGCTATATAAACTCTGATTGATTGATTGAAATGTAAATGTCAGGCCCTCCACCCTTCTAGGCCAGGAAGACCCAGTATGCAGATGAATGCAGATGTGACTGAGTGTCCTGTGTTTGTGGTTGTCTGGGTGAAATACACAAGGGAGCCATCAACCAGCACAGACCAGACATTGATTGGAGACAGTTTATAAGGCACAGATGGTTGTAAGTGCAGAGAAATGCTGACTTTCTAAAAGTGATATTTCTAAAATAGCAATATTAAATCCAACCTCACCTATAAGCAGGCTTTTCTATTACCATTCTGGCCATACTAAATATGACCTGGTTCCTCCTTTTAGGTCACAATCTACCATTCAAAAAGTATATGAGGACAGCCCTAATGCTAGTCTATGAAAGGAGCAGGCCTCAAAGTAGTGGAAAACTAATTTAGGAGCTTTCCACTACCAGGACATATAAAAATCATTTGTACATGTCCTCCCTTTTACCGATGTTGCACCCTGCCCTATGGGCCTAACTTAAGGTTGACTTATATGTATAAAAAGTGTGGTTTAAGGCTTGGCAAGTACATTTGACTGCCAAGTCGAAGTGACAGTTAAACTGCACACACAGGCCTTGCAATGACAGGCCTGAGACATGGTTAAGGGGCTACTTCTGTGGGTGGCACAATCAGTGCTGCAGGCACACTAGTAGCATTTAATTTACAGGCCCTGGGCAAATCTAGAGCACTTTACTAGGGACTTATAAGTAAATCAAATATGCCAATTGGGGATGAACCAATGTTACCATGTTTAAGGGACAGAGCATATGCACTTTAGCACTGGTTAGCAGTGGTAAAATGTGCAGAGTCCTAAAACCAGCACAAACAGTGTCAGAAAAGTGGAGGGAGGCAGGTAAAAAGTTGGGAAATGACCATCCTAAGATTGTCAGGTCTAATACAGAAGAATTTAGAATGGGGCATTCACGCTAATGTCTGCTTAAAGTAAGAGGCATACATAACAAAGCAGTCAGATATGGGTTTTCATACATGTATTGAGGAATCTCTTGCATCATATATAGAATTACAGATGGGTAACAGTGGTGGGACCTCCGCAATGAGTAACTGCAGTGCGTAGGTTCCACCAAAAGTGTGGGCTCCCTCCACTAGTGCGAGCCCCACCTCCAATGCAGGGCCTTTGCAACGAGAGATTGTCCTTTGTGAATCGGAATCTCTGAATCTAGTGTAAATGATAGAGGCTTCCCATGGAAGCAATTAATAACAAAGAAATTATAGATGGGTTTTTATACATAGGTTGACATGTCTTCATAGACGATGGTTCTATCACCAAGCAAATACACCTGTGATGTACTTTGGTATTTTATATTTTCAAAATGTATCAATACAAAATAAGTAATTTATGCCTGCTACTACTGAAGTGCGCCCTTGTACGTCCACTGTACAGAACCAGCAAGATTCATACCTAGACACAGACCCAATAGGACACCACACGATAAATTCCATCTGTGTTTAAAACAACAGCATATTTTGTGGCCATTTTTAGGACAAAAATTATGCTATTCCCCCTTTGCCTTCTCTACCAATGTCAATATTTGTACAAAAGGACCAGGAGCAACATGCCTTTTTTACGCTTAACTTATTAGAGACTGATATATCAATTAAAAGGCAGTTTGAAAAATAACAAAACATCCTCAAGAAGATAATGCTTGGTCAGTATTTGCCTCCTGATTGAGTTTCAGAGTACCCAGTGAAAACTATAACGACTAATACATACAAACATTAAGAACAAAGGAGTCCAGTAGTACAGATAGACTTACCTAATTACTGTGGATTCTATATGTTTCATTGCAATGTACAAAGCTGGCATAGGCTTCACAGAGTGCCTCAGGCATTTGAGTATGCTTAGTACATTTTTGGGGCATTGGTCTATTAAAAGATCCCACTCCATTATTCTTGTTTGATGGTATTTATTTCCAGTCCAATACATACGACCAACCCTGGCAGATTACAGTCAGCAACTGTATGATAATCTCTTTATGTTCCCAGTTCCAGTTCAAGGTCCAGTTGCTAAGTTGGGTTACTAAGATACCCAATGTTCCATTCTGCATAGCAATATCAATACACTAAATTACAGCATATCTCCCTTCCTATGATAATAAAAGTATATAAAAAGACTATACTTGCAACTAGTATACAATACATGTTACTCATCATTACACGTCATTTAGTGTAAAGCATTCCTGCGTGTAATTACTCAATGCAATAAATTTTCAAATACCCAGGCTTGCGTTTATTTACTTCAACAGTTAGTCCTGCTTTTTCCAAAATCCTACATACTTTCCTCATCAATTCATCATGTTTATCTTCATTTCCTGCCCATACCAAGACATCATCCTGAAAAAAACTCATGTTTCCTACATCCCCTAACAAACTTTGCATAACCCTTTGAAACACTGACGAAGCAGATGCAAGACAGAATGACGTGCATATGAATTCAAATGCTCCTTCTGGCGTAATAAAAGATGTAAGATGTCTTGAATCAGGATGTAATAAAATGTGATGTTACGCACTTGACAAATCATATATTGAATATACCTTTCCTCCTTTAATTCCTACTAGTAGTTCATTTACATTAGGAATGGGATACATATCTATCCATTTACTGTTGTTAAGGTCTCTTAAATCGACACACATCCTAATCCTACCATTAGGCTTTCGAGCCAAAATCACCGGACTTAACCATTCAGAAGATTCTATGCTCTAAATCACACCCATTTCCAACAACTTTGACAACTCTGCTTTTAACGCATCCTTTAACACTACCGATACATTTCTCACTTTCTGGACCTTTGGTTTCACTCCATCCTTCAAGATAATTTTGGGTTGGAATTTTTTGAGACATCCTACCTTATCACGGAATAAACTTGGAAATTCATTCTTCCATTTCAAAGTATTCTAATGCAGCACTGTTAATACTTGTTCCTCAGTATTTGGATTCAATATCACATCCAACGCTCTTTGCTCCTTCCATCCTAATAAACATCGCCCCTTTTCAACCACATATATCCAATATGTTATTTCTCTTTGCTTGAATTTTATCTTCCCTTGAAAACACCCTGTAATGGGTATTTTACTTTCACTATACCCAACTAATTCTATTTTGTTTATAGATAGTTAATTCTGTCCTAATTTAGACCATGTTTCCCTGTCAATAAGCGTATACGGAGAACACGAATATGCCCACATTTGCATTGATATACCATTCATGCATACTACACATTTTGGAGGTCTATATTGATTATTTTCTAACGTAAAAATATCATTTTCATGTATCTACTCTTTTGTTTCATTCAGTAAGTATGTTGTAGCATCACTAAGCATTAATACCTCAATGTGATCACTATCGGATGACATATCCTTTTCACTACCAACACTGTTTTGCAACACATTCACACTTTTTTTATTCAGCATTTTCTGTTCCTTGCACACTTCAGAGAAATGTCCTACTCTATTGCATTTGAAACACTTAGCATTCACAGCAGGGCAATTTAGTGAAGATGCTAAATGCTTAATACCATCACATCTATAACACATTTTTTTCCCATCACCATTCGCGTTCATTGACTTGCTGCCTCCTTTTTTGTAATACTTAATTTTGATGATTACTTGTACAGATGTGCCTTCTACATCTTTCTTTTCTAATTCTTTAACATATTGTGAAGTGTCTTCTATATGCTTTGCAATTACTATTGCTTCATCTAGTGATGGATCATTCAAACCTAACAATTTCTCTTGAATTCGTATATTCCTGGTGCGATTTATCAATTGATCTGCAATTGTCTCTTCATACAACTGTGTAAAGTTACATGTGTTTGCTAAAGTTCGCAGTGCACTTATGTATTGATCAATGGAGTCAGGTGGAGCTTGTGCTCTTGAAAAAAACTTTATGAGTTTCTACAACAATGCAAATTGTTTTACTATAATGATCCTCTAATGCTCCCATTGCCTTGGTATATACTTCTTCTTCAACCACTTCTTCATCTGACCCTCCATCATCATCAGCATTAACATACACAGACAGCGTTTTCAAAACGTTTCTACCTTCCACACCTAAATTATGTTTTAACAATGCCAGTTTTCTTTTTTTTTTGCTGTAAAAATTGCTCCACCTAAGGCTTCCAAATAAATCTCAAATGCCTACTGCCAATCTTCCCAGGGCATACATTGTAGCAGCTATAAATGTAGGTGGAGGTGCTATATTATTCTATATTTTCATTAACAGCATAAAATCTTGATAAAACAGATATAATATTAACAGTCATAAAAAAGTAAATACAAATAATAAAAGTAGTCACTGTAGTCCTTTATGTTCAACTCACTGGGCTTCCCTCAGTCCTTTATGCACACTTACTTGGCTTCTGTCAGACGCAAAGGTGTGCCTGTCACCGTAGTACTTTAAAATGTATAGGTCTTGCTGTGCTGACCACTGACTAATCCCAACACACAGACTTCAGCACTTTTCCAAACAGTGTGCTTGTCACTGAAACGTTCCTCATAAGCCCCGCTATGGATCAACGTCATTATGCTTGTCTCCACACATCCAAAGCAATATTATTTCCCTGAACTGAGGAAAAGGGTATTTTCTAATGCTGATCTCTCTTTTTCTTTTGACGCTCCTCCCACTAGAAATTACGTTTGTTTCTAAGGGACATTCCACTTGCCGCACAGGGTGTCCGATGACAACCAATATAGTGGAACAGCCCAAAAATGCGTTACATGCACACGATTCAAACAAAAACATGTGAGCCAACATGATCTACAGGATAGCAGTTCCTCAGCACGAGGTAAGCGATTTCCAAACTTCTGCACCAAACCAGTTAAAGATTATCCAGCGCTTTAAACATTAGACATGCTGACTGTATCATTATCTACAGATAAACAATTAAACACACCGCAGTTCCACACGACTCAGCGCTTTACACTCAACGCCATTTCCATCTCTTCTCCCTATTTAAAATGTATGCTTTACCAGCCCGTAGGATGAAGTTAATCTCCTCATACCATTGCTGATGCTCTTTATAACCTTGAACAATTCAAGCTCACTAAACTGTCAAGCGTCCAACCTGTACCAAAATGCAAACTCCTGCCTTTAACAACTTTAAAGGGTTGGTCCAAAAGAAGTGCATCCCATCCTTATCACCATTGTAGAAAGATTCCACTCCATTATTCTTGTTTGATGTTATTTATATCCAGTCCAATACAGATGACCAACCCTGACAGATTACAGCCAGCAACTGCCCTTACAATCTCTTCACGTTCCCAGTTCCAGTTCGAGGTCTGCTAAATTGGATTGCTAAAATACCAAATGTTCCATTCTGCAAAAGTATACTATAAAACAACAGTCTGAACTTGTTACGTCCTAACTGTTTGGTTGGATGGGACAATTAACATTAAATATGAATGAATCTATGAAGATGGTTTATTAACTTCTTTAGTTATCAGCTGTTTTATATAGCCTGAATTAGAAATCATAAGTAAACAGAGCTGGTTGAAAACATAAGGTAACAAAGTGCTTTACAGTTGTATTGTGTGAAACAAGGCAAATAAATGGAAACTATTGAATATTCCATTGGCTAAGCTAATCAATTTCCCTTTGAAGCAAGGTGTAGTAAGAAAGGTGAGGGGGTTTATGGGTGTGGAGGAGGACAGGGGAGGGACTGAAGTGGGAAGGCACAAGGGATCCGTGAGGCAGGTGGGGTTGAGACTGGAGCATGGAGAAGCTGTTGAGTGGAGAGTAGGGGGAAGGAGAGATGGATGAGAGACATAACAAGGGAAAGAAATGCAAGGCAGAACGCTGGAAATGAGGGGTGTAGTAACTTCATAGAGCAGAGAGCTAGGGGAAGACAATGAGTGGGACCACAATGAGGGGAAAAGGGAGGTGTGGGAGGAAGCAGTGGGAGGCAAGATGAGGCCAGAAGCATTGAGTATCAGACACTCATGAAGTGGTCTGAAGGTGCAATCAAATACACTCCAATCAAATGATAAAAGTCAAATGTGAAAACATGAAAAAGAGAAATAGTTCTTTGACATTAGGGTTAGAAGGATACCCTCATCAAATCAAAAAGACATGCTGAAAAGAAAAACTTCACAGGGGAAACAAATGCAAGAATAGAGAGGAAGGATGGAATCAGAAGCAGGGAAATCAAATAGACAAGAAAGCTACGGAATATTGAGCAGGGGCAAGACACAACACCCACTTATATGTTAAAGTATTTGTTACATTGAGTCTCAACAAACAACTGAATGTGTCTGGAACAAGCCTGTAATCAGAGGTACAAACTAGTGGAGAATAAAAAGAAAATCATAAAAGTGACAGATTTACTAAAAGTTAACTTCCCTCATTGGAACTGAGCCACTGGTATCAGATCATATTTAACTGAGCACAATTATTGCATATGTGTTTTGCAGCAGCAACTGTGACCTTATTTGATCTTTTATAATTTATTCACAAGGTGACGCGTTAGAGGTTGGATAGATCTTTTGACCACTCTTAGAGGAATCTCACCATCACTAACTTCAGTTTACTCACAACCACATGTAATGACAACAACATGTACAACAATCAATTTGTCAGAAACCTTGAGTCAGTAAACTTCACGCACCATGACCCACGTGGCTATGAATAACTACACTTTTAGTAAAAGTTAGAAAGTTTATTTATCTATATTAACAATGCTAACATCACGTATATTAATCTCAATACCAAATGGTAAACGTATATGAATAACACTTGCTAATCAAATCTTCTAAAGAATCTCAATTTAACTAAAGCATTTACAACTAAGCATTCAAGAGTCACAGTACAAATCAATAGAAACAATAACTGCGCAGTAGAACTGGCATACATCTAGATTCAATCAGATGAAAAAGATCAATTCTCAGTTAATAGCATTAGTCAGCATTAGGATTACTAACTAACCCTCCAATTAGCATAGCATGTTTGGACTTCATGCAAAAATAATGTAGTCAAAAGTTAAATTGAAAAACATTTAACTATGGTTCTATAAAAAATAGCGGTTGGTGCATAGAAACTAAAGAACAAAACTAAACTGATTAATAGCATTTAATGGATCGGCAAGCTGCAATTACCTTCGTCAGTTGGACATCCGTCTGGTCAGCATCAGCAACGGGGAAGTGAAAGGGAATGGCTCAGATACAGTCGGTTCTTATCTATCTGAACCATTTAAGAAGCAATTTCTAAGGCATCAGCATCCACCGTTACCAAACTAAACTAGAAAGTCTAAGTTAGAAATAAAATCATCAGGAACTGTGCAGGTCCTCAAACATAATAAGACAATGAGCAAAATAAGAATGGCATAAATGGCATGGAACTCTATCTGTAGTCAGGCAAAGTTATAATTTTCTAAAGAATCTTCCCACATTGTCATTGGTCAGGAAATCACACGTTTACAGTTGGTACAATGAAAACTAATACTCAGATCTAAGACAAAACTAAACTGTCTTTCACACTTCGATGATTGGCTCCTCTTCTCCTGTTCCCATCGTCAGGCTCATCAGGAAAATCTTTTGTTGCAATCCATACTCAGTCAGTGCATCCGTTGTTGGTTCATGGGAACATTTCAGTCTCACGCATCAAGTTATCTTTGTATCGACCGTTAGTACAACATGGTTCTACAAGCAGTTCTCTTGAGAAAGCTAAAGAAATCTAGAAATCGTTTTGTCCGTGCAGTGTGAATAATGGAAGCATTAATTCTTTAGTCTTACAGTACATTTTCCACTATTTATTAAACATTGCAGCTTGACCTGAGGTTTTGCAAACTAGGCCCAAACCTCGCTAACTTATGGTGTAAAGTTAATAAAACAAATAAATAGCATGAAATCGTTAATATGACATACAATACATTTTTTTCTACACATGCACATCAACTAATAATAATATGCATTCACTAAAAGCATTACGTATTAATGATGTCCACTCAAGTGGGCACATTTTCCAAATCACACATTATTTTCTATTTTAGCTTAATTTCATGCAAAATTCTTAACCCATAATAAATTCAAATCATTAGAAATTAATTCATATTTCAAACAAAAACACAGAGTAAATTGCAGCAGCCATTTTTGTCTAGTACGAGAAGAGCATCAGCCACAGTTGCATGGCAGACTCAATTCTGCAACTCTCCTGGAAACCAGATCGACACACTATGATCGCTTTGGTTATTGCCAACAACTGTTGAAATGAGATGTTATACAGCTTTCTCACATTTTCATCAGGAACAGTAGATTGGAAACTGTGCGGAAGTTATTTAGATCCTCTAAGTCTGCAGTTAATTTGCTTACAAGTGGTATGACTTATACTATTGAAGACTATTGAGGAACTCATGTTGATGTGGCAAGGCATTGATAAAGGGAGTTCAATAAGGTGTTGTTAGGAGCTGATATTTGTAAAGATAGTTATTTTAAAGGAACCCAATGTTGTGTTTATGCTTGATGTCTTTATCACTCTAATGCTGATAGCATTGTGAGGTAATATGTTAGAATGTACATATTTAATAATGCACAGTGAGCACCTGTACATTCTAGGATGTCAGTTTTCCCTGGAAGCTGTTACGGGCATTCATGCTGGCCAATTCCTTTTGGAACTAATAAATCATCTTTTCAACAAACTTACACTGACTGGATCATTACAACATCTGAGAAGTGGGATGCTGGTCTGAATATAGCAATTTAGTATTTCTGTTGACGTAAAATCTCAAAGGGTAGCCAAGCCCAGGTTAGTTTTCTGGGCACGTATATTGCTATCGCTTGTTTGCTCTTCTGATAGATATATGACAGATAAAGTTCAATCTTTTAAACTTTTCCTTCATCAAATGTGAAAAATACATTTTGTGTTGCATTTCTTTCAATTGTTGAATGTACTGATATATAAAAAGTCTAGTTAGTTGTGTCATTGGTTCTAGTGATTTTAGGATGCTGATTAAATAATTTAATATATCATATGACAAATATTTATTTTGTATGGTTTCCTTTCTATCCATATTTTTTAAGATTCTATGGTGAGAGGTTTCTCCATTACATCCAATATTCTGGTAATTGGTTTTGAGGTCTTTGGCCCAATGTTTTGATCTTCAAGGTGGTCCTTTGGAAGATAGAAATGTGAGGGGCGGGTTGGACATCTCTACTTTCTAGGCATATTTTTAATCAATCCATCTGGTAAATTATGGAGATCCAAAATGGAGGTAGTGGTGTTACCCACTTACAAATCACAAACCAAAGCTCTTGGCTGTAGTATTCTGCAAGTGTCCACTATTATTTAACATCTACATACACCCCCTAACTCAACTTCTAACCCAAACAGGAGCTAAATTATATGTGTAAGCAGATGACATGCAACTGATCTTTGAGTTAAAATGGGGAGCTGCCTCGATTCCATTGTTGCATAACACCTTACACCTGATACATTGGTAGGTGTCAAACACCTTTCTATAGTCAAATCCAGCTAAGACTGAACTTCTCATTCTGCCAGGGAAAGCAGTTTCCACTGAGATTTTATGCTTTGTTAAATAGTGCGTGCCCCCCTGTCAACAACAGTCCAGAATATGGACATCCTTTGGGATTCAAATTTTTCCTTCGGCTCTTATGCAAGCAAACATGCTAACACCTTCATCTTTAATCTGAAAACATTTCTCAATATCCTCCCCCACCATGGATAAACACCATCACATTGTTATAGTCAATGCCATTGTTCAATTGCACATAGTTTATCACAATGCTATCTTTCTATCAGTTCCTGCCAAAACTATTAATCATTTGAAGCTAATTTGAAATGCTGCATGACTGAACAGTAATGTCTTCAGACGTCACCACTTTAGCCCTACCTTGAGGCAACTGCACTGGATTGAGGCACACCAAAGAATCACTTTTAAAGCAATGACCATTTCTCATTGTGCTATTTAGCAGTGTTCTCTCAATTTTATTACAGGAAAGTCCAAGTGGCATAAATGCCCTCATAATCTGATATCCAGTTCTTAATTTCTATTAGCTGTTCCAAGGTCCTGAATCTCTTCCTTTAGTGATTATTTCTTCTCAGTTATTGCCGCTAGAGTCTGGAATTTGCTACTGCTCTCTTCATCCAGAGCCATCTTTTGAATTTTTCAGATGCTCTTTGAAAATCTTTGCCTTTCCATTCTACTTTGGATTTCCAGCCCACATTGCACTATCTGTATCAGGTAATTGACATCACAAAACTCTGGTGCACACGCATTGTACAAACTCCATTAACATAACATAACATAACATAACATAACATAACATAACATAACATAACATAAGACAGATAATATAGCATAGCATAACATTATAATATAACATAGCATAACATACCATAACATAACATAATTTAACATGAGTTTACCTATTTATTATTACAGAGAGCTAGGCGGGTATTCCTGGCTGAGTGTAAGGATGGGTAAAATCCAGTTTTCTATTATATGGTAAGCTGAAGTGAAAGTTAACATGGAGGCAGATTTCCTATTTTAATTTTAACATTGGATAAAGTACATATAGCTGGGGATATCAGATCTACATTTGTTAAAAAAAATTAGGAAAATGAAACATAATTATATATATTTAACTTTTAAATGCTATATAATATAAAATTACATGCAATACATTTAGAAATACATTTAAAAGTAATAGTGTAACAACTGATTTTGTTTTTTCACACACTATTAACATTGCACATGTATAATATTTTCCTTAAACTGAGAAGCTAAAATAAAATTTGATGAAATAAAATAATATAATTGTAAACTTCAATATTTTATTTAAAAAATATCACTAAAACCCACACTATCTATAGTAATTAATCTTCCTAATAATAATCAAGTGCCCACTCAATCACTCCACTACAACATTTTTTACTTAAAGTTAAGGTACCCAACATTTCTTTACATATTCAATTAAAAAGCTTCTAATTCATTAAATTAGATAACATGTATTTAAATAATATATTTATTAATATCCATTTGTAAAAAAAATAGCAAATCTTTTTTTTTTAAAACCCAGTTCTCTAATAAACTACAGAACCTGTAAATATGTCACATAAGTCAACACCATAATGAAAACATAATAAAACATAGAAAGAAAGTGAAAGTTAAAATAATAACATAAGTTTAAACAAATAACATATTTATAGTGAATACAAATTAAAAACACACTACCCACAATAAAAACCTCACTTGCAAAACATAGCATAAGCAAAAAATATAATAATAAAAAGCAAGCATTAGCATACATTTACTTTACTTATATAATAAAAATAATCTCATTAAACACATTGATATGATTTTAAATACTATGATATTTCAATAAATAATACTTTAAACTTCAATATTATTGTAAATGTAAGACATAACTACCCTTAATATTTAAAATGTCAATATTTTTGTGCTTCAGATAATTTTACCTTGATGTTATGGTCAAACAGTATTCTAGAATTATACTGATAGCTCCATATACTGTGTTCTTTTGTATGACACAAATTCCTTTTATGCGCATAGACCCAATAGCTGTCTTATCTATGTGTAACCTGCTATGTATTCAATTAATCTTTTTTATTCCCAATTAATCCCTGAAAATAAAAAGCAGTGTCCTAATTTTCACCTTTTATTGTGTGTACCTTATTTTGGTATAAACAACAAATACTGAACACTAGCATTAGTTATGGCAGACCACCTCACTCTGAGTCCCTTTGAAACTTTTTTAGAACAGCTAGTATATCTTCTGTGTACATAAATCAACTGTTTTAAAAAAAATAGTTTTGACATTGACTGATGTTAGTTATATTACTTTTGTCCACACTCCAACACATTCAACCAAGGTTTTCACTGACTCTGTCTCCCCGCATTAGCGATTTGTGGGATGTCTGCCTACATTATGTTAGTTATTTTGAGTAAATAGTAATTCATTCAAGACACAATATTCTCAGACAGTTGTGCAAGGGATTAAGCAAAATAAAAACATTATGTTGTTTTGGACTTTAAAACTTCACACAGTATATATTATCCACTCATATGCAGTAAGAACTTTAAGAATACATAGAAATTGTTCAATGGCACAATGGCATTTTGTGAAGCACAGATATGATTAATTTAGGTGAAGTAAAAAATATTGGATTATTCTGACAAACGAGGAGTGTACAGTTGAGTATTTATCATATTTCTACTTGCTGATAGATGGATGAATGTCTTGGCCTTGAGCATCTATGGTTAGAGCCAGCTCACATCACCAGTGCTATTGCTGATATGGCCAAAGAAGCATTTTTAAATATAAAACTCAATGCACACATTGGCTTAATGCGTACATCCACTCAAACACACAATTATTTTCACATAAAGCACACCCTGGGCATGTAACTTGAATGACATCAGCCTCAAGGCACGCCACAGTTTATATCTAACTTTCCACCTAGTCATTCTGCCTATTAAAAAGTATATTGCCAAATTCTATGACAGTTGAGTTTATTATGATCTTTGTGACTATGAAATTGTTGGTCAAGAGACAATAATGCACTTTGTGTTATTTTTCACTAAAACCATACATTTACGTACCACAAGGCTTTTCTCATTGTTCAAACAGTTTTCAATCACGACTTACACAAAAGCACTAGCACTGTTAGAGTACCAAACTATTTACAAGCCTGAAGCAAGTCACATCATGGGAGCCTGGTTCACAACAAACAGATCATAGAGAGGCTTCCGTCATAGTCTTTGATTAGTCATAGTTACACCAAATCAGGGACTGTTTTTACCATGTTTACATTTAAATTGATGTCTTTGTACAAGTAAAATATTTATTTTGATGTGTACTTTACATTAGATAATTAGATAGAACCATTTGCTATTTGAAAGGCTGCAGAGCTAGTCACGTAATGGGCCATTGAAGGTATGTATCCATGCACAGCCATGTAAAGTCATGTATGTATGTATGTATGTTTATATATATATATATATATATATATATATATATATATATATATATACGCTAAAAAAAAGAAGAGAAAAGACTGATGAATGTACTGAATGTACTGATCTGAAGGACATTGGCCCGATCCCAATAATTCACTGACCGGGGTAAAAGATAAATATAGATTGGTGCCAATTTGTGGATTATGTCAATCTGGAATTCATATTTCCTCAAATATGGACACATTAGATATAATGAAGAGTCTCTGAGAATCACATATCCTCACTAATGCTGAACCATCCCTATGAATCTCTGAATCAAATGTACTGGAACTTGGGAGAAAGGATCCATATGTTTTCTTGAGTGACCACAGTAGACTATCTAGGACCACCACACAGCCACTCTGGACTCAATGGGAAGTCTTCATCCGCCTTTGTGACATATATCTGCATTTCATAGACAGTATGCTCCACCTAATTTCTCAAATCCAATGATAGAGAAATAAAAACAGCAAAAGGTCATGAAAGACACTTGTGGAATGAGAGTAGGATGCTAGAATCCTATAGCAGATGAAACTTAAAATACCACAAATTCCCTAATTCAAACTAGAAAATCCCTTCCCAAAGAAATAATAAAACAATGAAACTTGCACCCCAAAATGACTTGTAACACTCTGCCCGATGCCCATGTACCATGAAATATCCATGTATTGTGATCCCACGTTCCTGTCAGCTGGTTTGTTGCATTTGTTTGTGTTCCTTAGAGAGTTGGTAGATTCAATTTGACAGATTTATCAGCCATTTCATAGAAGTCACAATTGAGGTTAGGTTGAATCTGGTCATTCTGGGTCAGGTCAAGCAAAGGACCAAAAGCCATCATACCAGATGCATGAAAGTATTTTATATTATATGCTACTGGTGCTAAGTTGTAACTTCAAAAGTAGTCATTGCATCAGTCAGCTAGTCACCCTCAACATTCTATGAATTACTAAAACTAGTTTATCATCCCAGAGTATCATCAAGGTGAAGACAGAATTTAAAATATATCTTGAATTATTCAGAAATTATGTTTTATATTTTATTTTTTAAACATTTTGTACCATGCATATATATATATAGATATATGTGTATATATATATATATATATATATATATATCAATCAATCAATCAGTCAGAGATTTGTATAGCGCGGCTAATCACCCATATGATCTCAAGGTGCTGTTTGTGGGCATGCTTCTCAGTCGAATAGCGAGGTCTTAAGGTCCTTCCTGAACTGCTTCAGTTATGCAGCCTCCCTGAGCTTGAGAGGTAGCATGTTCCATGTCCGGGGTGCTAGGTAGGAAAAGGATCTTCCTCCTGCTGTACTTTTCTGGATCTTGGGGACAGCTGCAAGGGTGAGCTGGGAAGAATGGAGCTGTCTGTTGGGTACTGAGAAGGTGAGGCACTGGTTAAGGTATGCCAGTCCTATGATGTACAGTGCATTGTAGGTGTGGATCAGGAGTTTGCATGTGATGCGCTTATTGACTGGGAGCCAGTGTAGGTCTCTGAGGTGGGAGGAGATATGGCTGTGTCGGTGGATATTCAGGATGAGTCTGGCTGCTGCATTCTCGATTCTTTGTAGTCTTGATTGAAGTTTCCTGGTGATGCCAGCATAGACTGCATGTAGTCCAGTTGGCTAGTGACGACTGTGCGGGTGACTGTCTCATGTCGGAGGGAATCCACTTGAAAATCCTCTGCAGGAGTCGGAGGGTGTGGAAGCATGATGAAGAGATAGCGTTGGCTAGGTGGGTCATGGATAGAGAGGTGCCCAAGGTGATGCCCAGGTTGCGTGCATGGTCCGTGAGGGCGGGGGTATTTTCCAGTGCGGTGGGCCACCAGGAATCATTCCAGACAGAAGGGTGGAGCCAATTACAAGGATCTTTGTCTTGTCCGAGTTGAGTTTGAGGCAACTGGCTTCTATCTAGGCGGCAACTGCTCTCATCCTGTTGTGACAATTACTCTTGGCCATTGCAGAGTCCTCGGACAGGGAGAGAATCAGTTGGGTTTCATCGGAAAAGGAGACTATGTTTAGCCAATGTTGTCTGATGATCTTGGCAAGCAGGCCATGTAGATGTTGAAAAGTGTTGGGCTGAGTGAAGATCCTCGGGCACTCCATAGCATGTATCTTTGGGTTCTGACGTGAACGGCAGTAGTCTGACACTGTGTTCTTCCAGTGAGAAAGGACCCAATCCAATTCAGTGTTTTATCGCAGATGCTGGTGTCGTGTAGTCTGTTGCAGAGGGTGGAGTGGGAGGCAGTGTCAAATGCAGCGGAGAGGTAGGGGAGGATGAGTGCGGCTGTGCCTCTGTGGTCTAGTATGATGAGAATGTCTTCGGTGGCTGCTAGGAGCATGGTTTCAGTGCTGTGGTTGCTTCTGAATCTGGATTGGGATGGGTGTAGTATTTGGTGTGTCTCGAGGAATTTGGTGACGTGCTGGTTGATGGCCTCCTCCGTTGCCTTGGATGGGAAAGGAAGCAGAGAGATGGGTCTGTAGTTTTTAAGCACCCTTGGGTTGGCGGTGGGTTTCTTGAGCAGTGGGTTGATCTCGGCCTGTTTCCAGTCTGATGGGAAGGTGGTGGTCTCGAAGGATCTATGGTGGTGCTGGCCAGGTTGAAGATATGATGAGAGTATGGATCCGAGTGTGCTCTTGAGTGGATGGAGTTCATCAGCCTTTGGGTGTCCTCTTTGGTGATGGTTGTCCAGGAGTTCAGGATCTGGTGAGGTGAATTTCCTGGATTTTTTGGTGAAAGAAGGTGGCGGGGTCATTGCAGAGGTCTTGGGAGGGATGGATGAGGTGTCTGTCCCGGGGTCCGTGAACTCTTTAACAATGACATAGAGCTCTTTGCTGTTGCAAGTGCTGGTGTGGTTGTTTTAATTTATTAGTATTGTAATGATAATATTGTAATTATTTAAAATAATTGTATTAAATTATATATTGATAATTATAAATGTGTTTCTTTATGTAAATTCTTTTTTAAGTATTATCATTTTGAACACGTGTGTTACCTTCATTTTCTACATTTTGTACTATAAATAGCAATACATTATTTGTTGCTTAACTTATTATAATTATAAACACTTTCAAATTCATTTATATGGTATGTAAGTATGTAAATTTAGTATTTGGTATCATCACATTCTTGTTGCAATATTTGTGTGCCGCAATATTTTTTTGTTGCTATTATGTCATTGAATCCATACAAACACACTTCCAGCAAATCATTACACATACCACCAGCCAACAGCCATGTTGATGTTCATCCAACACCCACAAAATCACAACTACACACATATTGCCAACCTCTTTGAGTAGTGGTGGGTGTAATGATCCATGCCTCTTTCCTACCTAGGTTATCTACCTTCTACGTACAAAAGATACCTATGAAAACAAGCCTAGGCAAAGCTTTGAACAGCTTTTCATTTCTCTGTTTTACTCATCCTATCTATTACCCTGTTTGTATCCAGCTAACCTTCACTATTACCTCTCTAAGGCAGCTTTGTTAGGATCAGGAAGACTTGCTTTTCATCAATATTTAGTGCACTCTCTAAACTCATACTAACTACTTGCAATATATAGTAGTAAATTGGAGGGGTCCAAGGATGTCTTTTAACCCATCTCTTAGCATAGCTATATTTGAAAACTGCAGTAAACATCTGTGGAAGACTCTCCTTATTCCCTAAAGAGCACTAAGAACCTTAGGGCTTGGGAGACAGATTGCCCCATCTAAACAAAGTAGATAGCCTGTCCACCATTATGTGAAGGGTACTAATTGGAATGCACTTGTAATATAGTAGAAAGAATGCCCACCATGTTTTGATGTAGGATGAAGGTGGCAAGAAGGCAACAAGCACGCCTAATCTGTACCCATTGATTGGGGTCAGAGAAGAAAGATTGCTCAAGTATAATTTAAAATGAAAAAAAGTCTTGGTTTATGGTACTTGTTTGATTAAGAATTAATAGCAATATTTTTACATTAGACAGAACATTTAGATAGAAAGTTTTGAAAGGATGTGGAACTAGTCAACTTATGGGTCATTAAATGTATGTATTCATGCACAGCCATTGAAAGTCATGGAGTATTCAATTGACTGCTTTACCTCAGTCAGTTTCCTACAAATGTAATTTTGGGTACAAAGTGAAGCTAGTTTGTAAACAAAAACCTAGCTGAAATGAGTACTGAAGACACTTGTACCCGTCTCTCCTGTCTCCCCAAACTCTTTATCGACGATATGGCAAAATGTTGTTCTCTTAGGTAGGAATGCCGTTGATAAAGTGACCATCCTGCAACCTTGCAAGTTTTCCACAGCAGATGAAGTAGTAGCTACTGCTTTTAGAGCAGTAAGATCTTCAATAAGGGTTAATTCAAATTCAAGGAAGGGCAATAGTCATCCTGTCATGGCCTGAGGATAGACAACATGTGCACTGTCTTGTGCTAGCAAGATCAGGTGGGTAGCCAACTTCTTATACCATGTGCAAGTTTTTTCAGACTAGATTTACATGGTTGAATGACCTGTTAATTTTTATCCACTCCACCTCTGTACTTGTTGTAATAAGTGTACAGTTGGGCTTGTCGACTTCTACCAACTGACCCGAATCATTGACCAGAGAAGTGCTCTCATCATAAACTATATGAGCACAGATATTTGTCCCTTAGATGAGAATTTAATAGCTTACACATATTTGCAATGCAACATTTTGCTCTAACATTTTGAGGTTTCCTGCGAACAAGCTACTTAGGGAATCTTTTGTGATAACTTAAAATTATATCCCAAACCACAGAGCCAGCATTGTACTGCTCACAAAACAGTAGGATTCCTGTACAGACATTTTCCTCAAAAAGGTTCTAACATGTATGAAGGAGTGATTGTGCAAGCTCTCACACAGGCTTCTCACTAATTCCTAATGTAGAAGGGCAACCTGCAGGATTTATACTGGAATCCTCTACAATATATACTCTCAAACAGAATTCATAACCAATTGAACTCTCTCGCAGCTTTTACAGCTTGATGCTGTAATGAGCTTTTATATTTGGTATACATTGCTTGAAGAGAAGTCAGCATTTTATAAGATCAATGACTCATCAGACACTATTCTTTATGCACTCTGGATTGGGCTATGCTGCAATTACCTCTCCCCTGCACATATTCTGCTTGCAAAGGGGCATCTGCCATGGCCTTCAGAATCACTGGAAGACAAGTTCTCATCATAATGAAATCCACCAACTGAAACAAATCACCTCCAGATTCTGATACATGATCCCTTCCTTCAGATGCTGTCTCAGTATACTATTGTGAGCTCTCTTCTATTATTTGAGTTAGGACTTGGACAGAAGTCACCAAATGAGAAGTCATATCTGCTAACTATCTAAAACTTGTTTTCTCAGAGACTATGTCACAGGTGGATTACAGAGGTATCCATAGAACTTAATACTGTTTGTATGATACAAACTGAAAGTGAAAATGCAATTCAATTATATTTTGAGAGAGTGTATTAAAGGAGTTGGAAACAAAAAGTGGCTCAATAAAAATAAATAAAGCACTTATCTTTTACCACTCTGAATGCGAAGACCTTCTCCAAAGACTCAAAAAGAACAAAAATATATTATTTCAGTGCAACACATCTAATAAGGCAAACCATTTTTCTCCCTCAAAAAGTACATAATGTAATGGTAATGCCTGGCACTGAAAGGAACTATTTTGTGTGAAAGCCTGGTCTTTGTGAAAATGCAGGATAACCTTACTCACAATAAAGGTAGCCAGTGGCTTAAGTGGGCTAACCAGTGGTCCCATGCTGAATGCTCTGGTGTGAGGACACAAATAACAGAGCAATGGGTTCATTAGACTGACCAATGGGCTCAATGCTGAATGCTGTGCTGAGCAGAAGCAAAATGTGAAAGACACATTAACAGTCCAATAGTTGAAATACACTGCTGCATGGGGCCCATGCTGTATGCTGTGGTGGGTGGTAGCAAAATGTAAATGACACAATAACGGACCAACAGGTGAAGTTGGCTGTCACCTGGCCCTTGGCTATAGGCTGAGGAAGGCGGAAAAAATGTGAATTACACACCCACATTTGGGGAAAGTGGGCCCAACCCTGGGGTTTTGGCCCCACTCTAAAAAAAAAAGGTGACCTAATGGGACTCCTGCTTGAGGATCCAGTTTCCAGCCACGATCTTCGAGCAGGCATCTATGGCAGAGGGTCACCATTGGGAAGGGGAGACTCTTCCATTTCCAGTGGTACCTCTCATGTAAAGGTTGCTGCATGTGAGTAAGAATGAAAGCCCCCAAACTGCCATATTTTCCCTACTCTGGGGATGCAATAGCACCTTCCTCAGCTTCTCTATGGGTACTTTTAGAAATTGGGCCTCTAGATAGTGGAGGTATGCACTCTGTCCAAGTAGGGACCACAATCTTAGTCAGGGTAAGGAACAGCACAACCTAAACTGCTGTGCTTGGCACAGAGCAGGCAGGCTTAACTTAGAAGGCAATGTGGAAAGTATTTGTGCAATAACTCATACAGTAACACAGTTAACACATCACAATAAGACTCCACACCAGAATAAGAGCATAGAGAATATTTATCTGATTAAAATAAGACCAAAACTATATAAATCCATTGAGTGGAAGTCGAGATGTGATTTTTTAAAGATTAAAGGTGAAAACGGTGCTTAGAAATCACTAGCGGTTAAAAGGTTACTTGAGGTCACAAGGGACAGTGCAAATCGAAATCCGGGCCAACCACAAAGGAGGGTAGTCTGGCTACAAAAACTCGCAGGGCCCACTGACACAGTACCTTTGGTAGAGCGATGCGACGATCCTGAGGTCACGATATGGTCGGTGGGCTCCATTGAGGTAAATGCAATACGTTATTATTTGGCAGCTGTACCGGCATCATTGGAGATGTGATGCATGGATTTTTCTGCTGCGCTCAAGGCAACACATACATTTTTCTGCCACACACAGGGTGGTGAGCAGATTTTACTACTGCACTCGGTGTGATTTGTCACTTTTGGCAGAATTCAGCTGCATAATCCACTTTTGAGGCCCAGAGCTTGGAGGGGGCACCTCAGGCAAGGGTGAAACTCAAAGGGAGCAGAGTGCAGCAGCACCAGGTGCATTGTGGGCAGTCTTTGATGTTCCTGAGACTGCAGAAGAACAGGGTGCAAACCAGCAAGTTCTTAGAAATCACTCTGGTGGGAAGGCAGGCAGCAGGGTGACAAGCGAAAGAGCAGTCCTTCCAGGAAAGAAGTCCAGCTGAGTCCTTTGAGCAGCACAGCACTCCTTCTGACAGAGATTAAGTTCCAGGTCCAGAAGTGTCTGATTTGAGGGGGTCAGAGACCCAGTACTTATACCCAAATGTGCCTTCAAAGTAGGGGAAACTTCAAGGAGTGTTTTGGAAGTGCACCAGTTCCCCTTTAAGCCCGGTCCTATCTGCCAGGAGATCTGTGAGGGGTAATCAGTCCTTTGTGGGGTCAGGTCACTACTCTTTGAAGTGTAAGTGAGAGCCCCTCCACTCTTTCTACCCAGGAAGAGCCACCAGTATGCAGATAAATGCAGATGTAGTTGTGTATTCTGTGTTTATGGCTGTCTGTATGGAATGCATAGGGGAGCTGTCACCTAGTACAGACCAGACGTCGATTGGAGACAGACTGTACGGCACATAGTGCAGTAAGAGCAGAGAAATGCCACTTTCTAAAAGCAGCATTTCTAAAATATTAATGTTAAATCTAACTTTACAAGTAAAGAGATTTATTCATTACCATGCCCTTTAATGTCTTGTTTAACCTTTCAACTAGACCATTGGTTTGGGGGCGATAGGGTCTGGTGAACTTGTAAGTTACACCACACCCATCCCACATGGACTTCATGTATGCAGACATGAAGTTAGTGCGTCGGTCAGACACTAGGTTTTTGATTCATTGGAATATGTATTATTCTTCTTTCTATCTATCACAAGCACTTTTTCTCACACTATCTGTCCTTTGGTGTGTTGTTTTACTAGATGGGTTGTCCATATAGGATGAATATATTAAATTGATATTTATGTATAAGTAAATAAATGAATATATATATTTATATGAATAAATAGTTTTTTGTATTTTTTTGTTTTCACCTATGTTGTTTTATGGTATATAAATAATTTGTCGATCTTTCCCTGTTAGGGCATTGTTGTATGTAATGATTACTTCCTAAAAGTGGCATTTCTAAAATAGTAATGTTAAATCCAACTTTACCAATAAAGATGATTTATCATTACCATTTCAAAGATATGAAACAAGATGCAGCTACTCCTCTCTGATCAGGAATTACATCTTAAAACTATATTAAGGAATTCCCAATGCTGGCTTATGAGAGGAGCAGGCTTCCCTATAGTGAAAAAAGAATGTTAAAGTTTTTCACTACTAGAATATGTTAAACTTAAAGGTCCTACGTTTTAAATACACTCCACCCTGCCCTGTTGGCCACATAAGGCCTACCTCAAGGGGGACTTTTATGTAATAAAAAGGGAGTTTAAGGCTTGGCAAATGTTTTTAAATGCCTAGGAGAGGTGGCAAAATAGTGCGCACACAGGCCTTTCAGGGCAGGCTTGGGACATGGTTAAGGGGCTACTTATGTGGGTGGCACAATTAGTCCTGCAGGTCCACCAATAGCATTTAATTTACAGGCCCTGGGCAGATATAGTGCACTTTACTAGCAACCTATGGGTAAATTACATATGGCAGATGGGTAGGAGCCATTGTTACCATGTTCAGAGGAGAGAGCACAAGCACTTTAGCACTAGTCAGCAGTGGTAAAGTGCGCAGAATCCCAAGAACCAACAAAAGTGAGATCAGAAAAATGGATGGAGGCAGGTAAAAAGTTGGGGCAATGACCACCCTAATGCTGTCAAGTTTAACAGGCACCCTCTAGATAAGGGAAAAGACTAAAATGATTTAAATGCTCCTTAGGAGGGTTGACCCATGCAAGGATTTGTACGCAGGACTGATTTTGATAAAGCATCACTAGAAAGCATCACTAGAAAGGGAAGCAATTCCACATCCGCCCCACCCTTAAGGGAAGTGGAGGAAACCTCCAGTCCAAGCACAAGAGGTTCCCCTGCAGTTCACCAGAGGACGAAACGTTCATGTCCTCCACAGAAGTAACTCACATATTTTGCTGTGGCTTAATGACAAGGGATTACAGCAAAATTAAGGAATGTTATGAGGAATTAAAGGAGGAGCATAACTGTGCTTTTGGTGCTATTTTCTTAACACAAAATGCACCCTTTTGCCCAAAAATAGACCAGATGATGCATTTTGCAATATGAAAGTAATACTGAATGGAACAGAACATAAACAGCAGCAGCCTACAGCTGTTTGAACTCACTAAGGGGCATATTTATACTCCGTTTGCCCCGAATTTGCGTCGTTTTTTTCGACGCAAATTCGGCGCAAAACTAACGCCATATTTATACTTTGGCGTTAGATGTGTCTAGCGCCAAAGTATGAGGAATGAGCGTCATTTTTTTGCGTGAACGCCTTCCTGGCGTTAATGAGATGCAAGGTAGGCGTTCCCGTCTAGAAAAATGACTGCGACGCAAATGCGTCGTATTTATACTCCCGGGCAAAAATCACGCCCGGGAGTGGGCGGGGCAAAAAACCCCGCATTTGCGCCTCTTTTTAACGCCTGGGTCAGGGCAGGCGTTAAGGGACCGATGGGCTCAAAATGAGCCCACAGCTGCCCTCCCATGCCCCCAGGGACCCCCCCTGCCACCCTTGCCCATCCCAGGAGGACACCCAAGGCTGGAGGGACCCACCCCAGGGACATTCAGGTAAGTTCAGGTAAGTATAATTTTTTTTTTTTTAAATATTTTTTTTGGCATAGGGGGGCCTGATTTGTGCCCCCCTACATGCCACAATGCCCAATGACCATGCCCAGGGGACATAAGTCCCCTGGGCATGGCCATTGGGCAAGGGGGCATGACTCCTGTCTTTACTAAGACAGGAGTCATGTAAATGGCGTCTGGGCGTCGTTAAAAATGGAGCAAATCGGGTGGAGGCGATTTTTTGCGTCAACCTGACTTGCACCATTTTTAAGACGCCCTAGCGCCATTTTTCCCAACGCCGGCGCTGCCTGGTGTACGTGGTTTTTTTCCACGCACACCAGGCAGCGCCGGTCTGCTTGCGCCGGCTAACGCCATTCAATAAATACGGCGCCCGCATGGTGCTTCAGAATGGCGTTAGCCGGCGCAAAAATTTTTGACGCTAAACTGCGTTAGCGCAGTTTAGCGTCAAAAAGTATAAATACGGGCCTAAGTTCATTGCTCCTGTGCTCCTGCGGTAACACTTTTTTCCCCAAATTACTCTGAATACTTCATCATAATTAAAATTACTCCCATACCTGTTACTCAAATAGGAGGTTAATTTTAAGCATATAAAATCGATAAATTTGTCATCTGTATCTTAGATATGATGTATGTGTTATTAATATTGTGACATACATCCATTGTGAGAGAGGAAGTTTTAGTATTAAAAGCATAAAGTTGCTGAATCTTTCTGATAGGCTTAGCCATCTATACATGCAAACACGCATCCTTTAGATTTATATTTGGGCCCTTGTTATACACCAGGGTGTCTGTTAGTCCGTAAGGGTGCTGCCTAGAACCATCGCTAATATATAAATCAGTTCTCCTTAGGGTTTTCTTTTAAATCACATGGCCATTTTAATAAGTTTAATACTTTCTATGGCATTTAAAAACCTAAAATAAAGCACTCATCGAAAGAAAACTTGGAAAGGTGTGCCTGAGCTACTAAAGGTATTTTGGAACATTCCAAGTTTTGAATGAGACATGAAAAAGGTTCTCGGAAAAAAATCCGACAGAAAACAGATAGGCCTCTGGATGGGTATGTATGCTTTAGTATGTTTCAACTTTGGCAGGCGCTTCTTTGCAGAAAAGTGCCCGATGAGGTCATTTTTAAATGCTATTTGTAATGATGTATTCATCATAAGCGTGCCTCCTCACCTAGGAAGTTCTTGGCAGGGAATGTAAAATATATGGCTTATAAACTAATAATCTGCTCTGATCAGGGCCAGGTTTACCGTCAGCAGAGGACACTACATGGCACTATTAAGGATAACAAGGAGAAGAATTCTCTGCTGGGAACTGTAATAAATGTAGGAGCATGCTGTAATAAAGAGCACTGGAAAATGGATGAGGTATAACAAAATTATTCATAAAGAGAAATGGAAAAGGATGTCATGCTGAGTGGTTACATGCAGTTATATGCAGCACTAACGAGGTTATCAAAGGAACCTGAGTGCTAGTGCACTCACATGTGTTTTGCAACTAACACAAAGAAGAAAGTGTTTCAGTCTTGGAGAACCGGAAAGCATGGAATTAGTGGGTGCTAAATCTTCCTGCAGGTTTAAATTATTCAGGCCTCAGTTGCAAAAAATTGTTCTCATGTAGGTCAGTAGAATGGAAATGACTGTTCGAGTTACTTTGTCTGGGTGTTTCTGTGCTGAAATGCACAATGCTAGGCTGTATAGCAGCAGCCATTCGGTTGGGGGATTGGGGGTGTTGTGTGATCTGATGCTATCCTACACACATATTTAACTCGAATGCAATTATACGGGACGGAGCTATGAAAAGAGGCAAAATATTGGGACATAAGACTTTCCTTGTGAAGGACCCTGTAATAGCCAATAGCAGTAGGCAATCTACCATCACATATTTTTATGAACAAAATTGAGCTAAAACGCCGTTTAAAACCGCACATCACGTACTGCTAAGTATTCACGCACAATGGGCCTGATTCACAAATCCCTAGGTTAAAAGTTGGCGTTTGTGCGCTATGATTACTCCTACATTTTAGAAAGTTGCATAAAGAGTAAAACCACGTGTGAAAGATATGTTTTCCATAGCTCTACTCCTACTCTTGTGTAACTTCTCTACTGTAACTATTCTACTTGATGAGTGTCTTAGGGCCAGATGTAGCAAAGGTTTTTACCCATTCTGTGTCAATATGAAAAAGTGTTCGTACATACGGCCCTTAGTCCCAGATTCTCAAAGGTTTAGCGTCGGTTTAGCGTTGCTTATTTAACGCTAAGCTGAAGTTAAACTTTTTTTGACATTCACAAACCAACGCAAACAGGTATTTGCGTTGGTTTCTGTGGCAAAGTAATGCAAAGCAACGCAATACGCTGCTTTGCGTTACTTTGCGTCAAGGGGGCATTACATGGGTAGTACATGGGCCTACCCATGCTACCATCCACACTTTTTGATGCTAAACCCTATTCGGAAAGATCAGAAGAAAGGTTTTAGCGCCAGAAAGTAATTCCTTTTAAAAGCAGGCGCAAAACATAGAAATGTTTTCATTTCTCTATGTTTTTACGACTTTGCATGTTTGCTGCACTGTGCAGCACACATTCTAAGTAGGAAAAGCATTTGCACTTGTCTAGGCATAGGAAGGATACACTTCCTGTACAAAACCTATGCTAGATTCATGCACACACCCTAGCACCAGGGCGCTACGGTGTGTTTGTGGAGCACAGCTGCTGAAATCAGTGCCGGCGCTAGGGAGTGGGAAGGAGAGTGCCTTTTCTATGTGAATATGGCACTTTCCTGCTTTTTCCTTGTCACGCAGCGCAGCACAGCTTTTTTGGATGCTGCACTGCACTGAGTGACACCTGCCAGAGTCTAAGCCTTAGTGTTCAAATTTCATGCAAGATATCAGCCAAACACATTTGCGAAATGTGCATAATTTTCTGTCATTTTCACAAAATCTTAGACAATGATGTTCACATCATTTTCCGTCATTTTCACAAAGTCTTAGACAATGGTGTTTACATATAATTTTATTTCCTCAAACAAAAATATTTTTCATGATAAACAAACTTCATCACACAAAGAACCCTTTTGCATGGAAGTACTTCCTCCATACGACAACCAGGAAAGTTACTTATTCCAGCCTACGGCAAGAGAATATGTATCTGGAAATAACCTGAGAGAATGATGTGACTGTAACCAAACGTAGCAGTTTTGTGTGTTCTTGTATTATTTAGGGTACCACACCTTGGAAATCCCACATTCCCACCCCTTACGTTAAAATTGTGAAGGAGGCAATATGGGTACATAGCAGTTTATACGTATCTAAGCCTGATGAAAAGAAGGTCATATGAAATTTAAATGTCTCCTCTTCTTCACCTTGAACGGTGATCAGTCACTCTCTGTAATCCTACAACCGTCTCCTGTGTACACCCTCACATCACAACCACCCACTCCCAGCTTGTTGGACTGCCCAATATAGTTACTTTAACTGCTGTGACAACAGACTCCCCCTACTCGTGCCCTTGAGCTAGCTTTCCTCTTTTGTTGTACTCTATTTCTGTTTTACAGTACTATAGTCCTGTACAGGGTTCATTTTCTCTGTTGTGTTTTTTATTGTATTTGATTGGATTGCACGATTTATATAGTGAATCACACTCATTCTGGGTTGCCCAAAGCATATTTTCAGACAGGTAGCATGCCCCACTGTGACGCAGAATAGGGTGGTAGGATGTTGACTTTGTTGTGGGCCTACGTCGAAGCATTTTCATGTTTTGTAAATGACCAGATGAATTCTTTTACCTTGTGTTGGGATGAATAGCTTAGCACTGTGATGGAGGAGGAAGTGTGAGAGACAGATGCACCCGCTATGGGTGTATTTCTGGTGGATAGCTATGGTTAACTATGCAGGTCCATTGTGATAATTACTTTTTCTTTTAAGTTTTGAATCCATTGTGCTGAATACAGCAGGTAGGTCAACAACTCAGACGGAGTTAATGGGAAGAAAGACAGAGGAGCTTTCTGCAGTGTCTATGTGCGGGATTCCTCCATTAGACTGTGGTTTTGGGGTGTTTGATGTTTTATCATACAATATGATGACCGGAACCTGCAGGGGTGGACTATATTGCTTGGCTCTGAATAGAAGGTAGCTCCCTATTTAAATATGGCTGCAGCAGAAATGGGCTACTGGTGCACCACTGGTGTGCTGCTGGTGTGTCTAAGGCAAGTCCGTCTGCGCCCACCCACATCCCGGTAGTGGCCAGCTATGGTGCGGGTTTGACTAGTGAAAGCAGGACAACGAAGAATAGCAGGGAAATGCTTGTCTACCCAGCTGAAGTACTCCTAAGCTTGAGAAACTTTAACTCTTGTGATTGCAAACTAGTTCTAAAAGGCTGTAGGGGTCCTGTAGCATGTGCTAGATGTAAAAGGGCATTGAATCTTCAGTTCTCCAGTATAGGGGGGAAAAACCTAAAGCTGATAGTGACAATTACCTTAAAGCTGCACTAATTAAATTCTGCTCACTGCACAAACATGCTTTAGACATCTATAACTTTTTAATTGCTACCCAGTCTGCCATTCTTTTTATGCCTGAGACCTGGACAAAGAAAAACTCTAGTCCTAATCTACAATTAGCTTCACGGACACGTATGTCTGTATTCATGTAGACAGAAAAGGGAAATGGTGGGGATAGCAATTGCTTTTAAAAGCATCTCAAGTACTCCACATTTCAGGTTGAGGAGCTGAAGGGTGCCCAAGATGTGAGCTTCTCATTTTCTATATCTGCATTACATTTTTGTCAGGGCTTTAACGCTCCGAGGCTATGCAGGGATATTTTATTGACTCTCTTGACCATGCCCTAGCAACTAAGATCATTAACTAAGAGAGATTCTTGGTAATAGGTGATTTTAATTTGCATATGGACATGGTTGAAGATGCACTTGGTCTTCTAAAAATATTAACAGCTTTTAATCTCTCTCTGATCCCCTCTCTGATTTTACAATTTTTCTGGCCTTTTGTAAATCATAAAATTGAAGACAGTGAGGTAATAAATGGCCTATTATGTGCCTAGTACAAAAAAGTGATTCCAAAGCTACAGGAAATCCTAGTTTCAACAATGCCCTGTCTCTCTAGTGATGTAGCAAAAGATAATGTTCTGGTGTACTAATGGTTGGCTGCTGTAGCGATAAAGTAGCCCCTGAAAAGTTGCCCCCACAAAAGAAACTCTCCTCTTCAATCACCTGGTATACTGCAGAGCTGGCCTTGACAAGACAATCATGCAAAAGATTGGAAAAAATTGGATATGCCACTTTAAAGTGGAAGACAACATACTTCATATACAAGCATTGAAATATATCATTACAAGTTTTAAAAAATCTAAGATTGTGTCACATTTTTCAGATCCCACTACATTTGCTCCACCATGTGTAGATGAGTCAAATTTGTATGGTAAGCTTTGTAAATGTTTTGAAGAAAAAAAAGTAAAGATTCAATTGAATCTGATAGTATTGCTGCAGATCCAAGAAATTCTAGCTATTACTTCAAACTAAATAGTGGATTTCGCGCCTTAGGCCAATGGATCGATGGGACATAGATTTGAGGAGATGTCAATGATGAATGTTTTAATAAACACCAACAATCAAGTATCAATAATCTGATCACTGCGCAATAACCATACCAGTTTATTAAGAATGCTTATGAATTTATTTCCTTATATTAACAACGCAAAATTCACGTAAATAACTCTTAAACATAAATAATAAGCATATGGGATCAATAGTGTCTGATTAGAACGTCTGATATATCTAAGTTTAATCAAAGCAAGTAAACAAATTATCTCAAGTATCATAACACTAATTAATAACATCAATATTTGCAACAGAGATGTGATTCACATTGGAGCAAAGAATCAACAATAGTCAGCAAAAGATCAAAGATTGTCAATATAAATCATGAGCATGTAATGTCACATTCCCTCACTAACTACTCATTTGCATTAACATTTTGGACTTCATGTAAAAAGAATTTAGAAACCACAATTTAGAAAAACATACTAGCTTGGATTTTAGTAAAAATGACTGTCATAATGCAGCAATTAATTTATAAGTTGCAGCTGGTACCTGTAAAACAAGAGACACATAAAACATTACAATTTCATACATTACCCATAGAACAACAACATGCAGTCTACCTCAGCAAGGGGACACCATCAGGAAAGTTTTTATAGGGTCTGGTCTACATCGACAGCTAAACCCATATCACTAATATGTCTCGAACCCCAATCTGATACTCCAACAGAAGTACTCCGAAAAGAAACACAGGAAGATTGCAATAATAAGAATAGGTGACAGATCATTACATTCTTTTTTTAAAATCTCATGATTGGTCAGTACATGGGGTGTTATACGATTCAGCCAATAAAACTACTGTTAGATAACTTAAAGTTCACTGACGACATTATAAACTAAACACAATTATAACGATTTCTTCTTCTCTTCCCTCTCGTCTGTGTGTCTATTTTTCCATCTCATCAAAACTTCACTTCTCAGGAAGAAACATCCTATTATATAACTTCTACTTCCATCCTCGAGGAAGAAACCACACGTTAGTGACAAATTTAAACAGTAGAACAGTCAAACCCGAGCAATGACCTAAAGAATCTGACCTTGTAAGACATAACGCAAAGTCCCGGTAGAGGTCGCTGTCTACACATCTATAAACTATTAATCACACTCTTTTAAAGTAAGCATTTAGGAAAATAACTATGTGTTTTAGCAGAAGTTTGAACTGAAATGAATTATGGTGACCATTTACAAAAGTCACCCGTTTTTCACATATTAGTTCATCAATGGTCAGTACATTATTGATTAATAAAAATCATTGTTAAAAACTTCCATTTCTGCAGTATCAAAAGATGTGGACCCAGCTGCATCAGTTATTTATTGTTCAGAATCTATACCTGTGGGTAAACTTTTTGTTTTGTACCTCCTTCAGAAGATAGATTGAAAGAATGCTTCCTGAATTGCAAATCCAGATCCCCCTCAGACTTTTTCCTCTCTCATATTTTCCATCAGATCATCAACACAATCTGTCTGGTGTATCTGAAGGTGTTAACTACCTCTCTGTAATCAGGGTTAGTGCCCAAGTCCTGGAAAAGGGCAAATGTGATTCTCTTTTAGCAAAAATCAAGTGCACACAAAGCATTGCTTCCTTTTAAAAAATTCTAGAGAAACTGGTCAACACTCAGCTCACCAAATTTTTAGAGACTTTTAATGTGTTACATCTCTTGCATTTGGGCTTCAGAGCCCTCCATAACACTGAAACGGCATTGCTGGAGATCTCTGAGTCAATAAAGTGGAAACTGGACCTTGAGTAAAATGTAGCACTGGTTCTGCTGGATCTCTCTGTGGCGTTTGACACAGCCTCACACAAGACATGATTACATCTCTCTTCAATTTCAGTGAATAAATCAGCCCTGTAGTGTCCTAACAAACTTTACAAAGTGGAGTTAAGCCATAACCTTTTTAATATCTCTATGACTCCCCTTGCTTTTTTGGTGGACTCTTTTGGTATTAAAATCATTTCATAGGCAGATGACACACAATTGCTGCTCTCATATAGAGACGACTTGGCAGTCTAAAACTACTTTAATAACATGTATTAAAGTGGTGCTAGATTGGCTTAGGGCTAACAACCTCTAGAGTCATCCTGAAAAAAGTTTTGCTCTTTCATCTCATTCCTTTGCCAGACAGGCTGTTGGCCTGTAGACTGCCCACCCCTTCCCCCTCCATCGTCACCAGCCAGGAATTTCGGGGAGCTATTTGATGACGGTCTTGCTTTGAAGACCCAGATTGCCCCAGTGGTTAAGTCGTGTTTTTGGATCTTAAGAACTCTAAAAAAAAACTATTTTTTCTACTTTGGGATGTTCAAAAAAGGTGGTTTAATCACTGATCCTGTCTCATTTAGACTATTTCAACACTCTTTATCTTGGCCTTCCTGCATATTTAACACACTGTCTTCAAGTGGTTCAGAACACTGCAATTTGACTTTTGTTTAAGTTGACAAAATGGACAACAGTGTCAGTATTTTTAAAGCAGTTGCACTGGCTTCCTACTAGCAAAACAATCATTTTTAAAGCTCTGACTATCGCAGACCGCTCTTCACAAGGTATAGGGCGTAAGTATCTTATCACCACAATTCATGAGTACTGAGATCTTTGTACCAAGGAATGCACGTCTACTGCTTGCTCCTCATTTTAGGAAAAGAGGCAGGGGGGTTCTTCCTTCCCTTTTCAGGTAGCCTCAATCTGGAATTGGCTCAATTTTCAAATAAGAAACACGTCAGATTAGGCTGTCTTCAGAAAATTACTAAAAACTCACGTATTCAGCGACTAGTACTTCTCTCAACTTGGCATACCTTGTGAGTGACAGGACACTCTTGAGTAGGTGTGTGCTATATAAGTGCATTCATTCATTATGCTAAAGTCATCCAGGGCCCAAAAATGCGAGACAGCTATCAACAGCCAATGACTTGTGCCCCTGTTTTGTATTGAGGGGCACATTTATCAATATTTCATGCAACACGTCACCTTGCTGTACAGCATGAAACATTAAACAGAACATTCCTGTCGTTTCATTGTGCTGGTGCACATTTTAGCTTCCTAGTGCCAACACAGGTGAACTTGCACTGTGGTACAAAGATGCCTGCATTGCAGACAGGACTGCTTTTGTGCATGAAAAGGAACATCTTCCTGCACAAAAGCAATCCTCTGAGGCACTCTTATCAGTCTATGGTCATATTTATACTTGTTTTGCACCGAACTTGCGTCATTGCAGTGCAAAACTAACTCCATATTTACACTTGGCGGTAGACAAGTCTAGTGTCAAATTTAAGGAGTTAAAGTCATTTTTTGGACATGAAAACCTTCTTTGCGTCAATGAGATGCAAAGTAGGCATTTCCATGCAAAAAATGACTATATGGCCCTAGTGCTATATTCATCCCCCTGTGCTAAAAAAACGCACGGAGGAGGAGGGGTCAAATAATGGTGCAAAGCTTTCTTTGCACCATTATTTAACGCCTGGGTCAGGGCAGGCGTTAGGGTACCTGTGGGCCTATTTCCCCAGTGGAACACCATGGAATAAGTCCACAGGTGCCCTCCCCCGGTCCCAGGGACACCCCCACCCACACCAGAGGGACAGGGGAAGATGGGGGACCCCATCCCAGGTAAGTATAGGTAAGTACAGGTATGTATTTTTTTTTTTTTTAAAGTGCCATTGGGGGCCCTGAAGTGGGCCCTCCTACATGGCATCGGGTGCAATGGCCATACCCAGGGGACCCTGGTCCCCTGTGCTGGCCATTTGGGTGGTGGGCATAACTCCTGTCTTAGCTAAGACAGGAGTCATGTGGTATGGATGGTTTTTGCGTCAGAAAATGACGCTAGTCTGGTTAGAGTAATTCTTTTACTTTAACCTGCCTAACATAATTTTTTGGTGCAAAACCCCCTTCTTCCATATCGCCAGCCCCACCCGGCTAACCTCATTTATTTTTTACGCTAGCCTACCTTTTGCCCCGGCTTGCGCCATTCCATAAATATGGTGCCTGGCTGGTGCTCAGAAATGGTGCAAGCCAGTGCTAAACCTTTTGGTGACAAATTTGCGTCCTTTTTTTCCAACATCCTAGGGATTCTAAAGGTACCCAGAGTTTGTGGGTTCCCCTGGAGGAGACCAAGAAATTAGCCAAAATACAACAAAAAGTTTTTTTTTTTCAGAAAAATTAGAAAAAGGGCTGCTGAAGAAAGCATGTGTTTTTTCACTGTAAATGGCATCAACAAAGGATTTGCAGTGCTAAAATCACTCTCTTTCCAGCTTCCAGGAAAACCAAATTTTTCAACACAATTGTGGCATTTTACTGGGACATACCACAGCTCATTCCAATTAGTGACAGAAATGTGTGTGAAGTCAATGCTACATCCCAGACAGCTAAACATTTCTGAAAAGTAAACAAAATTCTGAATCCAGCAAGGGCTATTTGTTTAGTTTCATTAAAGTTTTCCTACAAAAAAGCAAAAGCTAAAATAAAAAATAATAATTGAAACTGAGGTGAAAAAAGAGCTGTTTCAGTCCATGTTTTCTCCTATAACTTTTTCTAGCTATGGCAGATTTTTTTAAAGCACTATACCATTATTTACCCAGAACCAATAAATGAGCCGCACCTTGCAATGGGTTTTCATTGTATACTGGGTATGCAGCAATTCATTTGGTGAAATATATTGAGCTAAAAATAGGTATCAAGGAAACTTTTGTATTTCCAAAATGGACACAAGATAAGGTATTGAGAAGCAGTGGTTATTTGCACATCTCTGAATTCCATGGTCCCCATACTAGCATTTGAATTACAGGGCATTTCTCAAATAGACTTCTTTTATACAAACTGTCTTACATTTGGATGGAAAAAATGTAGAGAAAGACAAGGGGCAACTTCCTCCAAGTCTCCCCATAAAAATTGTACCTCACTTGTGTGGGTAGGGTTTGTGCCCACAACAGAAAACGCAACATGGACACATCACATTTTTACTTTGAAATCTGAAGTGTTTTTTGGAAAGTGGCTAGCTGTGGATTTTGCTCAGCTGGAACCTAGGGAAACCTAGCAAACCTGTGCATTTTTTAAACCTAGACGCCTAGGGAAATCCAGGATGGGGTGACTTGTGGGGCTCTGACCAGGTTCTGGCACCCAGAATCCTTTGCAAACCTCACAATTTGTCTAAAAAAACACTTTTCCTTCACATTTCGGTGCTGCAAAGTTCTGGAATCTGAGAGGAGCCACAAACTACCTTCCATCCAGCATTTCCCCAAATCCCCCCGATTAAAATGGTACCTCACTTCTGGTGGGAGGCCTAGTGCCCCGACAGGAAACACTCCAAAAAGCAACCTGGACACATCAGATTTTTAGATTGAAAACTGATGTGTTTTTTGGAAAGTGCACAGCTGTGGATTTTGGCCTCTAGCTCAGCCGGCACCTAAGAAAACCTACCAAACCTGTGCATTTTGTAAAACTAGACACCTAGTGGAACCCAGGATGGAGTAACTTGTGGTGCTCCCACCAGGTTCCGTTACCCAGAATCCTTTGCAAACCTCACAATCTAGCCAAAACACACCTTTTCCTCACATTTCGGTAATAGAAATTTCTGAGAGGAGCCACAAATTTCTTTCCACAGATTATTCCCCCTATTCTCTTGATAAAAATGGTTCATCACTTGTGTGGGTAGGCCTAGTTCCCGCGAAAGGAAATGCCCCAAAACACAACATGGACACATCAAAATTATCTAATACAAACCTACCTGTTTTTGCAAGGGGGGGACCTGTGTTTTTGGTCCTGGGCTCAGGAGCCATCTAGTGAAACCTATCAAACCCAGACATTTCTGAAAACTAGACACCTGAAGAAGTCCAGGGAGGTGTGACTTGTGGGATCCCCCAGTGTTTTCTTAACCAGAATCCTCAGCAAACCTCAAATTTAGCAAAAAAAATCATGTTTTCCTCACATTTCTGTGTGGGATCACCACATCGGTACAAATTTCCTACTACCCAACGTTTCCCTCAGTCTCCTGATAAAAATGATGCCTCACTTGTGTAGGTGGGCCAAGTGCCGGTGACAGAGAAGGGCCAAAACATGTCGAAATTGAGAGGAAATCAAAGCAGGTCCAAAAAGGCAGTTTGAAAAAAAAAGTTTTTAGACTGACAAGAGTGGTGCAGAATTTTTATCAGTAAAGCTGCAACTATGCTGGGAGGTAGGAAGTTTGTGGATTTCTGCAGTTTCATGAAGGTTCTCTCACAAAAATGTGGGGAGAATGTGTGATTTCAAGCAAAGTTGGAGGTTTTCAGGGCATTGTGGGTAAGAAAATGGTGTGGGGTGCACGTGAAGCACACCACCCTGGACTCACCCAGATGTTTAGTTTTCAGATGTGTGTAGGTCTGGTAGATTTTTCTAGGTGGCAGCATCCAACACTGGTTGGCAGCTCCCACCCCTCTATTTTATTTTTAATTCCTTGGCATCTAGCAGGCTTTCTGCCCTCCCGGGGAATGGATCGTGGGTAATTGCCCCATCTGCCCACTGGTGGGCAGAACAACTTTGTCCCCATTTGGGGTGGAGGAATGGCCATACTCCCACCTTCTTTTTTTGAAAAAACAAATACTTTACGGGTGTCTAGTGGGCTTTCTATCCCCCAAGGGGGGCAGAAGTGGCCTACTAGAATATCCCTGCCCCTAGGGAGCGACCCTTGCCTAAAGGGTCACTCCCCTTATGAAATTATAAATAAATAAAAATCCCTATTGTCTACTGGTTTCTGCCCCCCTTAGGGGCAGATTGGCCTAATACAAATAGTCCGGTCTGCCCCCAAGGAGCGCAGAAATGGACTATAATTAGTTTGGCCCCCAAGCAAGCGACCTTTGCCTAAGGGGCCTCTCTCCCCCTATAAAAAAAATAAAAAATCTCTGGTGTCTAGTATTTTCTGCCCCCCTTGGGGGCAGATGGGCCAAATTAAAATAGGCCAATCTGCCCCCAAGGGCGACAGAAATGGCCTAAAAATAAATTGCTCCCCTTGGGTTGTGATCCCCTTATTTGTTTACAAAAAGTAAAGAAACTCCCTTGTGTCTAGTGGACATTCCTGCAGCATGATCGCTATGCGATACTGCTGCAGGAATGCTCAGAGAGACATGAAAAGGAAAGCAAAAGCCTTTCCTTTCCTTTCCATGCCTCTCCAACCTCTCCTGCCCCCTTCCTGAGATGAAACTAATCAGTTTCTCCTCAGATGGTGCAGGAAGCCATGCTTCCAGCGCAATGGAGGCGACTTCTGATGAGGTCAGCGTGCGATCGAGTGCTGACATAATCAGACATCTCTGGGGGGGTTAGGGGGGTTGGGAGTGGTAGGGGAAGTGATTTCCCTGCCATATCTGCCCAGGGGAGGGGTGTGGGTGGCCCACCGGGGGAGCGATATCTCTCCCCTATGGGCCGGGTGCAGGACAAGCTGCTCTTGTCCTCGGCCTACGAGCGCCGTGGCCGAGGACGTAACCAGATCGTCCCTGGCAATCAAGCGGTTAAAAATGAAAAGAAATAAAGGTATTTCTCCACGTTACCCCTTACCTGGGGAAGTGCAGGATTTTGATGCATTCCCAGTTCTACAGGTAGTGGTAAATCTGGGAATGCACCAAAACCCATGGGTGACTGTGTGGGTACTCCCACGCTCCACCCATGGAACTCTTCCACGCTGCAGTGTAGGCCTTGCGTGGCTTGATAAATATAAGTTGGTAGTGTCACCCTTGCATGCCTTTGCGTGGCACAAGGACAAAGCAACTACTTGATAGATATGCCTCAGAGTGCTTTGTAGATTCATATGAGGTTTTGAGTGATATGGAGTCTCCAGCAGTGATTCTGTCCTTTGGGATGTTATATATCATGTCTTCTTATGTGTATGTTTGTTGTGCAGAATGCACTGCTGACAGTGGGTTATGTGAACCATCTATTGGTTGGGAAAAAACACTATTGTGTAAAATATTATGGATAGTTTGCTTATCATTATCTACATTGGCCCTTTCAAGTTTGCTAGTTTCCAGTTTGCATTCATGCCTTTCATGTCAGGCTTGCACAAGTCCAGCTGACTCCTAGAAGGTTCAAGGATGGAATAGCTTGTACCGAGTAGAGTTAGCCTGGAGAGAATTCAAAGGATGTCTGCTAGAACTGTGATTTATTTTAGTATCATGTGCAGTACTATTCACATCATTTCCTATCTTGGTGCTTGTTAGTGAGTCAGGTTATATTTTGAGGTTGGAATCCAGGCTCTATTGGTCCGGTTTTGTCTTAAAAGGACCAGGTTTTCACTTCTAGGCTCAATTCTAAATCCTGTTGTATTGTTTGTATGTTTGCTGGCAAGGACTCCATTTGAATGTCTGCCTGCACTGGGAATACAGATCCAGATTTGGACATTTTTTTAAAGGGACCACAATTTTCTGAGGTAGTAATCTTGAAAGTAATGTCCTGTGTTGGGTGTATCATTTTTAATTTCACATGTAGGTACGTTGGCTCTATTTCTTGGATGGGTCTGTGAATGAATTCTTTAAATGCTGAAGGCAGCCAGTGTACTGCTCAGAGGACTGGTGTTAAATGTTCCCTTCAGCACTGGAGGAGCAGTACTTTTACCCTGGCGTTCTGAATCAGATGTAATATGTGTATTAGGAAGATCAGTGTGCCAAGTTACAGGCTGTTAACATAGTCCACCTTGATATTATAAGGGTGAGAATGGTTTGTATTTTCAGTTAGTACCCTAGTTAAGGGAATATAAAACTCTGTGTTCTCATTGTATAGAAGGTGCTTCCTGTAATTTCATAAAACTTGTGTGATCAATAATAGGTTTATGTGCATGACCATTCTAGGGTTTCTTACTTCTCTTGCTCATGTGGGCGGGGCCTCCAGTGCTTTGTGCCATATTGTTATGACTTGATGGTCATGCCACTGCTCTATTATGTTTAAGATGTGTTTTGTTGCTCATTCATCACTCATCAGTGTCAGAGAGACACCCAGCAAGTCTCTAACTTTTAACGGCCTGGATATTTTCCAATTCTAGGATCATCTGAGTGATTGCTAAAGTGCAGCATGTAGGGTTGAGGGAACGGACCTGGTAAATCAGGAAGGTAGGTATTGAGAAGAGCCTAGGAGATAATTGAACATTGAGAGATAGTGCAACATGGATTGTACACAGTATCTTGGTTCCCATTAAAACACACAGGCTTGCACCTTTTAAGAGATTTGTTTGGGATGTACCATAGTAAGTTTCCATAATTTATTTCCTACTAGTTTCAGAACCTTACACTTAAGGACATTTCCCTTATTTTTGTTTTACTAACTGTTTAACAGTATCTTAGTGGTTTAGACAAAATGTTTTTAGGCCTGATTTAGAGTTTAGTGGGCAGGATATTTTACCATACATGTGGAGGAGTACCCTACATGCCAAACTGATGATCTGCCTGTTCTATTTTGAGTTTGGCAGAAGGTTATGTTTTCAAAGGCAGTTGAGACTTTTGGTGTAGGTGCATTATATCACTCACCCTATTTATTGCAAATGGGCTCATGTTCTTTTCTTCAGTTCAGTACAGCAAGGGAGACCCTGATGGTCCCACACTGAAAACAATTAAGAGGATCCTCACACCCTGGATGAAACTCCCAGAGTGGCAGGGTCATTCGAGTTTTGGGTTTCAAAAGTACACTCCAGCTTTAATAGATGTTTTTGGAAAAATTAAAATGTTTGCTGAGCAGCTGCCTAAATCCTGGTGGCAGTTCAGCAAACTGAGTGCCCTCAGAGGATTCTCCATGTGGCATCACCTCCAAATCACCAGAGATTAAAATATGATTGTGGTGATGGAGATAATACACTCTGCAACCATGAGAGATGGCAGGCACCTAGCCAAATTTTAAATCAGGCCCTTTACCCTTAAGTTAAATTATTGGAAAATCATTGACCTTTTCAGCTTCTTAAAATTATTTACCATCTGCATCGCAACAGAAAATCCACAAGTTCTTCCGACTTTGGTAGTAGATCCATGAGGAACAGAAGAATAATAATCTGTCCTTCACTCCTGCAGTCCAAAAACAAAGGCCTCGCCGAAGTTCCACCAGGCACAAGACGGCAAATGATGGCAGTCATCAGACTACTATATTATGACTGCTGCTGGGCTGAGAGCCACAAGCAGCAATACTGGCGGTTGGTAGTGCAGTGGAAGTTGCTCTGCTGGCACTGCCACGTCAACACAACACCGCCACGGCAATTACAAGTTAGGAATAGGCGTGGCGGTGTTGTGTTGGCGAGGTGCTGGCAGCAGAGCAAGCTCCATGGACCCCGTTCCCTCCTGGACGACCACCGTGACCACCAGGTAAGGTGATCAACTGACAGGGGAGGGGGTTGTGGGGTGTTGAGTGTTGTGTGCGTGAATAGGGGTGTTTGTTTTGTGTGAATGCCGGGGGTGGGGGTTGTCATGTGTGTTTGTATACATGTCTATGCAAGTGTATGTGTGCATGTGTGACTGTGTGTATGCGGTTGTGGGGGGTGTCATGGCCGTGTGTACATGTGTGTGTGAATGAGTGTGCATGTATGTGTGCGTGTATGTATGCATGTGTGATGTGTGCCTGCATGGATGTACAGGGCGGTGGGGTTTGGAATGGGGATCGGGTGGGGGGTACGGAATGGGGATCGGGGAGAGAGGTGTCACTGCTTGAGGGTGTGGGGGCTTCTGATGGGGTTGAGGTTGGGGGATTGTCCTACATGGATGGGGGGTTGGGGAGTCCTGCAGTGGCGACAGGAATAAGCATTCCTGTCACCAGTACTGTTACAACCAGGGATTCCGTGGCAGGGCTGTCACCGCGGCTTCCCTAGCGGTAAGGATGCTTAAAGTACCATGGGTGGTGTTAGGTGGACCTCCGGGTCGAAGGTGGACAACCTTCGGCCAGGCGGTACTACCCCCTGGCGGTACAGATGGTGAACTGGCTGCAATACAGCCAGTTCACTTCATTGTCATAATTTGGCGGTCCTTCACCACCACACTGTTGGCGGCCTGGCGACAATGGTGGTGAGGTGGAGCAGGACCACCAGGGTCATAATGACCCCCATAATGTCTTTCAAAGTCCTAATGGCTTGCTGACTTAATGCAAACTGAGTGGCTTTGGTTAGGCATCTTTGACAGATCTGGAAAGCAACAAAGGTATTGTCCATAGAAGCAGTGGCGGCCCATCCTTTAGGGCAGAGGGGCCACCCCCCCCCACCTTTTGCCCCTCATGAAGAGTGTCTGTCAGGCTAAGCAAAGGTCAGCCTGACAGACACTCTCCATGTTCAGCTCAGGCAGCCCGGAGCAGACATGCATGATTTGCACATACTTCTGGCTGACTGAGCTGAACTTTGCTGGGCTGAGGAGGTCACAGCTCCTATGGGCGTGACCTCCTTGGCTCAGTAAAGGTGCCTCGAGGCCCTCCCCGGGTGACAAGGAAAGCATCACCAATTGACACTCTCCCTGGGCGCTTCAGGTTTAAGCCCTGAAGTGCCCAGGGTGAGTGTCAATCAGTGACACTTCGTCACAGAGTGGGGTGGGGTGAGCAGTCTCACTGACCCCATCCCACTCTGTGACGAGGCTGGCACTGCTGCCTTCCCTCATTGGCTGACCTGTGGTCAGCCAATGAGGGAAGGCAGCAGTCCCAACCCTCCTGGGAAGGCAGCAGTCCCAACCCTCCTGGGACCTGGAGGCTGAAGGTAAGTGTGTGTGTGTGTGTGTGTGTGTGTGTGTATGTGTGTGATGTTTTAATTTGAATGTTTGGTGCGCGCATGCATCGTTGAGTGTTGTTAATGGATGTTTGTGCGTGTGAAAGAATGAGTGAGTGCGATCTTTTAAAATGAATGTTTGGTGCGTGCATGTTTGAATGGTATGAGTGTTGTTAATGGATGTGCATGTGTGCATGTCTATGTGTGAAAGAATGAGTGTGTGTGTGTGTATCCCGCCTGCCCCCCTCCCTCCTAAAGCTGCCGGCCGCCACTGAATAGAAGGACTTTGAGATGGGCTGTTACTATAATTTCTGGGGTGGCCTCTATCATCCCTCTTATACTACACAAAAATATGTTTGTGATGAGGGTATCATTTATACAAGGTATACAAAATATGATGGCCTTTCACTCCAATGTTCACTGTTATGAATGTGACAGCAATCCACATAATGATTGCAAATATTAACGTTTATCAAAAATATATAGCCAGAAACTGGGTATCTGTTACCAGATGCCATTCAGCACATTTACATGGGGGACAACAGGCATCACTCTTGAGTGTAGATAATCCATGCAATGACTTACCAAGTTCGGAGGACTGTCAAGTAGCCAGAAGCTTCTCTGTATCAGTCAACCATGCCCTCAAGACTTTCAATACTACAAACAGCTAAGAGCCCTGGGAGGAGTGGATTTGGGAAGGGAAACTGGAACAAGAATAAAAACCTTTTGCTTGGATCAACTGAAGATTTCCCCTTCACTGGAATGCCCATGGGAGTCTTGATGCCAACACTTGTAAAAAGTGAAGAGAAAAGATCTATGTGGGAAATGAAAGGTGAACTAAAACATATTCTGTGATAAGAGCCATATTTTGACTTGCTAACCTATCAACTACTGTTGAGAACGTTCTAATTTTCTCATCATTCAAGACTACTCCTACAGCAGGTATGATTGCTCAAAATATGTCTCCCACTAACTGTTACACTACACTTGCATGGCATGTATATCTGTTGTGTGCTGGTATAATGTGTAATTGCATCTAAGCTATGTATGTGATACATCTTCAGAAAAAGTAAACCTAAATGGCAAATACCCTTCCAATGAGCAGGTCATTTAAAATATCCATTCTCTCCACAAAGTCTAACCAAGGTATTGTAGGGTAATCTTTTTGCAAAATTTGTCATGTTCCTCCAGACAATTCAAAGATAAACCCATAATTACTATTTCCTACTGGTGTCTTTCTTCTGCGAATTCTTCTTTTAAGCACACATACTTTCCCTCTGTGCCTTTTATCTAGTTTAAACTGTGGGATAGAAATATTCTTTCTAAAATCATCCTCTTCTTTTCTCCATATCTTCTTCTGAACATCCTCTTTCTTATAGGCACTTTTTGCAAATTGCTCATTTCTTTCTTCTACCATTAAAATATAATAAAATATATTGTGAATTCATTAAGCATGTTAGATTTTTCTAATGAGCTTTAACAGTGTTTATAGGAAGTAACAATCTAAATGCATGCCATGCAATCTCCATTGTCTTAGCTCGAGGGTGTAAATTCATACTTTTCATTAGTGGAAATTTAGAAACTACCATGTCAAAGTCTGAGTAATAGTATTCAAAATGCCATTACCTATAAAATAGAAAATACTACAAGAAAAAGCATAGGAAAGTGGAATGTGGTGAACCTGTTCAACTGCAGAAAATGGCACGTGTGCACAGACATAGCAGTTCTTAACTTCAATAGCCTTAGTATAATCTTGTACTAATCTAGAGCAAACATTCTTCATTCATGTAATCTACAAATGATGTTGTCAGTTTGTCTTTATCTACAACTAGTTTATTTGTCTCATTTACATATTCTACTACATCTTTTGCTGTGTCAGGTGTAAAGTGTGTAACTAATACTATTGTTATTTTTACTAAAACTATAGGTGTCAGTAAAGTTCCTAAAATATTTTATAACTAGTTCTATTGGCATTACACATGGCATTACACATACTGTCTCTAAAATCAGATTTACTACCAATACATCGTTTGTGACATCAAATTATATCTTGTTAAAGTTGAATAATATCTTCTTCAGGTTAGTTTTTCTTTTTGAGTTAGTCTTTTTCTTTTACATTATTTGTCTTTATTCTTTTCTTTTAGTCTTTTAATCTTGGTAATAGTAGTATCTTTGTGTAGACAATCCTAAACCTTACTGAGTGTTCTTCTAAAATGTTATCCCTACTCTTCAGATGTTCTCTCGGACATTGGTATTTTTGTTATCTTCCTTTACAATCAGCTTTATTAGTATTTTCATTTCATGAACAGTTCAATTATAATCTCAGTTATTCAATGTTCAGTTCTCAAATTTGCAATTCAGTGGTTTCTTTGTAATCAAGGGATTTTAAGGATAATCTGGCAGTTCTTTGTACCAATCATTTAGATCAGCAATTGGAATGTTCAAAACTTGGCTCACATAATATGTCCATTCAGGTGATGAATATCTTCAAAAAGGTACTGTATATCTTTTTGATCTTCTGAGCATGCTTTATTTTTCTTCTGCGTCACTTATACCACTTGACTCAGCTTCTTCTCTAATTGTGGATGGTATTAATTCAGCTGACACACTCATTCTTGATTTCTTTTTACTGTGAGATTGTGGCAATTTTTTTGCTCCTTCTCTTGGATCATCAAAACTTTCTTTATGTTCCGAAACAGTTCCAAAAGTTACTTAATCAGTATATTTACCAGTTCTTTTCCAGTGCTATTTTGTGAGATGTCCGGCAGTTGGACCTCTTCACTTGTCTGAAATTCTTCACCCCTTTCTTCTTCTTGCTGTCTCTGATGACTGTCTCTTCTCTCTTGAATTTGTTCACATGTAACATGCAGTGATGCATACACCAGTGTTCTTGGTTCTGACTCATAGAACAATATTCGTTCATAAGGATCTCTTGTTCGTTGGGCATGCAATGCAGACACCCTGTTTGGAATTCCAACACATTTTACTGCTGTGTTTGTAATCAGAATCACCTGACCAGGGCTTTTCAAAATGGCTTTAAAGAAGACTTTCTCACATGTTTTTTGTTTAAAACCCAGTCACTAGGACTAAGGTCATGGCACTGCTCCTGGTTTGGATTTGCACTAACAGCGTCAAGCTGCAGAGAAACAGAATTTACCACATCAGCCAATCCTTTACAGTATTAGAGTACCATATCATCTGTAATTTTCACAAGCGAATTTGCTGGAACTGCAGGAATTCTCATTGCTCTGCCCATAAGAATTTAATGGGGCAATAAACCAGTTTTTCTGTTAGGTGTACTTCGTAGACTCATCAACACCAGGGGTAACACATCAGGCCATTTCAAGGAAGCAGAGGCATAAACTTTTGCAATCTTGATTTAATTGCACCATTGAGTTTCTCCACTATGCCTGAAACTTCTGGACAATAACTGCAATGGAGCTGCTTATCAACTTGCAATCCTGCACGTAACAGTTTTATAATCTCCCTGTAATAGTGACTACCTCTAATTCTAGAGAGACAAGCATGCTATACCTTGGTACTTACTTCCTCAATAGTATTTTTGCTACAGTAAGACTATCATTTCTTCTTGTTGGATAAACTTCAACCTAACTGGAGAAGATGCAGACAATTTCTAAAACATATAGTAACCCGTTCCAAATAGGCATTTTGATGAAATCCACTTCCATTTGATTAAAAGGACCTCCTGATCTTCCTACGTGGCTCAAAGTGACGTGTGTTAATTTGCTGCATTCATTTGCTGACATGTCATACACCATTAACAAAACTCTTCTGCTTGAGCTCTGAATCTCTGATTAAATCAGAATTTCTTGAAGGTGCGGATCATGGCGTCCCTACCTCGATGAGTTTGGCCATAGAAATTGGACTTCCTTCCGCTGAAGCCCAAACATTGTATTAATCTATTCTGCATACTGCTTTTCTAGCTCTGGCACATTTTCTTTCCTTTGTCTCAATTCATCTCAGTTGTCAGCCATTCTCAATATCATGAAAAATACATTTTCACCTGCATTTTCCTTTTTATAGGAGCTGTTAAATGTGCAGGCCTCATTTGCACAATAATGTGTGTTTCATCAGCATACCTATTGCCACTCCTGTGCACTGCATGCTTTACTACAGAATTTCAGTGGGGAGTTGGAGAGCTTCCAATAGGGTTCTGACCTTTTCACCATCTCCAATGGGTGAACCAGATGAGGTCATAAATCCTCTCTGTGGCCACAATTGAACAAAATAGCATACAACACCAAATCCATACTGACTACTTGCAAATGTAGTCACTCTCCTTCTTCCTGTAAGGCTGCAAGATCTGGTAAAGGCAATTAGTTCTGCAACTTGTGCCAATGAAACTCGGGTAAAGCCATGAAGCTTCCATTATTTCTTGAATTATGCATATTGCATAAACTGTTTACAATGAACCTTCATTTGTTCTCAAACATGAGCCGTCCGCCATAGAATATTATCTGGACTTATTTAAGGTCTATCTTTTATGTCAGGTCTCCGTTTGGTGCATAAGTCCATGACATCAAGGCAATTATGTTCACAACAATCAGATTCTTCTCCTTTGATAATGGGTAACAATGTGTTAGGATTCAGTACTTGACATTACTTCTCACCAAAATCTGCAACTCCTAATAGGTTAGTCTCAAATTAGTAAGGTGCTGTGTGTTAGATCTAGTAAAGAATACCTCAACTGAGTGAGGGACCATGACAATTAAAGGATATCCCATCACAATGTTGTCACATTTTTTGAGGCTTACACTCACTGCAGCTACCGATTTAAGGCAACTAGGCAAAGTGGCGGCTACAGGATCAGGAGTTATGGAAATAAATGCCACAGACTTTTTGGCATCTCCATGAATTTTGGTTTTCACTGAGAGAGCTGCCCCCTCTCTCACTGCAGAACAGTATAACATCTTTAATGTAATCTAGCATTTCCAGTGCAGGGGCAGAACAGAGACTTTCTCTCAACTTTAAGAATGCTTTCATGCATTCAGTGTCCCATGGAACCGAATCTGGTACATTTTTGTATGTCAACCTCAGGAAAGGCTTTGCAACCAGGGAAAAGTTCTGTATCCACTGCACACAGTAGTCAACACCTCCCCCAAAAATCCTAACCTCCCTCTGGGTTTTAGGTGGACTCATTTTTAAAATACTTTTGGCTCTTCTTCTTGACACTTTTCTTGTTCCTTTTTCAACGATGAGCCCCATATACTCGTCTTCTTTTTGACAATGCTGAAGTTTGTGTAGTGACACTTTATGTCAATCCTCTGCCAAATGATTCAACAAGACAGTGTTGTCAACTTTGCAAGATTCTTTTGTTCTTGATGCAACAAGTAAATCATGGCTATATTGCACCAAGACTGAACCTTGGGGCAAAATCAATGTTTCCAGATTCTTTTTCAAAATCTGATTAAAAATTGAGATACTCTCAGTGTACCCTGGTGGGACACAACACTATGCTAATACATCATTTTGGAACATAAAGGAGAACAAATACTGACTGTCTTCATACAATGGAATCAAGAAGAAAACCTGGCAGAGATCAACCACAGAAAACCATTAAGCTGTCTATAGAATTTGATAGGTATGGTTGTTGTATTCGGTACTACAAGACAACATGGGATTGCAATGTCATTCACCTTTCTTAAACCCTACACTAGCCTGAATTTCCCATTAGGTTTTCAGAATCCCATAATTGGTGAGTTGCATGGACTCCCAGTTATTCCTCTCAAAATGCCCTTTTCCAACATATCATTTATTTAGAGCTTTATTTCTTCTATCACTTCAGGTGTCATGTGATAAAGTGGGGTTCTAGGGAAAACTACATCTGGTATTACAGTTATTTTGACGGGTTCAACTCCTTTGAATAGTTAAAAATCCGTTCCTGTGAAATTCCATGCTTTTGGATTCCTTTCTCAATTAAATCTGCAGGTAAATATTTTGTTGTTAACACTGGATAGATCCCCACCGACGCTTGCAGAACAACTTTGAAATCTACATCCTCATCATGAGTGTGAAATTCTGTGCCTTGTGGTGTACAATACATGGTGCAATTTAACTTGCACAATAAATCTCTCCCTAATGAGTTAACAAGACTTGAATCATACACCTCAAATTGATGATTTTCTTCAAAAGATCCTATTTTTACAGGTACTTCTTTTGAAATGGTTTAGTAATTTGTCTTTTTATAACTCCCCATAGCTTGAATCTCTTTTCCCGAAAGGGGCAAGTTTGTTACTTTCGCTGTTCTCACAGTGGAATGGGTCGCTCCTGTGCCAATCAGAAATTACACTTGGTGGCCATTTACCTCACCTTCAAATGGCCTACTCTTGTCAACCTCTAAGACTGCTCCATGCTCCCAATCCATCTCCCCTCTCATGCACCATTGTTGCAAAGTGTCTAAATCTAACATCTTAATGTTATCAAACATGGGAAACTGGTGGACTGCAATTTGATTTTGAACCTGCATCCCATTTCGATTTGTTATAGGTAACGGGTTGTGATTTAATCTTGCATTGTTTAAATTTGACTGTGCCACAGGTACTTGTGGCATGGGCATCATTTGAGTGTGATTCTACATCAGCACTTGTATCTGTCTCATAGAAGCAATTGGAACTTGCATTTGATTTATTTTCAGCTTCTGATTATTGACATTTTTAACTGAATTGAACCTACACACGCTTCCAATGTCCCACCCTGTTGCACAGGTGACAAGATGTCATCTTTATCAGCTTCACAATATCAACACCTGTACTTGGATCAGTCGGAGCATCTCTCCCTCTTCCTTGAGACACCATAATTCCACACTGCATACCCTGCATTCCTGTTTTGAAACCACCTGTTAGAATTCTACTCACATCTTGAAGTGAACCACCATTTACAGCAAATGGTTGATTCTGAAATCCTTGTTTCCCAAAATTAGTCATGGCCAACATAAACTTTTCCTTAAGCTTGCGCTTGTTCATCTCCTGCTCATCACTGCAATATTGCACATATTTCAAACTCTCATCCAACCACTTTGGCTGCCAACAAATCACATTCTGTTGTACATTCTGACAAATGTCAGGTCTCAAACTAAGCGCAAACTGTGTAATGAAAAATCCCATATCTGTTGGATCAAGGTCTGTCTGTCCTGTATGATGTTGAAAAGTTTCCATCAACATTTTATAATATTCATTCACAGTTTCCTTAAATTCCTGCTGCATTCAGTTTAATTTCAAATAATTGAAATAATTAGGAGAAATTCTACTTGTCAGAAATGGATATAGTGCAGTTGTCTCTTTCTTTTCTGAACGTAATGTTTGTTTTCTTTTATAATCAGTCTCTTTCACCTGTTTATTTTTCTTTTCATGTTTTTGTGACCTTGTTATTCCAAATTTGTCATAATCACTTCATTTGCATACACGTTATTAATTCAGTATGATGAATTTGCATTCCTGAAGAACACATATTTCCAACAGATTTATCATCTAATTGCACCCTGAAACGTCTTTTTAATGGTGTGCTTTGAGAAATATCAATCTTGTTAGAAATTGGGTACTAGTTGGCAGTGGTATACAACCTTGTCCAAGTAGGGATCCCAATCCTAGTCAGGGTAAATCACAACATATTCCAAATTATCCTGTGCCCACCCTCTGGTAGCTTGGCACTAGTCAGTCAGGCTTAACTTAGAGGCAATGTGTAAAGTATGTGTGCAATAAATCATACAGTAACACAGTGAAAACATCACAAACATACACCACGCAGGTTTAGAAAAATAGATATTTATCTGAATAAAATGAGGTCATAACCCCAAAGGTCCAATAATAACAAGTTGAATTATCACTTTTAAAAGGTTTTAAAAGAGCCTCAATCCTTAGAAATCAATAGTTTTTTCTTTTTAACACACAGTACCTGGGATGTGTCAAAAACAATGACGCACAGGCGCTGCAGAGGAGGATATTCATGAAAAAATAAGGTGTTGCGGCAGATTTTCCAGCGTGGCACAAACAATGCTTTGTTTCTTTCCACGCTGCAAGGGGTTGCGTTGTTTTTCAGGCAGGCAATCTTGGTTCCTCACAGTGGTGCAGGGATATTTTGACACCCAGGGGAAGATGCGTTGAAGATCCTTGATGCTCTGGTAGAAGGAGCAGGCGCTGCGTCGATTCAGTATGCGATGAGTGTAATTTTCTGTTGCACGGCAGGTGCTGCGTTGAAGTACTTTGTCTGGAAGTTGGTGCTGCATTGTTCCGGTCAGCAGTGTGGCGATTTCCCAGCTGTGATGCAGGCTCTGCATTGATTTCTGCAGGCGTTGTGTCGATTTTGGAAGCACAAGGATTTCTTCTAGAGGTTAAGTCTTTGTTAGCCCTAAGAGTTCAGAAACAGGAGGCAAGCTCAATCCAAGCCCTTGGAGAGCACTTCAGGAGGAAGACAGAGTCCTTCCAGCAGAGGCAGAGATCAGCAGGGCAGCAGGGCAATAACCAGGGCAGCAGTCCTTCTCAGCAAAGCAGTCCAGATGAGTCCTTTGGACAAGCAGGCAGTTCTTCTGACAGTGTGCAGGTATAGGTCCAAAAGTGTCAGATATGGTGGGGTCAGAGACCCAGTTTACGTACCCAAAAATGCCTTTGAAGTGGGAGAAACGTCAAAGTGTGGTTTTGAAGTGCATAAGTTCTTCTTTCGGCCCATTCTGGTCTGCCAGGATACCTGTGGGGGGTTATCAGTCCTTTGTGTGAGGGGAAGCCACTGGCCTTTGAAATGTAAGTTTGAGCCCCTCGACCCTTCCTGCCCAGGAAGACCCATTTAGTATGCAGATTCATGCAAATGTGACTGGGTGTCCTGTGTTTATGGTTGGCTGGATGGGATGCACAAGGGGAGCTGTCTACCACTATAGACCAGACATGGATTGGACACAGGCTGTAAGGCACAGATGGCAGTAAGTGTAGAGAAATGCCTACTTTCCAAAAGTGCCATTTCTGAAATAGTAATATTAAATCCAACTTCGGCAGTAAGCAGGATTTTCTATTACCACTCTGGCAATACTAAACAAGACACAGCTATGTGCTGAACTCCAGAGTGGGACTATATGTCCCTGACTGCTTTGTCGCCCTAGGAGGTGACCATTTTCACCAGCACCTGCATCCACTTAACCAGACCAACAAGCGCTAAAAAGCGCGTAGGGGCACTTCCCAGCGCGGGACGCGCTGAAATCTGAAGAGGGATTACATATCCCAGACTGATTTGTGGCTCAAGGAGGCGCCATTTTCACCAGCACTTGCATCCACTTGACCAGACCAATGAGTGCTATAAAGCACATGCGGGCACATCGTAGTGCAGGACGCAGTGAACTCCAGAGTGGGACTACATATCCCAGACTGCTTTGTGGCCCCAGGAGGCGGCCATTTTCACCAATACCTGCATCCACTTGACCAGACCAACGAGCGCTATAAAGCACGTGGGGGCACTATGCAGAGCGGAATGCAACTGGGTGAAGCCCGGGCTAAGGGCGAGCCGGTCCACGCCCATCGTAGCCCAGAGGAGGCTGGGCTGGGCCACCCCAACATCTATCTCCAAGTAGACCTTGTTGACTTTCATTTTATATTTTATTTTATTATTATTGTATCCTCCTGCAGGTTGTATCATTGAACTAACTCTCTATAGAAAAATTATCCACTGATTACAGTCCTTCGATGGGGCAAAGGAAAGCAACAGAGGGTGGGGCAGGGGCGGTGTTGAAAACTAAGCAGAAAAGGCATAAGCATGCAGCTAATAACTGTGTTATGGACAGAATTGACAACCTTCTGGGTGAATGCCTAGAAATTTTAACCTCTTCCCCGGATAATGGCTCCAACGAAACTTGGGGCGAGTGCTCCCCAGTCAGGAAGGGGGGGTCACAAGAAAATTGCTGGCATATTTGTAAAACATGGTCAACAGGTCACAGTCACTACAGAGCAGGGGGAGGGTCGGAATGCCATTACCCACGCTCCCTCATTATCAGCGAATGAGCCACCACTAGATCCTAGTGACACTCTTCAGTGTACCAACCACTTTAGCCCTTTAATAAATATCTGAGACCCACATAATGACCCCGACCCAGGCATCAGGTGTGTGGGTCAGTAGACGTAAATGTGTATTTAGCCCAGACAAATGCACAGCACATCTTATGCATACAAGATTTAAAGAGCGAGGTTTCAGAACTCAAGTCTGTGGTTAATTCCTTAATCATAAAAGGCAAGCAGCTAATTCCTTCAGACACCACGGCCATCATGAATCATATCTGTAGCCCAATGCCAAATCCATCAGGTACCTCGATGAAGTTGCCCAAATCACCAGCAACCAGTTGTGCTGGCCAACCTTTAGTTGGTGCTAAGATCAAGAATTCTCATCAGCCTCCCCCAAACAACAGCTTAGGCACAGGAAAGGCATCTGGTGCCTGCTACTAAATCCCTAAATTTACGAGCGACACTGTCTCTAAACGCACTGCACAGCCTGTCATTGACCGGTTTCAATTTAAAAACACTGTTCTAATGGTCAACGTTCCCAAGCTACACCCACTGGCACAAAGGGAAGGGGGAGATTCTATCAGAAATTGAGCAATTCTTTGAATTCGCCATGGCAGAGGCAGCTACTCTGTAATACGAGATGATATACTTGATGCAGTCAGAAGGCCTGACTCAGACACACACTTTGACATGCTGCAGTTGACATTTAGGGACAGGAAAATGGTGGATAACTTGGTGACCCTAGATGCAAGGACAAGTGCTCCAGGGCAATCTTGTATCCAGTTCAAATATCAAAGGCCGCCTGTGCACTATGGGGTTTGCCCCACTCATTGCCCAGCAGGTAATCTATCTGCTCTCAGTGAGAATGATTGACTTGAAGTACGATCCAAAACACATGTTGAACTACCCTCTGACTTACATAAAACAACTGTCCCTGGTCTGGCTGTAGTTCCCAACATTGTCACCAGAAGCACCCACGTTCCTCTTCCTAACAGATTCCACCAGACCACCCATGACCCATTGCACAACTGTGATAACACCATACTTTCCTTTCCCACGAACATCACTTACTAATCAAAGAACTGACAGCTAAGCATGAGAACACCACACCAGTCCAGCTCCCCTAGATGGATACAACCAGTCAACCCAGGACCTGTTGGGCAATAGTGATAACAACCCCTCCCCCCTCAACCAACTCCACCTGCCAAACCAACCTTTGGTAGCTAAACCTTCAAATATCACATCAGTGGACAGGACGGTCCCTCTAATTACTGAGGTATGACTTGTCTCATGGAATGTGGCAGGTTTGAGATCTATCCTCCCCCTCCCGTCCTTTATCTCCTTTATTGAGGAACACGACACATGTCTTCTCCAGGAGACATGGTCGACGATCCACTTTTTCGGACTGGCTACTCAAATTTTAAATCCCTGCTTTGCCCAGTACCAGGGGCAGGCCTTCTGGGGGCTTAACCAATTGGACTAGAACATTACTAAACTGCTGCATATCACAGCTACCTATTTATTCCCACAACCAATTAGGTCTTCGCCTATCATTCGGGACTGACACAGTTGTGATCATTTTTAACATCTACACTAGAGGGGTTGGGAGGGGTCGGGTCTCCAATACCCTATGTGTTCTAGAGGCATTTTTGCTAAACTCTCCCCGGAATCATAAAATCTTTGTGGCAGGTGACTTCAATGTCACATTTGAACCTCTTGATTGGGATGATCTTGGTTTTACCCACAAGGAGGATCGGGATTGGTCTATCCCTCCCTTGGATATCCCGCCCATCAAAAGGTGGATGCAGGTTGCTGTCCAAGTAAATTCATTGACCATGGAATTTGGTCTCAGAGCACTTAACAGCAAGACCAAATCTGACGCAAAGGGTTGCATACATATAACAAAATCAACCATACTAGTAGAATTGATTATTGTCTAGTCGACATAAGATTATGGCCCCTAGTCATCAACATAATGGTTATTGAGAGATCTGAAAGCGACCATAACCCTCTTTCAGTCCATATGTCAGCTTTGTGTAACCACTTGTCCATGATTAACACCTCAGTAACAGCACCAGAGGGAATTAGTCTGGTTTATGAGAAACGTCACCTGAAGTGGAATATGGTTCTGGCTCGACCTACGCTCATCAATGCTGCTAACAACACATTGAAGACCACATTGATGGGTTTAGAGGCGGGTCCCGCAATCCCAAACGAGGAAATAAGCCAAACTCACACCTCATGCTCCAAGGGTATTGCGGCCCACTTCTCAGTAGATATGGCTCCTGATGGCAAGAGACTTAAGGGTAGGCATCGCTGGCTTAACAAAGAGTGCTGGTCCTCAAACAAGTATCTAATCCAAGCTATTAATTCTAAGGATGTAAACGCCATTCGCTCAGCTAGAAAGTCTTACAAATCAGCTGTCTGCAAAGCGTGAACAAGATGACAAGTGGTGGGCAGCACTTAGCGAGGCTGCACGAGAGAGAAACTGTAGTGAGTTCTGGTCCCTGGCAGCCCACGGCCCAGGAAACAGCGAATTGAACATTACCACTAATATTGCTCCAAAGGACTGGGTAGACCATTTTAGTGGGTTGTTCTCTTATGACCATGATGGTACAACTTCTGAACATAAGGACCCTTGCTCAAATATTACTCTATCACCCACCCCTCCAGTACTGCAACTGTTCTCCCGAGCGGATATAGCATATTCCTTAGGTACTCTAAAGCATGGTAGGGCACCTGGCTCGGATGGTGTTCCAGCAGACCTATTCTCATCCGACATTGGAATCTAGTCAAGATATATCACCATCATAGTGGTGCCATTGTAGTCCTGATTTTTTTAAAAGGGTGACAGAGCCCTCCCCTGTAATTAGAGGCCAATTAGCTTAATAGATTGCGCGCAGAAAGTGTTCTGGCTCTGCCTTTTGGGCAAGATTAAAGATTGGATGACTGAACACGACATCCTTAGTCTCCTCCAGGCAGGTTTTCATAAAAAAATATCCTACCATTGAGCAAGCCCTTAGGTTTTTGTTTTTATCCTCTAAAACATTTTTTATTGGCAAAGGGAATCTGTATGTTGCTTTTGTGGATTTTAAATCTGCATTTGATATAGTACCCTGTAACAAGATGTGGGAAGTCCTTTCTCTAATGGGAATCCCCGAGCACATTCTTGCACTATTAATTCGGCTCCATGAGGGTAATTATGCATGTGTCAGGTAGGATGACAAGGGGCAGCTAACTGATAGAATCAAGGAGTCAAGGGGTGTACAGCAAGGGTTTGTCCTTGCCCCCTCCTTGTTCTATTTGTACATCAATGATATTGTCATCTGTCTACTCAGAGTGGAGGCTGATGCACCATTGTTAGGCACACAGAAAATTCTGGTCTTGCTCTTTGCAGATGATACACTCCTGATATCCAGGACCCCAAGCAGATTACAGAAACTCCTCACATGCTTTGAGGAATTTTGTTCCACGCGGGGACTTCCAATCAATGCTTCTAAAATTAAATTAATGACGCTCAATCCCCACAGATCCTTCAGAGGGAAGTCTATTCTCGAGGGTACCACACGTGAAAAGGTGGGCACATTTAGTTACCTGGGTATAATATTAACTGAAAAAATGTCTTGGAAATCACATATTGAAAAGCAAGCACTAAAACTAAAGCAAACAACAGGGGTTTTAATAAAGGATTTTAATCTCTTGCATACCAAACCAATACGCCCTGCAATCCAGATATATGAAGCCAAGGCTGTGAGTTCAGCCTTTTATGGGGCTGAACTGTGAGTCTATGCCAAAGCCCAAAAAATAACAATTTCTGAAAATAATTTCCTAAGAAATCTTGTGTCCCTCCTGCCAATTACTCCACTGTTCCCCCTTTTTAAGGACCTGGCATGAAACGTATTGGCCATAAGGCCCACCTATGTCTGCTTTTGTACTGGTGGCATATTTGGACTACCCGAGAGCTTGCATCCTTTACTGTAGCCCTGCAGGTCATTTTTGAAGCTGACCATTCATATAGTATTCCCTGGCTCAGACACATCAAGTGGCTACTTTATTCACTTGGGCTTAGAGAACTCTGAGACTCTCCAACTACTACCTCCTTTCCTTCAAAAAGCAACCTCAAAAAATTGTATTGGCATATGGTAGACTCTGAAGATCTCGGGGTTGCACTTCACTACACACTATCATGTGAATTTGCCAACCTAAAAGAGATGTGCAAATACAAGGCTTTCTGGGACATGATCACGGTGCCAAGAGAAAGGAAATTGTACTTCCAGTTCCGCAAAGGCACCTTGCCACTAAGATTACTTACTAGTCGTTGGTCACATGAAGAAACAACTATCTGCCCAGCTTGTAAAGCACCCATTGAAAACCTTCCTCATGTCTTATTTGTTTGTCCTGCATACGCTGCCTCTCGTAGGAAATGGCTGGCCCCGTCTTGTAGGCTGCAGGGAGTTCGCAGGTCCAAAGAAGCCCTTCGAAATCTTACATCAGACACTCGCCCAACATTAGTGATTGCTGTTGCCAAGTTCCTTGGGGCATGCTGGATTGTTAGAGGAAAACTTTTATCTGTATAATGGTTTTTAGCAAGAATGTATTAATTGACTCTGGGAGTGCATTCAATTTTATTATTTTTATTTAGTTATATGCACTGTACATATTTTATATAACTTTTCTATAACCTTGTGTATAAGAGTACTTAAGAGTATATGAGGGCAGGTCTAATGCTAGTCTATGAGAGGAGCAGGCCTCACAGTAATGGAAAATTCATATAGTTTTTCACTATCAGGACATGTAAAACACATAAGGACATGTCATGACTTTTATCAACATTGCACCCTGCCCTTTGGATTACCTAGGGCCTACCCTAGAGCTGGCTTACATGTAGAAAAAGGGGAGTTTAAGGCTTGGCAAGTAGTTGTAAGTGCAAGGTCAAAGTGGCAGTGAAATTGTACACGCAGACCTTGCAATGGCAGGCCTGGGACATGGTTAAAGGGCTACTTATGTGGGTGGCAGAATCAGTTCTGCCGACCTACTAGTAGCATTTAATTTACAGGCCCTGGGACATGTAATGCACTTTTCAAGGGTATAAAAGTATATTAAATATGCCAGTTGGGTTAGGAACCAATGTTACCATGTTTAGGGGAGAGAGCATAAACACTTTAGCACTGGACAGCAGTGGCGAAGTGTGCAGAGTCCTAAAAACAGCAAAAGCAGTGTTAGGAAAATGGAGGGAGGCAGGCAAAAACTTGGTAGATGATCGCCCTATGACTGTCAGATCTAACAAATCTCATATTTATTGACCAATTAATGTAATCTGTCATGAACAGGTGCAGCTTTTCTCATAATCTCATTACAGAAGTAAATCAATTATTTTTCTTGATAATGATTTATATGATCAAGATCCAAACATCCTCTAATAATTTCTTCTAATTTGACTTTCAATTTGGGTACATTTAAAGGTCTTTCCCCTTCAGGAGATGGGTTGCTTTCTGAATTTAAAATAGTACTCGGTCTTTCTGCACCCTCAACTTTCATACAATTTCTGGCAGCTTCTTTAAGCCAAGGAAGAAATAAACCACCTTCTAAATTACATTCACCTGGTACAGTTTGTGTTATAAAAACACATTTCTTTCCGTCTCCTAATGATTGAATGGTCTGTGGTGGTGTCCATACCACAATCTCTGAACTCTAGGATGTCATGATAAACCCATTTACTTGTATATCCCCAGTTAGTTGCTGAACCACTGTAGCAGGAGTATGAATAATCCTACAGGTACTGTTTGCGATTTAACCATATCAGTAACCTGCACAGAGTTGTAACTACAGTTACAGGAGCACGTATTTGGGTTACCATCTCAAGTACACTCATTGGTGCTGGAGCACTTGCAACTGCTTGCTGAATTACAGGCTATGTAATAGCAGGCTGTGCAACATTTGGTTGAGTTATTACTGGTTGTAATAAAATCAGCAGAGTCAATACAGGATGTATATTTGCAGGCTGTACTGCTTGCATTAGGCTAGTAAGTTACGAAATACTTGGAGCTGCTGGAGCTATAATAATGGTCACATTATTTACTAATTGAGCTTCATCATTTGACACAGGACCCACACATGGTGGTGGTTCGTGTAGCCAAGAGTTCATCTAATATATCATCACCGGAATCAGAATCTGGATAATTTTTTATTTCATTTTTCACGTCCTTATCTCTTTTTCCTTATAGGCTTTTCAAAATCTTTATTTATGTGCTCTCTTCTTTTGTAAGTATGAGATATAATCTAGTACCTTCTGCTATACTCTATCTCCCTATCTGTGCTCATTCGTCCCAAACTGCATCTGCATCATTTTCTCATTGCTTTCTTAGTTTGCTTTTTAAATGTTTCCCTAATCTTATTTTGTGTCATGTTCTCCCATGCACTAAGTGCTTCAAATTGTGTAGGTCCCAGAGGTGGCTCCATTTCATGTAATACTTATCTTAATAGGCCATTAATTCCTAATTAAATGTTCCCCATCTAAGAAAACTTAATGACACTTCTTTTCAGTACTTTTGCACCATTGACGAAGCCAAACACATATGCAACCCTTCTTCACTCATCATTTGATATTTGGGTGTATCCTCAGGAGGTTCTTTCTCATCCTCCCTAACTGGAGCAATTACTTCACCTCTCATTAGACTCCTCAAGGGTTTGAAAAACCTCATATTTTCATGGGGTAATAGTCAATTAAAATCATAAACATAATCAAACTAGAATTAATATCACAAGAAAAAATCAAATCAAATATACAGGTTGCCAGACCATAACAAAGAGTCTAAAACCAGCTCTCCTTACCAAAGGTGCCTTCCTACTTACACGTCCGGGGGTTCCTCCATGCACCCCAAAATTCCAAGCAGCACATAAAGCACTAAGGTGAATGAGGATATAGGCACTATCTTGGCTAAGTTGAGTGGTTAAGTAGCTAAAAGAAAATGGCAAAGTACTTCTGTAATGCTTTTAATGTGGTTTCCCACCTGACAGGTGGAAATTTGATGTATCCTGGGGGTTCATAAAGTTCTTGGGTACATAGGATGTAAACATTATCTAGAGTAAGGAACTAGGGCCTTCCTCAGCAGAGAGTCACTGATCACAGCTCTCAATAATAAAACCTCTTTTAAAGTGCCACAGTGCCAAAATGACTGATTTAACTTATACCTGCAAAGCATATTGAGTACTAGAAGCATGCTGAAAGTGGGCATGCTGTTTCCCTGAAGCCCTTAGAGCTTAACGGGAGAGGCTGAACTATTGGGTGCAAAGGGCAGCAAGGTGCACTTATGGAACTAGGGGTAACCCTAGCCCCCATAAAAGTGACACCAAAAATCTTCCACATGAGTATCAACAGAGATAACTTCCAATTAATTCTTTGCCATGGCAGGGTGAACAAATACCTTTTCAGATGTGCAAACACACAAATAAATTGCCACTGTGTGTACATCATTTTATATGGGATAGTGGGATGGCAGTTGATGGAACAAGTATCACCGTAGCAGCCCACCGTAACATGAGTGGGAACCATATTTTCTGTGCCATTCCTAAAAGAAAATCTCAAATTGCAACCTTCAATAATATGGCTTTGTTACGTGCCATGGTATCAATGAACTCAAGGTTTTGACCTGTGTCCCCGAAGCAGGATGGAGGTTACAAGTATCCTGAAATTGAACATACTTGTTCCCCGGCTGATCAATTGATTTTAACGAAAGTGCCTGATCTATTTGTCTGAAATGATACCATGGTGCATTTGTGAGAAAAAAAGTGAGGTTAGTACCAATTGGATTAACACCAACAGGTCCAGGTGGATTTTGACAGGGATGATTTCCAACTGGTTTTCTGCCATAGCAAGTTGGACTAATCCCTTCCAAATATGCATAAAGTGCTGACGTGCACATATCGATTTATGCGGGGACTGGCATTCAATTTGGCAGGATAGGGGCTTGATGGATCATGTATTTTCCTAACAGCCCTCCTCAACATGATTGGATTCCATATTCTCTTGAGGGAGCCCATCATGATTAACAGCTTTAACTCCCATCTGAGTCGCAATGTTCTTCTTAACATGGTCCTTAAAAATGCCCAAAAACTGCGCCAGTCGGATGTTGAGCATCATAGTCCTTGGGTCCAGTGATTTTATTACAGCAATTCTATAATCAGAATTACAGGTTTGCAAATGTTTTTAAATTTTTCCGTATACATCAGAACACAGAAACCCTGCTATCAAATGACAATGCAGGTTTTGCTTGTTTGCTGAAATTCAACCAATCACAGTAAGACTTCACACTAACCCATCAACACTAGCGCAGAACAATATGACACAACAGCTCACTCCTCACAGCAGTCCACCCTTCATTACAATTTTCTCATCTAAAAAAAACGAGAGACAAATCTGATAGCTAAGCAGCATAAAAATACATCATTCTTTGTCTGCTTCTTCAAAAGAAAAACAATCTATATTTTACACATTTCGATTCCCAGTCAAAGAATTCTCCTCTCACAATGATGAGTTCTCAAACTGCAGGAAATTATCTAATCAGTGTTTTGTCTCCTTTGCGCATCAGGTTTCACAAGCACTAATCGAAATTAGTACAGTCATAACAGATTATTACGCCCCTATCTGTGTGCAAAGCTGACAACATCTCATGACTTACACTTCTCCTAGCAGACAAGATCACCTTATTTTTCTCCATATATCTTTATATCTATCCCTGGATCTTTGACTACTTCTTAGGCCAATAACCTTTTTATCTGTTTGGCAAAGCACATAAAACATATACCATGGCAATTGAGGAAACATCATGAAAACAAGTTCAATCCAAAACACTAATCACAATGTGCACACTTCAACACATCAACCCTATTGATACTCACACCTGTCAATTTCTCCAGCTCTTCAACCACAATCTGCATCTGCATCTGCTTCAGAAACTGCACCTCATTATTCTTCACAATCGGTTTCTGGGCTGTCAGACTTTAGCTAAATTTGGTGCTTTTTAATTATTGCAGCTTGTTTCCCGAACCATATTAACCTTACCTCTGCTACCAACATTTTGGGAGAGCAGAGAATCCAATTGGTAACGGGTGATAGGTACAAGCTGCAATTTCAATCACTGTGCATTTAATATGCTTTCAGGAGTCAATAATTAGAGTTTTAGTTAAAATTTTAAAGTTGTATTTTATCCTAAGTTTTAAGTTTCTCCTAATTAGTCAATTAGAGCTTACAGATCATTGCATAAAGTGTGTCCTATAATTTATCCCTATTCTAGTATTCTAAAATAAGTTAAAGTAAACCATCTTAGTCAATGAATAGCAGAAAAAAACTATTTAAAAAGGCAGTCTAGTCAGTGAAGATATCAGTACTCATAAAAGAAAACTGTAATAGACTTCTGACAGGGAATAGTCTAGGCGGAAAACAAATCTGTCTGTGTCAAGAGCTCAGAGGATCTGGGTTGGAGAGTGAGGTTTAAAGTCCTAGCAAAAAGCTGAGAGCTAAGCTGATCTGAGCTGAACTGAACAACTGTTCTTTCCCTGGGACACTTTAAATACATCAAACATGAATAATACATTTTAGCAAATTTGTTTCATCCAAGACATTAGACAGCCAATCAGGAGGCGAGGTTTCTTGAGAATGACCATTTTGTTTCAATATAATAGTTCTAAAGAAAGAGCAATCTTAAAATGTGGCACATTATGTTATATTCAACATTAATCTGAACTCAGTGGCATACTTTCCCATGTGCTTCACTCTCTGAAAAACAAGATCCTTGTATATGTTTTATGCTTGTTCATGTTCTGTCATTTATAATGTCATATAACGTGAGTGCTTCTTACCACTATAATCAGCCAGTCTCTGGGCACAACTTGGTTTCTTGCTTGTTCTGGATTGACCAAGGTAACCACGGTTCTAATGATAAGAAAACACCAAGCAGGCCGTAACTTCCAGAAGGAGTCCCAGAGGAAAAAACCCAACGTGGGAAAAACCTCAGAATCCAGGACTCCTGGAAAAATAAGAACAAAAGCACAAAAAAGAACTGGAACAAACTGCAGGTGGAAAAGAACAGGAGAAATCCAAAATCACAGGATATGGGAGTGAGGAGCACAACCACGAAAGAAGAGTTTGCAACGCAAGGAACAGAAAAACAACTTGTGCTTATATACTGAAAAACAGAAAGTGACATACAGGAAATATTGAAGACACCATCTTGGATTGGGAAAGACCACATTCAGGTGAATGGAAAAATAGCCATATACTGAAAAACAGGAAGTGACATACAGGAAATATTGAAGACACAATCTTGGATTGGAAAAGACCACATTCAGGTGAATGGAAAAATAGATGTAGTATATAAAGGTAGAGAGCAAAGCATGCAGGGAAAGGAACACAGACTCTTGGGAAGAAGAAACATGGCTAAGGCAAGGAAAAGAAAAAAGGAAGAAAAAAGAAGAAAAGAGGAAAACAGCAAGAATAAGTAAGCAACTAAAGAGGGCAAGAGCAGGGCAGCGTAAACAGTGCCCAAAGGGAAAGTTTAGTCAAAAAGAGGACTACGGCAGAAATGGCCGTCCGTAACGTGGCCCATTGATCTGACCGCGGCCTGTAAGTGGGGCGCCACCGGTCTTCGTGGCGTCTCACCATAGGCCTAGCCATAAAGAAGCAGGTTTCAGATTTGTTTAGTAAGTAGAGAAATTCCAATTTAGGTTAGCCAGAAAGAAAGAGTATAATAATGTAGCTTGCTTTGTATAGAGGAAGGTTTGTCATGCATAAGGAATGCAAAGGTTAGAATAGAATATTTTCTGCTGAAATAAATAAAGTATGTTAGAATTTGTCAACGTTAGCAAATCAAGCAAGTCGAGCAGGCGCAGGTCATGCAAAGTTTAGAAAGGAAAGTGCATGTTTAAATGCGGCATCTTGTTAGGCTTAGTTTTCACTCATATGTTTTATTTAATTAATTGATTTTATTTTCTAATAAAATCTCTAGCAATAGCTTGGTAATAAACAATAATATGTGAACTCAACATAATTACTTATGTATTCACATAAATCTAATATCCGTATATAACAAATGCTATTGTACTTGATCTTCAAGAGTTCAGGGCTTTGAGACTCATTCATGAAAAGTTCATAGGAAACTTTGTTTCACCATAGCCTATATTCTTATCCAGGTAAGTAGAAAGGTGTTTCACAATCAGCTACTAGTTTGTAATAAAAAGCAGGCAAGAAACATGCAATGTCTTAAATCATGTATACATTTCAGAAATACCAGCATGAATATACTGCTTCATTATTCAAAGCAAACTACAAGCACAAATAGCAATTAGTTCCCAATAAGGCTTCAGTTTGAAAGTTCCCTCAGTAAGATGAAAAGGAAGTCAAATTGAACAAGACACATTTGTGTTCCAAAATGGAATCTTCTCGATATGCTCTTGAAATGGTGGCTAGACTTTCAAATCCCTTTAATATCACAAGATGTTGTGGGTCTCCATCCGTCATGTTGGGTAAGAATAAATGAATTTTTCATGTCTTAATATAAGTACAGCATCCCTATTAGATGCATCCAGAAAGAAATATAAGTAAATGATTATTGCAGAACAGATATCTAAATAATGTATGGAGTTACAGAAGTGTGACAGACATAAAACATAACTGTGAGCAACTGATCTCCTATTCCATTTGAAATTAGTATTTGTAAGCATCCCCCTCTAATTGATCAACATAGTGATGTTAACTGAGCTGACCCTTGACATAGCACTACAAAACTATTGTTAGGCTGAACAAATCAGCACCTGAGATAAGGTATCAAAGAGGGAAAATAGGGATTGTATTGAGGCTGTAATGGATTATGCTGCAAACATTTTGCTAAATTGTCCTATCCTCTAATAACCTGAGTCCAATGGTGCTGCAGACTTTTAGTTGAATCCCTCCCCCACTGCCCACTGTGTGGAATGTTGATAGATAACAAGGAGGTCCTTGGAGGAAATGGGTAGTTTATTCTCTTGCTATGTGGACTTTAGAGTTGACATTTATTTTCTCAATTGAGTGTTCCTATGGAGTAAACTACAAGGATGGGAAATGCCCACAGGTCTAATTTCTATAATGTGTCTCCTACATAATGATAATAAATATCAAGTTGGGGTCTCCCAGTACCCTCACCTCACTAAAAAGGTTACTAACCTGTCCTGAAATAAGACTGTATTTTGTTTTATTGCTGATTATTCAAAGGTCCGAGGCAGTGTAAGTTCATCCTCAGGCAAAATTAATACTTATGATGCATTTTGATTACTCTATGTCAACGATCTGGTTGTATTTAACCTGACACCTTTCGAGCCTCAACAAAAGATCCATGTATTGAACAATATTGTTCTGATAATAATTTAATGAGTGAATAGGTAAAAACTAAGATCTCATTGTTTGGCAACCAGAAATCTAATTGCACTGTGGCTTAGTGAGTCTAAATTAGAGAAAGCTTATGACTATAGCTACTTGGGAATGTTATTCAATAGAACTTTGTTCTTGAGCGAACACTATGGAAGTCATTACGAGTTTGGGGGTCTCAGGACCGCCATATTGGTGGTCATACCACCAACAGGCTGGCAGGAAGTCTGCCATAAAGCATCACTGGCACAGTCACTGCAGTCTAGTCACCATGGACGACAGTAGCTACATGCAGGCTGGCGGGGACCATGTTATGAGGTTGCATACTGCCAAGGTTTCCGTCGCGGTTGCACCACCACAGAAACCCAAGCGGGAACCAACTGCATAAAAGGAAATACCCACCTTCAGGAATCCATACTCATCCGGAGCCGCCATGGAACTAGAACTACGGGCATATTTATACTCCGTTTGCGCCGAAATTGCGTCGTTTTTTTTAACGCAATTTCGACGCAAAACTAACTCCATATTTATACTTTGGCGTTAGACGCGTCTAGCGCCAAAGTCCATGGAGTTAGCGTCATTTTTTAGCGTGGACACCTACTTTGCGTTAATTATATGCAAGGTAGGCGTTCCCGTCTAAAAAATAGACTCCGAGGCATGTGCGTCGGATTTATACTCCCGGGCAAAAATCACGCCCGGGAGTGGGCGGGTCAAAAAAAATGACGTACGGCTGCTTTTGCGCCATTTTTTAGCGCCTGCAAAAGGCAGGCGTTAAGGGACCTGTGGGCTCTGAAGGAGCCCAGAGGTGCCCTCCCATGCCCCCAGGAGGACACCCAAGGCTGGAGGGACCCATCCCAGGGACATTAAGGTAAGTTCAGGTAAGTGTTTTTTTTTTTTTTAGGTGGCATAGGGGGGCCTGATTTGTGCCCCCCTACATGCCACTATGCCCAATGACCATGCCCAGGGGACAGAAGTCCCCTGGGCATGGCCATTGGGCAAGGGGGCATGACTCCTGTCTTTGCTAAGACAGGAGTCATTTCTATTGGGGTTGGGAGTGAAAAAAAATGGCGCAAATCGGGTTGAGGTGAAAAAATTGCCTCAACCTGACTTGCCCAATTTCTTGACGCCCAAGCCCCATATCCCCCTACGCCGGCGCTGCCTGGTGTACGTCGTTTTTTTTAACGCACACCAGACGGCGCCGGCGGCTAACGCCGGCTAACGTCATTCAATAAATACGGCGCCCGCATGGCGCTTCAGAATGGCGTTAGCCGGCGCTAATTTTTTTGATGCAAAACTGCGTTAGCGCAGTTTTGTGTCAAAAAGTATAAATATGGGCCTACATGTTTTCCCGCTACCACTGCTCGTACAAAGACTTGGGAATCATGAACAACGACAGCAACCCCAGGTATACACACTTACCTATTATTGTTGTACATTGTACATTTTTGTACACATACACAACATACATTCTAGAAGGGGGTGCGAGGGAGACACACGTAACAGCACATTAGCATGCACACTCACAGACAGCCACACACACACTTGCATATACAGAACAAACACAGCATGGACACCACACACACACACACACACAAACGTCACAAACACATACAGGTATGCACGGTAACACTGCACAGGCCCACCCTCACACAGTACCACACAACACTACAACATATCACAAAAACAACACAACCTCACTATCTCCAGTCACTTGGTAGAGACCCACAGGGAACACTACCCACAGCCACATCACAGAGAGTTCACAACGTAACACCAACAAGCAAAACACACATACAAATACACAATCATACTACTTATCGATCAACCTATAAAGAACTCTGTGTCCTACATTTTATACACATAACGCTCACAAAGTCAATGCACACAACACACCAACAAACACATCACAATTCCAACAACACACAATACCAACACAACTAAACCCCTTGAACACACAAATGTACATCACACAACACATACTCTACCACTTTCGGACAAAACCTCTGGACACAACCTCACATGCTGCCAAAACAACACACGCAGCCCAAGCAGAACATACACACACATACACACAACTAATGTTGGCCAGGAACAACTACATACTACGTAAAGAAATGCATGACAAAGATGTAACCAGGAAACCAACAACTGGTGGCTTCAAATTATTATTTGTATCATCAAATTTGAAAAACAAAGGCCATAGTTGATGCATAGAGAGAGGGGGAGGGGGTCATCCCATTCTTAAGATACATTACAAAATATACAACAGTAATAACACATCTATGTCACAGAAACCCCCACATAGGGCCTACATCATGTCACAATTACATACTTCCAAAATTTCTCTGTGACCACAGTCTCACCTACTACATAAGCCAACGATCTGACCACTACATCACCATCCCATGAACAAATTCAGCAGTTACTCAAAAAAGACCATGTACAAGATTAATTGGCTGCATCTAAAGTCCACCACCATACAGATCATCACTGTGTATCAACAAACTATTCTTATAAATGTAGTTTACTAACAATACAATATCATGCCTCCTCCTATTCCATACTTGCCCAGCCCATCACCAGTAGTCATGTTCCATGAAAGCAAACTCATTTCACTTCAAATAAACACAGCATGTTGCGTTGTAATCACATACCTAACTTGTGAATCTGTCCATATCTTTCACAATGTCAAATACCTCATTAAACTACATATGACATACCCAAATAGTGTGTCTCACAAAATGACATAGCATGTTATTGAAACATCTATCTAAATACTATAAAGGATTAATAAGGGGTATCTGGACCCACTTATCTAACTCAGTGACACACAGACCACACTTCAAAGTCCTGAAATAGGGGCCTACTTAGCACACAGGATACAACCACAGACAACCACATGGAGCATAACAACACCTCCAATACAATGGACACCAAACAATGTGCATGAAGGCCACATACAATTCCACTATGCATGCTGATTAGAAACCTCTACATGACAAAATCTAAATACCTACATCACTACCAACTGTACAGACATGTGAATGGCATTACCTAAGTCCAGAACTAATACTTACATAACCAGTTACTAATGTAACCATGGATGATACACACACCTAGATTTAAGCAAATTAAATGACAACATATACCACAAGACCAACATGTGTATGTCAAATGAAAGCCCTTCTACACTATTGAGTCAGGAAGAAATGAGCAGATCCATTACTAGAACTGTCCAAACAGCCTCAGACTAGCAATAGTTAATCTTGCAAAGATGAGGTTTCAACATAACAATATGCATGAAGTATCAATTGACACATGATGTAGGCACAAAATAGTTTATGTTACACACATATAGGTATGGTACTGCCCTATGTATCATGTATAATATACATGGGCTAAGGGATCCACAGCCTGGTCACTTACCTGTTCAACACCAAATACATCAGAGTAAAAGATATTTGAACATGTGTCAATGTTATGTCTTGAATTGTCAATGTATTGTTACCACCATGATTTTCACTATGTAGGATGTCCACCATGATCAAACTTCACATTTCCCAATGTATGAATCTGACATGACAATGGGGGCACTTCATCAGATCTCATAGGGAATGTAGTAAGTTTGCCATACTAAAATTCTGATTGGGGTGACAGCCTCACATGAAGTTACCATCTATTTCATGATACAGGATTACTTGGCCCTGTTACTCATCTGTCAAACCCAATGTTGCACATAGAGCAAGATCCAGTGTAATAGGACTGGCCAGAGACCAAAGAGCAATAAAACTTACTATTTGGGTAAATGGACTTGAGAACTGTAGGTGGGAAGGATGACACTGCAGGTTATGTATGGTTGAGTAGAGTTACACAAATGACATACTCACATGTGCATCTCCACATGCAGTCATACTATTTGGTTGACATAGGTGATTACCATGTCCCTATACACAATACAATGGCCACATCTGTGCTTCCTAGGAGACACTTTACTTGTAGCACTTACCACATTTAGACGTCATAAACTTAACTGGCAGAGGTATGTACATGGGCTCTGTCAGTACTAACCCCCCTTGTGGCTGCTGTGCTGCCCTCAAATGCCCATCTACCTCAGGGTAGGCCACTGCCAAAATGCAGGCCACTAGGGGGGTCAAGGTCTGATGGGCACCCCTCCGTCATTGAGAGGACACCCCCAGCTCGGCCTCTGCAGTCTTCCGGGCCCAGCATCTCAGGTCTTCATACGGTTTCATACAGTGGGTGCTCCACCAGCTGTGGACCCTCAGGGTCCGCACTTGCTTGGCGAAGGCATGCCACATTCCCTTTTGGGCGTTGACCTGCATGGATGACACAGACAAAAGGAAAAATTAATGTCCATATGCACCATACCAATAGTAGCAGACAGAACACTTCAGTACAGCAAGTAGGCAAACATTCCCATCCTCTCAGTTGACACTCGTGTACAAATCAGCATCTGCATGCATCAACAACTTCACTACTTCACATTTCAGGTACACCATCATACAGCACACCTTTCACACATTGGTAAAACATTGGACTCAACTGCTCCTCTGGTGCACCATATAGCTGTTCATACAGGGGTAGGACCTCCTCCACGAGCTTCTCCAGCTCTTTAGGTTTGAAGGCTGGGGCCATATCACCTGCAAGATGTGCCATGATAGCTTCCAGAGGCAGTACACAGCAACTCAGGTAGTGAATGCCTTGCTGGCAGCAGTGTCAGGAGTCAAATGAGCAATACTGCAGAAGATGGTGATCACGTCTGCCACGTACAGGACCGTCACCGCTGGCGGACATCGCCATTGGCCCAAGTCCTCCAAAGGCAACAATGTGTAACAATGGCAATTTACTCCGCAGATATGACCGCCTACCGCCATGATGACTTCTACCGGCGGACTTAGTTCACTTCCACATGTCCAGTACAGCAGGTCAGGTGGCTGCCATTTTGAGCACATTTCATATATGTAAGAGTTATGTAATCTGCATCATTAACTAAGCCCTATATTGTGCAGTATTTCTGTAAGTACTGCCTTCATGTTTAGTTGTCTATTTGTGCATGCAAGTAGTAAAAGCTGTGTATCTGAAGGACATGTGGTGATAGCAATGTACACCTAATCTGAGGATCCTGTGTGCATTGTTTATGTACATAATGTACAACAATATGTTTACGACATGTCAAGTCAGTTGGACCAACAAACATTCAGTTACAGATGATTATGCATGTGTAGTACATTAGGTAATTGAGGGAAGGTGCACTAAGGAGACTGTCATCAGATGCATAGCTATATGCTGTACTGTAGATGTCAGAGGTTGTAACCAACCTCAACAGCAGATATGTGTGACTTGTATATGGACATTTACATGATGTGTGCATGCTTCATGTTACATATTATTTTCCATATTTCCACATAGTTGCCCTGCCATAACGAGAGGAAGACAACCACCAGTGTACCGTACACTTGTAGACCTGTACACCATGGAGGAAAGACATTATATCCAGACATATTGGCTGAATCGGCATACTATAATGGATCTTTGTGATCAGTTGGAATCTGACCTGATGCCTGTCATACGCAATCTCTATAGCATACCTTCCATTGTTCAAGTCACGTTAGTGCTACACTTCTTGGCCACTGGGTTCTTTCAGAATACAGTGGCCCTAACTGCAGGGATGTCTCAGCCCATGTTCAGTCTGGTTTTGAAGAATGTACTGTGTACATTGTTGAAACCCCTGGACAGCTACATCAGTTTTCCCCAACATGCAGATTTGGCCTATGTGAAGGCCGAGCTTTATGTTATGGGACACATTTCATATGTGGTTGGAGCTATCGATGGCACCCATGTAGCCTTGGTTCTCCCCACTGCCAATGATCAAGTGTATAGGAACAAGAAAAACTACCACTCCAGCAACGTTCAAGTGGGGTTTCTGTCAGACCAGTACATTTCACAGGTCAGTGCTAAGTATCCAGGATCAGTTGATGATTCCTTCCTCATGCTTAACAGCAATGTCCCACTGCTGATGACACCACTCAACACAGAGAAGGCCTGGCCGATTGGTAAGTTACAACTGAAATGTGCATTTGCAAAGTATGTCTCCTGCCATCACAATGTTGCATGTTCCTCATATATGTTTGTGTTGTTCTACTTAATTGCTTATAGGTCACTCTGGCTGTCCTAACCATCCATGTTTGTTGATACTAGTGAGGTACCCAACCACGCCAGGGGAAGTCCACTACAATGAGGCCCACAGGCGAACAAGGCATGTCATGGAGCGGACTTTTGGGTTCCTGAAGGCAACATTTAGGTGTTTGGACATTTCAGGAGGAGCCCTCTTCTACTCTCCCAACAAGGTTTGTCAAATAATTGTTGCCTGCTGCATTCTTCACAATCTTGCCCTGAGACATCAGATACCAGTTCTACCAGATGAAGGGGAGCCTGCACTGCCTGTGGGTGGAAATGCTGATTTGCCAAGTGATGGTGAGCCAGATGAGGATAAAGCAGGAGTCTCCAGGGCAGATCTTATCGATCAATACTTCAAATGAGTCAAGGTGTGTGATATATTTGTAATGCAGTGATTAGAAATATTAAGCTACTGTTGATGTGTAGCATGTCACCTCTTCTGCACCATCAGCTATGGGGTATTAAGTAGCTGAAATGCCTATGAGTGATCTAGGAATGCAGACTGTATAGTGGTATTGTGGAAAGAATATACCGGCATACAGTATCATATATTATTTATGTACTTGCAATAACACTTTTGTGAACATGACTTATCTGCCTTGAGGAATGTTTACTGGTAAATCCAATCAGTCATCCATGTCAATCACAGATTTGGAGACTTCTAGTTAGGCTCATCATTGTTGTCAAGTCACAGTCAGTGTCAAACACAGATGGGAATTGCAGGCACACACGAGAAGTGGACATGGCTGAAACCAGGTATTGAATGCAATGAATCTGTGGATTGTACCTAACATGGCCAGACTGTCAGGACACCAGGCTGGAATTGTGTATTCCCCTCAAGTTTACCTGTAGGGGGCTAAAGGTGATAAATTGATGCTATTGGTGTGTTCATATGTGTCTGGCACATGTGAAAATGTGAAACCATACCCTCTACCATCACAATGTTAATTGTTGTATGTAACCTACCCTGGACCTAACTGTCAGTATGTTCCTACTTTGCAGAAACATGTGCATTTCTCTGTGGAGTGACATAGGTGAGTGGCAACTCTACATGTATGTGGCCAATGTAAATGAAAGGTCCCTGGACTGGGGATATCAGCACTGATATCTGTCTGTACCATGGGGTATGTACATTAGGGAGCAAAGTTATGGTCATGTGATAAGGCTTTAACAGGTAATACAAAGGAACATTCTGTATGCCTTTTGGCTTGTGGGAAGATTGATATGTTCCTAGCTTCTGTTTCCTGTGGATTAGCAGTCTGTCACCTTAGCAGACTTCTTGATGTTACTGTCAGGTTATACTCAATGTGCTGTTTGCATGTCTACCAATAAATGTGTGTAGATATAACATACTAAAGTTTTTGAATCTACCCATGTTTTAATCCTAATTTAATGAGTCATATGCTGATAGTTTCCACATGTGATGTCCATAACATAAATTGTACAATACAGAGGGACATATTGATAGCAGAGTTGCTATGCATCATAGTTGTACATGGTAGATTATTGACACATACACAGGGCCTGTGTTAAAGTGTGATTTATTGTGAACTCTTAAACAATATGTTTGACAAGGAATCTACAATGGCACAATCTAAACAGTGTAGGGGTTCAGGCATGGTGGCTGGAATCATGAGGGTAGCTTCTACATCATTTGGATACATATGTCCAGTGTCTTTGTTCCATGGAAAAATTAAGTTTTCTTTAAGAACAGTCAATGGGGTGTATATGTGGCACACAAGGGTAACAGGTCAGGAGAGGTTCACTTCCTGGCAGTGGGTTTTGTCTTGGCATCTGCTCCTCCTGGATGTCTGGGTGGACGTTGATGTTTGCAGGGGGGTTCCTCTGCTACAGATGGTTGGGTGTCTGAGGTATTCCCCTTCCCCTGGCAAGGCCTCCATTTCACTAGCAGCCACAGTTTTAGAAGGGCTTGTAGACCCATTGCAAGTGGAATAGGCCTGATGAGGTGCTGCAGTCCTACTCAGAGCAGTGTTGATGTCCCTCAGCACCCCAGCAATGGAAGCCAGGATGGCGTTTTGTGCCTGCCACTGCTGCATGACTTCCTAGTGATGGTCCCTCTACAGCTGTTGGATTTCCCCCATCATGGCAATTGCCGGGCCCATCATACATTGGGAATTTTGGTATGCTCCCAAGACTTGGGAGATGGTTTCCTGGTCAGTATTATCTCTTGGAGCCCCCATCCACTGGCCCACACCACCCCTCCCACGCACCTTACCCCCATGTGCCTGTGCCCCTGGCTCAGTGTGCCCACTCCCAGTGGTGGCTGGACCATCATTGTCAGGGGTGACAAGAGGAGACTCGGGTACCTGTACTTTGGCGCACACAATGGATGATATGGTCTTTGGGACACAGGTTTGGGGGCAAAGAGTTGCCTGTGATGTAGATGCAACAGTGCTGGGACGAGTCGATATGGGCAGGGTGAGGCTGACAGTTGTTGACTGACCAGGTGTCCCTGATGGGCCAGCTTCCTCTTCAGTGCCCACACATTCAGGGGTGTTGTTCTCACTGGGACCTTCATCCAGAGGGGTTGTGGCAGTCTCGTGGTATCCTGTATATGCTGGAATTGGCAAGGTAACCTGTGGGAGAAGTGGATCACAAAGTGTCTTTTACATTTAGGGTATGGTTGATGTTGTGTGAGAGGGCCTTAACATGACCCCCAGAATGACAATGATAGCTGCTGCACATTCTTCCGTACTACAACATGAGGTTCTGACATTTCAATACCATACTCCATGCTTGTGGCTGTTAAACGATTTTGGTAGTGATTGGACTGCTGATACCATCTTATGTTGTCAGATTATTGCCATGGGCATTCATCTTTATTGCCTTCTGAAGTGTCTGACATGATACATCGCACAACAAAGAGGCGTACAATTCACAATACTGTCAGAGTAGTAATATGGTATGGGAGTATGAAATAGACATTGACCTGTAACTGGTTGCACTGCATGTGCATCCACTTTTACATCAATATTTCCATCCCAGGTGAGTACATTTTAAAATTAGGTATCTTTATTCTATTGGCATTGTGATTGGGCACTCAGCTATAGCTGTGTTTTATTGGTAATGATAGTGGGAGTGGGTCATTGCATTACTGTCATTGCTAATCACTGTTACACACTTGCACAATCAAGATGGCTTATATTGGTAGGTAGTTGCATGAGCATGACACCTCACATTTTGTGTACTGTTCTGATGTTCACGATGCTGGGTTATTACATTCTTTGAATTGTGGTGCTATGAGTTGCCAGTACTTCACGTGCCATTTCCAAAGGCTGTGGAGCCAGGTGAATTTAGTGGATATGTGGCATGCCAGAGAGGGGTATTAGAACATTTGGACAAAGGTGTGGTGGGTCGTATGTAAATTTGGGTGGGTTAAGGCGGTGTGGGACCATGCAGGACATTACAAGGGGGTGACATATATTTTGTGGGGAATTACCAGACTCCACTCCCCCAGGTATTCCTGTCAGGCCCTCAGGATGCAGTATGTCTAGACCTTCCCCTCCCGAGATGTGAAAGTAAGGGGAGGAGGTGGGGGCCCACCACCAATCTTGAGTACAGCCAGCTGATGCAAGGATGCCAAGTAACTTATCTTCCCCCTGAGGTCGTTCAACCTCTTCCTGATGTCCTCCCTTATGCATGGATAGCTGACTACTGAAAAATGTAAATAAATCTAAAGTGGTTTTTAAACAATTGCTCAAAATGCACCATATGTATTATTTCATTTTTAAATATTTTAGTTACCTTTTTTGGATTCAAAACTTAATGTAGCATTGCTTTTTATTACAATATGATAAACATATTTATGAATAATTATAATAATAAAATATAAAAAGTTGCTTATGTGGGCTTTTTTTATTCAATCTTCAGAAAATTATTTTCAATTTAATTTATTTTATTCAAAATAATTAGGTTTTAAATGGGAATTTCGTAATTAGTGCTAGAGCATTTTTTATTTTGTTTTGCATTTAAAATGAATATATAAATTTAATTTACATTAATACTTAACATACAAATATTTGTGCCTATCTTCAAATTTAATAAACAGTTTTACATTTCCTTATACTGTAGATTTCCTACATCAAGGAGTGCAGTGATGAAAGTTCTCCAGCTCAAACACTGATTAGACCAGCACCATATATCACCAGTAACGGGCACTGCAGCAACCTCCCATAGAAACTCATTGAAGCACAGACTTAAAATAGAAACCCATAGGAGAAAATGTTAAATTACATTACTTATTTTGACATTTTAAAAGCATACATAAATTTCCTTTAATATAAAAAAGTTATATAAATACAATGAAATATCATTTTATGACATAATATTTTAACAACAATTGTATTTAAAAAAGAAATGTGACAATAAAAAAGTAAACATTTTACATTAGGTGATTTTTTATTACATTTTTTATGAAAAATTGTTAATTTAATTTGATTTATTATTGTTTTCAAAATCAGCTGATGGCCACGTGCAGTGGTGGAGGAACTTCGTCTGATTTTCGGCTGTAGTAATTTACACTCAAAAATTTGGGGGTGCAGCTGTAAATTTGGCCCCAAGCCCTATTAGAGTGAATAGAGACATGTAAGCCTACACTTTTAGCCAACAGTAGTAAAGTTACTCAAATGTAAGAGTAAACTTACACATGTAATTAACAGGTATAAGATATACTTCTGAGTGGCCCTGCTTGTCTTTTTCTGTTATTTGTGATAGTCCATGTGCCAATATATGCACTTGCAGCTCTTAACAGGCCTCATTAATGCCTATTGCTTTAGCCTTAGCTTTTCACCATCGCCTGTCATGAGGGCTCCCTGATATGAGGAATGGGTACATGAGGAGATATGAGGAGACACACATATACACATAGGAACATGTACACTGGCACCTACATTGGAAACTAAGTAGTAGCTGGACGTCATGTGATTTAAGCCACTTACCTTATGCTGTGTTACACGGTGGCTGGACGACATTGGAATTGTTGGGGGTGTTGCTGAGAAGAAGGGAAGTATTCCTGCTATTCTGCCACATTGTTCTGCATTAGGTGCTGCCGAGGGGACACCAGCCTGGTTCTGTGCTCTGGTTGGAGTCCTGACAGAGATAAGTGAGATCTTGAGTCTGGATGTTGAGATCAAGATGCCGGGACATCATGCAGGTACAGATGGAGGCATTCATCACCACGGTAGGCACATCCCTAGATGGAGAGAGGGACTGCGACAGCCATTGGTGGGGCAGACATTGATATTGCTGTTGCACCCTCAGTAAGGGTACCTCAGGAGGCCAGGAAAGCAAAGGAGATACCAAGGGAGACCAGGGAGCACAAGGAGCACAGCACAGATCACAAAGAGCCCAATGGAGCTACTAATTCTACAGTTAAGCCTGAATTACTGAAGATGCTTAATGCTTGAGTACACTGGCTGGCTGCAAGATAGCAAGCAGCAAAGGGGATGCTATGTTCAGCAGTGGGCTTGGATTCAGAGCTGGGCCCTCAACATCTCAATTGTCATCTACAACTAAGGCATCTCAGGTAGGTGCCCAATAAGTTCTCTCTGCTGGTATTGACTATCCCAAAATTCTGTGAAGAAAACAATGACAGATTTATTTTTTTCTAAGGGCTAGGGGTACCTAGTAACCCCTCAAATGTATCTACTTCCCTTTTGTGTCTACATTAGGGACTAACATTGAGAATAGAAAATTGGTGACGCTGGGAATGCTGTCCCCACCGTGCATAACACTAGCTTGTTGCTCCCTGTGCCTGTGGTGGAAGGAGATCTCGCTGGGAAGGATGCATCCCAATTCACTACCTGGGCAGAGGGCATGAAATGCTTAGGGGTTCACACTATGGGGGTTAATGAATCTCATGAGAACCAGGAAGCCCTATAAGCATTTTTTTTATTTGAAGATTTCTCAGAGACTGGCTACGTCAATCTGAAGCTCAGATTTCAAGTTTGACCCGGAGGAGGGTCCTGAAACATGGAAGGCTTGGACAGAAGGGAAGTTAATAAGTCAGACCACGGCGGTTCTCAAAATTACAAAATAAAGCTTGAAATCTGCCTTATTAATGTCGGAGGAGCTAGCGAGACCAGTGAGGATGAGCTGTTATGGAACCTAAAAGGAGTGAAATTAACTCCTACTATTGTAGCTTTCCGAGAGACAAGGTCTACGGTATCTTAGATAGCCCTAGGGGAAAATTAGAACATCACTGTGGGGCAACAGTCACTAGATCCTCCCTGGACAGCTGAGCTTGGGATATTAGAATTGGAGCCTGACACTACAGATTTCCCATCACTTGCTTCAATTTACAATTTGCTTCAATTTCACATGGATGAATATTAAAAGCTTCCCACCTAAAAACACATATGGTATTGTAGAAAATGTCTAAAAGTATGGATGCACTTTATGGATGCTTAAATAACATTGAGTCACAGACTTCCAGATTTGTGAAGTCAACACAAGCAATCAAAAAACAAACGAGTCAACATGATGGTATACTGCAGGTCATGTCATGAAAGCTGGAAGATGTTGAGAATGGAATTGCAGCAAAATATTCTGTCCGTGCTGGGGATCCCTGAAGGTAACAAAGGGGATGACAGTAGACAATGTGTTGTTCATCTATTTTAGCAGTCATTTCCTCAACTTAGGAAGTGGGATATTGACCATCAGTTGAAGCAGGCACACAGATTCAAAGAAAGGACAGAGCAGCTCTGCATCCATGCACTATCCTGATATTTGTTGGGAATATTCTACTGAAGCAACATATATTTCAGCTAGCTTGCCCAAGTAAACCACTTAAAGCCTGTGGTATTGAATTCTTTGTCATATCTGACTTTTGCCAGGAGATGGTTGAACATATATGGTGACTATGCAAGACTACCCCAGCTTGCCAGAGGTTTTGTGCTACGGTTTCCTTATGGAAATTGCTCACTTAAAGATATGCTCTAATGGCCAAATAATCTACTGTCAAGACCCCAGGAAAGAACATTGTTTACTCAACAATGGGGGGAACCTAATACTGAGTTATCTGCATCGTAGCTTTGTTTACGCTAAATGCTGTATTGCTATAGGCAGATCCTGGGGAAACCAGGGGCTGTTTTTCAAAACTTATGCCTGACTCTTCTTGCCATGGTATGTGTACTAAACTATGTCAGGCTAAGAGCATATAATTTGATTTATTGGGCTCTTGTTGGAAGGTTCATTATTTCTTTTCATTTTCTCTCCGCAGTTGTAACTTTTCTCAATTTGTTGTTTAACTGTATTTGGGAAATCAAGCTGGGCATACTCATGCTAATTGATCTTTGGTATACCCTTGGTGGGGGCTTTGTTGTCAGACACATTGCAATTCAATACTACGGGAGGCATTGGTATTGGTCGCACCAACATTTTTGAAGACCAGCTTGGGAGAGTATGACAGGAGTGGGAATGGGTGTTGGTGTGTAGAAGAGGGTGTTAGTGGGTGGGCCCTATTGGTTACGGGCCCAGGCTGGGGTGAGGTTTTGCGTCAAAACATAGCATGTCTGGGGAGGTAGCAGGTTTTTGAAGAATGAAATGAAAATGTACAGCAATCAAAAGAGCTAATTGAGTTAAATCATGATACAATGGAAAGGAGAACATTTCCTCTTACTAATAGACAATAATTTAAAAATTTGTAACCAGGATGTGCACATATTTAGTTGGAATATTAAAAAGTATGCACCCTACTGCAAAGATTAGGGGGCATATTTATACTCTGCTTGCGCCGAATGTGCTTCAAAAATTTTGACGCACATTCGGCGCAAACCCTGCCCCATATTTATACTTTGACGCCCGACTCTGTGGACGTCACAATCCCACCATGTGCGTCATTTTTTGGAAGGGGGAACCTGCCTTGCGTTAATTATATGCAAGGTAGGCGTTCCCTTCCAAAAAATGACTTTAAGGCCTGTGCACCTTATTTATACTCTGGCGTCCTTTTGACTCACAGGAGGGGGTGGGCCTTAAAAAACGGCGCACAGCCTGATGGGTGCCGTTTTTAACGCCTAGGTCAGGGCAGGCGTTAAGGGACCTGTGGGCTCAGAAGGAGCCCAGAGGTGCCCTCCCATGGCCCCAGGGACACCCCCTGCCACCCTTGCCCACCCCAGGTGGACACCCAAGTATGGAGGGACCCATCCCAGGGAAGGAAAGGTAAGTTCTGGTAAGTATTTTTTTAAGTGGCATAGGGGGGCCTGATTTGGGCCCCCTACATGCCACTATGCCCAATGACCATGCCCAGGTGACAAAAGTCCCCTGGGCATGGCCATTGGGCAAGGGGGCATGACTCCTGTCTTTGCTATGACAGGAGTCATGTCAATGGGGATTGTGCGTCAAAATAAATGGCGCAAGTCCGGTGTGAGGCCTGATTTTTGCCTCAGACCTGACTTGCACCATTTTTTGATGCACAACCCCCATTTTCCCATACGCCAGCGCTGCCTGGTGTGAGTCATTTCTTTTTTACGCGTACCAGTCTGCAGCGCCGGCTAACATCATTCCATAAATAAGGTGCCCGCATGGAGCGTTGGAATGGCGTTAGCCGGCGGTAAAAATTTTGACCCACAACTGCGTTGGTGCAGTTGTGCTTCAAAAAGTATAAATATGGCCCGAGATATATTAGAGAAGCATTAAGTATTTTGAAGCCCCATCTTCTCTGTGTTCAGGAGACTCGTTATGCTATTAGTGAACGTAATAAGCTGAGTACTTTAGGTTATAACACCCTTGATGCAACTGGGATATGCTTCCCCAAGAGTGGGGTGGCGTTACATTGTAGGTGGAATGAATTGACTGCTCATCAGGTCAAGTTGGACCGGTCAGGACACTGGCTGATCACTCGCATAGGTAGCTTACAATTAACAGTCTTTATGATTTATACCACAAATACGTTAAACTATCCACCCAGGGGTAGATTCAACAAAATCTCTAGAAGCAAGTCAGTGGCACATGAGAAAGTCCATGCAGATAGAACCCAAATTCTTGAGACACATGCCCTTTGTGATGGTTGGTAGGTCTGCCGGGGAGATGAACTTGGTTTTACTTTTCATTCTGCTCCGCATTGTATGCCCTCTTGTATAAATTTGTTCTTAGCAAGTCATAGTATTTTACCGATTATGGGCCTGATTCTAACTTTGGAGGACGGTGTTAAACCGTCCCAAAAGTGGCGGATATACCACTTACCGTATTACGAGTCCATTATATCCTATGGAACTCGTAATACGGTAGGTGGTATATCCGCCACTTTTGGGACGGTTTAACACCGTCCTCCAAAGTTAGAATCAGGCCCTATGTCTATTAAATTAAATCCTAGGACCGTATCTGATCTTAACATATTGTCTTTATTTGTTAAATTAAGTAAATTAACCTCCGTAGCACCCCCACCATGACGGACTTTTGATCGCAAGTAACTGATAGACTCAGCATATATTAGTATTTTGGGTTCTGCTCTAAGCAAATGTATCAGAATTAACAAACCCAATAATGGTCTGGGATGTCTCAAAAGATTTTGTCCGCAGCCAGAGAACTAGTTACACTATCTGAAAGGGCTAAGAATAATACGTTGCTGAGGCAAAGTTATGGGAAGAACTTCATCAACTGGAAATTGAATATTCCCTTCGAAATAGGCATCAAAATTGTCCAAATAGGGTATCGGACATATTTGAACAATTGACAACATTGTGAATGCAATTGAAGAAAGCGATTCAGGACAGGGCTTGCTCTTAGTACTGTGTGAAATATTTGCAGTGCTTTGAAAACATTGAGGAGATGGGTCATCTTATGGCTTTTTAACTCAGAGACAAGCATAATACAAATGTAGTTGCTACTGGTAAAACCATCACTAGCTGCTCTGATATATTAACAGCTTTTTATCAATGTTATTCCAATCTTTGTACTGATGACTGTCATGCACCACAGGTATGATCAGCAGCTACCTTCATACTGTAAGGCTTAATTAACTCAGCGGAACAGAGGGCAGGGCTGGACACTTTAATTACTAGGGATGCGATCGAAATGACGATCGCACAATTAGTAATGGTTAAAGCAGCAGGTCCCGCTTCCATCTCAACAGTATTCTACAAGCAGTTTAAAAACACCAGTACCCTCTTCTTCTTGAAATTGTGAATTCCTCTGTAACACTGCCATCTTGGGAAAAACACTTTTATATCCTTATTTAGAAAAAATTGTAAGGATCCACTTAATTGTGACTCTAAAATCTATACAGGGGTATAATCCTCTTGACTAGCTGCGGTTATAACATCTTTAACTGGTCCCATACAGCATGGGTATGTCCCTTCACAGGATACCACCTCTACTACAAATCTAGGTATTTCAGCACCAGATGTCGTAGGTGGGTCGAAAAGTCCTGCCAGAATGATCCTGTTGAATGCTGAAAAAGCATTCAGCAGGGGAATCCTAGTGGTACTTGTTGGTGATTATGTCTGAGATCGACTTGGGTCTCTTTTTTTTAAAATTGGTGCATGCTGCTTTACTCCTCTTTAACAGCTAGGATCATCTGTTTGGGAACACTCTCTGAGACCATTCAAATTAAGTGTGTGCTGGGCAGGGTCCTTGCTTATAGTTGTTGTTAGACCTGACAGCCTTAGTGTGGTCACCCCTAACTTTTTGTGTGCCTCCCACCACTTTTTGGACACAGTTTTTGCTGGTTTTTAGACTCTGGCACATTACCACTGCCTACCAGTGCTAAAGTTCATATGCTCTCTCCCTTTAAACATGGTAACTTTGGATCATACCCAATTGGACTACTTAATTTTCTTATAAGTCCCTAATACTGTGCACTATATGTGCCCAGGGCCTGTAGATTAAATGCTACTAGTGGGCCTGCAGCACTGATTGTGCCACCCACTTAAGTAGCCCCTTAACCTTGTCTCAGGCCTGCCATTGCAAGGCCTGTGTGTGCAGTTTCACTGCCAATTCGACTTGGCATTTAAAAGTACTTGCCAAGCCTAAAAATCCCCTTTTTCTACATATAAGACACCCCTAAGGTATGCCCTAGGTAACCCATAGGGCAGGGTGCTGTGTAGGAAAAAGGCAGGACATGTACCTATGTAGTTTACATGTCCTGGTAGTGTAAAACTCCCAAATTCATTTTTACACTGCTGTGAGGCCTGCTCCCTTCATAGGTTAACATTGGGGCGGTCTCATATATTGTTTGAGTAGTAGCTGCTGATCTGAAAGGAGAAGGAAGGTCATATTTAGTATGGCCAGAATGGTGATATAAAATCCTGCTGACTGGTGAAGTTGGATTTAATATTACTATTTTAGAAATGTCACCTTTCGAAACTGATCATTTCTCTGCACTTAAATCGTTCTGTGCCTTACAATCCACGTCTGGCTGGGTTTAGTTGACAGCTCCTTGTGCATTCACCCAGACACACCCCAAACACAGGATACTCAGCCTCACTTGCATACATCTGCATTTGGAATGGGTCTTCCTGGGCTGGGAGGGTGGAGGGCCTGCTCTTACACAAAGGACTGCCACACCCCCCACTGGGACCCTGTCAGACAGGATTGAACTGAAAAGGGGACCTGGTGCACTTCTAAGACACTCTTTGAAGTCTCCCCCACTTCAAAGGCACATTTGGGTATATAAACAGGGCCTCTGCCCATTCCAACTCAGACACTTCCTGGAGAAGAAACGTGTAACCAGAACCTGCATCCTGCCAAGAAGAACTGCCTGGCTGCCCAAAGGACTCACCTGACTGCTTTCTGTGAAGGGCTGCTGCCTTGCTGTTGCCCTGCTGCCTTGCTGCTCCCTGGCTGTGGTGAAGAAGTGTTCTCCAAGGTCTTGGACAGAGCTTGTCTCCTGTTCCCTGAAGTCTCAGGACCAGTTGAAGTCTCTTGCAACTGGACTCCTTGTGCGGTGAAAATTCGATGCACAGCTTGCTAAAAACGATGCACAGCCTGCCCCGCAGTGATAAATTCACTGCACGCCAAACCGTAACAACGCAGCTCGACTTCGCAAGGAGAAGATCGACGCAGCGCCAGCGTTGCGACCGGAACTTTGAGGCGCGGCCCACCGGATCGACGCACAGCCGACCTGGGATGACGCAGCCCGACTTCCAGAGGGGAAATAGACGCAGCGCCTGCCGTGCGGAAGAAATTTCCACGCAATGCCCACCAGAAAGACGCAGCGCTTGTGATTCCGCTCCACAAGCCCAGGATTCCACGTATAGACCCCGGGGCGTCTGAAAACCCCACAACCCGAAGAGGATCCACGATCGAGCACCAGAAATCGATGCACAGCCGTCCCTGCGTGGAAACTAAATGACGCATCACTGTGTGCGGCCTGAGGAAATTGACGCACACCACCTTCATTTCCACGCTTCTCCTCCTCTGCGGCCCATTGCGGAGATTTTTCATGCGAACCAGGTACTATGTGCTAAAAAGAGACTTTGTTTGCTTTTAAAAGACCAAAGACAGTTTATATCACTTTTCAGTTATATCTCTACATTTACTTATTGCATCTTTGATCATTTTGACCTGTAAATATCCAGATAAATATTATATATTTTTTCTAAACACGTTGTGGTGTATTTTTACGGTGCTATATTGTGTTATTGTATGATTTATTGTACAAATACTTTGCACATTGCCTTCCAAGTTCAACCTGACTGCTCAGTGCCAATCTACCAGAGGGTGGGCACAGGATAATTTGGATTGTGTGTGACTTACCCTGACTAGAGTGAGGGCACTTGCTTGGACAGGGGGTAACCTGACTGCCAACCAAAGACCCCATTTCTAACATTGGTGATCAGCGATGAGGATAGTACTTGTATGTGTGCAGTGACATACAGTAGCTAAATATTTCACTATCTACCCACAGTTGAAGGTCAACTTTATTTTAATCTTTTTTCTGCAATTTCGTTTTTCCTGTCAATTTGTTGACCAAAATCGTCACTCAACATGTCTCAGGCTGGGTCTCAAGCAGGAGATTTTGACCTGGCCCTGTTGGAGACATACACTGTCAAACAGCTGAAAGGGTTCTGCAGGGATATGGGAGTACCCACCCAAGGTGCTTCCAGAAAGGAGGAATTTCAAAAGGCGCTGAGGGCCTGGGCAGAAGCCCATTCAGAGGAGGATGCTGAGGAGGAGGTACCAAAAGATGGCCCCCCAGAGGATTTTTGCCATCAGTTGATGTTACCACTGCAACTGTGCCCCCTGCCAAACCAGGGAGCAGTGTCTCTGATCAAAGCCTGACTGCAGATAAAAGGAGAGAGGAGAGAGAGTTTCAGTTGCAAATGGCAAGGCTAAAAATTGAGGCTCAACAGGAGGAAAGGAGGGCAGAGAGTGAAGCCAAGCAAGCTGAGGCTGAAAGATCAGCTAAACAGATTGAAGCTGAAAGAGCTGAAGCTGCAGCTGAGAGAGCCTTGGCTGAGAAAAAACTATTGTTGGCTCATGAACTGAGTCTCAAGGAGCTGGAGAGCAAGGCGAGACAGTCTCAGTCCAGCAGTAAAGGTGGCAGCATACAGGCAGGACCTGCTGGAGAAAAGAAGGTTCGTATACCCAAAAATGCGGTGGCCAGTTTTGTGGTGGGAGATGACATAGATAAATGGTTAGCTGCTTATGAAGTTGCACTAAGGGCTCATGAGGTTCCTGAAGGGCAATGGGGTACAGCTATGCGGAGTTATGTGCCAGCACTGGGGAGGGACACACTTCTCACACTGGACCCGAAGGATCAAAACACATACCCACCTTAGAAAGCCATTTTACTTGCCAAGTTTGGGCTGACCCCTGAGAAATACCATCAGAGATTCAGGGACAGCACCAAACAGTCCACACAAACATGGGTAGATTTCTTTGACTTTTCCAGTAAGGCACTGAATGGAAGGGTGCGGGGCAGCAAAGTAGATGATTATAAAGGGTTATATGACTTGATTCTGAGAGAGCATATACTCAATATTTATTTTACAGAGTTGCGCCAGCACTTGAAAGATAGTAAACTGACTGACCCCAGGAAGCTTGCTGAGGAGGCGGACCTCTGGGTTATCACCAGAGTGTCCAAGAAGGCATCTGGGGGGGACTCCCACTAAGGTGGTCAGGGTTCCCAACAGAAGAAAGAGGGGGGATAAAAACTTAAAGAAAAGGAGTGCCCAAAAGGCCCCCAAAAGAATTCCCGGGGGGTGGATACCATTCTTCTTCTAGGTTTGCAAAGAAGCCAGGGTATTTTGATAAAACATTAGGCAAATTCTTCCCCAAATGCTTAGATTGCTACCAGTATGGACACTCTAAGGGCAATTCCCAGTGCCTCAAGAGGGCACAGACCACCACTGGATAGACACCTGGGTTGGCTAGTGTGGCGCTCGGGGGGGAGACAGTCCCAATTAGCTTTGGGGAGCAGGCAGAGGTTTCCCTGGTGTGTCTGGGAGAAAGAGAGATGGTGCCTAAAGCCTACATGCCAGAAAATACTTCAAAGTATAGGCATTGGGTCACCATTGATGGGCAAAGGGTGGAGGCTCTGCGTGACACAGGAGCCAGTATGACTACTGTCAAGAGTCAGCTGGTGTCATCAGAGCAGATAGTCCCAAATACATTCCACCAGGTCATAGTCGCTGACAATCGCGAGAGTCACCTACCGGTGGCTCTGGTTCCCTTTGAGTGGGGGGGGGTCTCTGGTACTCTGAAAGTATCTGTGAGTCCTGATATGCCTGTAGATTGTCTGTTAGGCAATGATCTTGAGCATACTGCCTGGAAAGAGGTAGAGCTCAGATCCCACCTGGAGATGTTAGGTTTGCCTGAGTGGGTCTGCATGACCACACGGTTCATGGCTGCCTGGGAAGGGAGTCAAGGGCGTCTGGAGCCTGGAACAATGGCACAGACAGCTGCAAAGAGGAAGGGCAACAGGCATGGGAAACCAGCCTCAGATGTTCCCATGGTAGTGGATGGGGCCCCTGAGGAGGAGGAGGCCCCTGAGCCAACTGGGGAGGACATAGCTGACCTGGGTAACCTACCTGAACTTGCTGGTTGGCAAGTAGAGGGTGGGCCCACCAGGGCAGAATTCTGCAAAGCGCAGAAGGAAAGCCCCACTCGTGAGGGTCTGAGGCAACAGGCCACAGCCCAAGCAGCAGGTGACGCCTCTGGCACTCACCATATTTACTGGAAGAATGATCTCCTTTACAGTGCACCTAAGGTTCCAGGTCCTGGGACAGCATGTGTGCTAGTGGTCCCCCAGTATCACCGGGCCCTCCTACTGGGTCTGGCTCAAGACTTCCCCCTGGCAGGACACCTGGGCCAAGACAAGACCTTTAACAGGCTTGTCACCCACTTCCATTGGCCCAGAATGAGGTTAGCCCCAGATAATTTCTGCAGAACTTGCCCCACTTGCCAGGCTAGTGGGAAGACAGGGAAAAAGCTTAAGGCTCCCCTGCTCCCACTCCCCGTCATTGGCACCCCCTTCGAAAGGGTGGGCATCAACATTGTTGGTCCCTTGGACCCCAAAACTACCTTGGGCAACAGGTCTTTCTTGGTTTTGGTGGACCATGCCACCCTTATCCAGAGGCACTCCCTCTGAGAACAGTGACTGCACCGGTGGTGACCAGAGCCCTGTTGGGAATATTTACCTGTGTGGGATTCCCTAAGGAGGTTGTGTCTGACAGGGCACAAACTTCCTGTCTGCGTCCATAAAGTCAATGTGGGATGAGTGTGGGATGACTTACCGGTTTACCACCCCTTATCATCCTCAATCCAATGGGCTTGTTGAGAGATTCAACAAGACCCTGACGGGCATGATTAATGGCCTGACTGAAGCCATGAGGCGTAAGTGGGACGTCCTCATACCATGCCTGTTGTTTGCTTACAGAGAGGTGCCCCAGAAAGGGGTGGGATTCAGTCCCTTTGAGCTTCTCTATGGTCACCCTGTCAGGGGACCTCTAAGCATTGTTAAAGAGGGCTGGGAGAAAGCTCCCAAGACACCTCCCCAGGATGTGGTCAGCTACATGCTGGCCCTCAGCAACCAAACCCAATGCTTCTGGAAGCAGGCCAAGAGTAACCTTGAGGCCAGTCAAGAGCTGATGAAGGAGTGGTATGACCGGAAGATCACTCTGGTTGAGTTCTCACCTGGAGACAAGGTTTGGGTGATGGAGCCAGTAGAGCCCAGGGCTCTCCAGGACCGCTGGACTGGCCCCTTTGAGATCAAGGAGCGTAAAGGGGAGGCCACTTACCTAGTGGACCTCAAGACCCCTAGGCACCCCCTAAGGGTCCTCCATCACAACAGACTCAATACTCACTTTGAGAGGTCTGAGATCAGTATGCTCCTGGTCACAGATGAGGGCATGGAAGAGGAGAGTGAACCTCTCCCCGACCTCGTCTCTGCCAAAGAAGGTGATGGGTCAGTGGAGGGTGTCATTTTCTCTGACTCCCTGGCTCTAAACCAGAGAGGAGACTGCTATGAGCTGTTAGAACAGTTCTCCTCCCTGTTCTCCCTTACTCCTGGACTGACCCACCTATGTGTTCATGACATTGACACGGGTGACAGTCCCACCTGTGAAGAACAAAATTTACGGGTTATCGGACAAGGTGAAGGCCAGCATCAAGGAGGAGGTCTCCAAGATGTTGACTTTAGGGCTTATTGAGAAATCCAGTATACCCTGGGCCAGCCCTGTGGTGCTGGTTCCTAAAACCGCTGACCCCAGTGCAAAGCCAGAACTCAGGTTCTGTGTGTACTACTGGGGTCTCAACTCAGTCACACGGACTGATGCTCACCCCATCCCCGAGCTGATGAGCTCGTTGACAGACTAGGCGCTGCCAAGTTCCTGAGTACATTTGATCTTACTTCAGGGTACTGGCAGATCACCCTGACTGAGGGAGACAAAGAGAGATCAGCATTTTCTACACCTGATGGCCATTACCAGCTCCGGGTGATGCCATTTGGATTGAAAAATGCCCCTGCTACCTTTCAACAGTTGGTTAACGGGGTCCTAGCTGGCAAGGATGCCTACTGTGCAGCCTACCTGGATGACATTGCTGTCTACAGTTCCAGCTGGGAGGAACACCTGCTCCACCTCAAGGAGATGCTTCAGGCTCTGCAACAGGCAGGCCTGACCATCAAGGGTAGTAAGTGCCAGATTGGGCAGGGTTCCGTGGTGTACTTGGGACACCTAGTAGGTGGTGGCAAGGTGCAGCCACTCCAGGCCAAGATTGAAACTGTCAAGGCCTGGCAACCACCTAGAACACAGACTGAAGTGAGAGCCTTTTTAGGCCTCACTGGATGCTCCCTCAGATTCGTCAAGTGCTTTGGTACCATTGTGTCACCCTTGACAGAACTCACTTCCAAGAAACAACCTAGGTTGGTGAATTGGACAGAGGCTTGTCAGAAAGCCTTTGATTCTCTGAAGGAAGCCATGTGCACGGCCCCCGTGCTCAAGGCCCCTGACTACTTCCAGGAATTTATTGTGCAGACAGACGCTTAAGAGCATGGCATAGGGGCTGTTCTAGCACAGCTAAATGAGGAGGGCTCAGACCAACCAGTAGCCTTTATTAGCAGAAGGCTATTACCACGGGAACAGAGGTGGAGTGCTATTGAGAGAGAAGCATTTGCTGTGGCCTGGGCACAGAAGAAGTTAAGACTCTACCTGTTTGGGACCCACTTCCGGATTCAGAGAGACCACAGGCCCCTCAGATGGCTCATGCAGATGACGGGTGAGAGTCCAAAACTCTTGAGGTGGTCCATTTCCCTACAGGGGATGGACCTTACAGTGGAGCATCGCCCGGGGATTGACCATGCCAATGCTGATGGTCTCTCCAGATACTTCCGCCTTAGCGATGAGAGCTCCCAGGAGGTTGGGTAGCTCTCCCCACTTTCAGCTGGGGGGACACATGTTAGACCTGACAGCCTTACGGTGGTCACCCCTAACTTTTTGCCTGCATCCCTCCACTTTTTGGGCACTGTTTTTGCTGGTTTTTAGACTCTGCACACTTCAGCACTACTAACCAGTGCTAAAGTGCATATGCTTTCTCCCTTTAAACATGGTAACATTGGATCATACCCAATTGGACTACTTAATTTACTTATAAGTCCCTAGTACTGTGCACTATATGTGCCCAGGGCCTGTAGATTAAATGCTAATAGTGGGCCTGCAGCACTGGTTGTGCCACCAACTTAAGTAGCCCCTTAACTTTGCCTCAGGCCTGCCATTGCAAGGCCTGTGTGTGCAGTTTCACTGCCAATTCGACTTGGCATCTAAAAGTACTTGCCAAGCCTAAAACTCCCCTTTTTCTAAATATAAGACACCCCTAAGGTATGCCCTAGGTAACCCATAGGGCAGGGTGCTGTGTAGGCAAAAGGCAGGACAAGTACCTATGTATTGTACATGTCCTGGTAGTGTAAATCTCCCAAATTCGTTTTTAAACTGCTGTGAGGCCTGCTCCCTTCATAGGCTAACATTGGGGCTGTCCTCATATATTGTTTGAGTGGTAGCTGCTGATCTGAAAGGAGTAGGAAGGTCATATTTAGTATGGCCAGAATGGTGATATAAAATCCTGCTGACTGGTGAAGTTGAGTTTAATATATCTATTTTAGAAACGTCACTTTTAGAATCTGAGCCTTTCTCTGCACTTAAATCTTTCTGTGCCTTACAATCCACGTCTGGATGGGTTTAGTTGACAGCTCCTTGTACATTCACTCAGACACACCCCAAACAAAGGATACTTGCATACATCTGCATTTTGAATGGGTCTTCCTGGGCTGGGAGGGTGGAGGGCCTGCTCTTACACAAAGGACTGCCACACCCCCTACTGGGACCCTGGCAGACAGGATTGAACTGAAAGGGGACCTGGTGCTCTTCTAAGCCACTCTTTGAAGTCTGCCCCACTTCAAAGGAACATTTGGGTATGTAAATAGGGCCTCTGCTCCTTCCAACTCAGACACTTCCTAGAGAAGAAACGTGTAACCAGAACCTGCATCCTGCCAAGAACTGCCTGGCTGCCCAAAGGACTCACCTGACTGCTTTCTGTGAAGGACTGCTGCCTTGCTGTTGCCCTGCTGCCTTGCTGCTCCCTGGCTATGGTGAAGAAGTGCTCTCCTAGGGCTTGGATACAGCTTGCCTCCTGTTCCCTGAAGTCTCAGGACCAAAAAAGACTTCTCTCTTGCAACTGGACTCCTTGTGCGGTGAAAATTCGATGTACAGCTTGCTAAAAACGATGCAAAGCCTGCCCCGCGGTGAGAAATTCACTGCACGCCAAACCGGAACAACGCAGCCCGACTTCGCAAGGAGATCGACACCGTGCCTGCGTTGCAACCAGAACTTTGACGCACGGCCCAGCGGATCGACGCACAGCCGACCAGTGACGACGCGGCCCGACTTCCAGTGGGGAAATCGACGCAGCGCCTGCCGTGCGGAAGAAATTTCCACCCAACGCCCACCGGAACGATGCAGCGCTTGTGACTCCGCTACACAAGCCCAGGATTCCACATACAGACCCTGGGGTGTCTGTAAACCCAGCGACCCAAAGAGGATCCACTACCGAGTGCTGGAAATCGACACACAGCCGTCCCTGCGTGGAAACTAAACGATGCATCACTGTGTGTGGCCCGAGAAATCTAGGCACACCCCCTTTGTTTCCACGCTTCTCCTCCTCTGTGGCCCATTGCGGAGATTTTTCACGCGAACCAGGTACTTTGTGCTAAAAAGAGACTTGGTTTGCTTTTTAGTGATATCTCTAAATTTACTTATTGCATCTTTGATCGTTTTGACCTGAAAATGTCCAGATAAATATTATATATTTTTTTCTAAACACTGTGTGGTGTATTTTTGTGGTGCTATATTGTGTTATTGTGCGATTTATTGCACAAATACTTTACACATTGCCTTCTAAGTTATGCCTGACTGCTCAGTGCCAAGCTACCAGAGGGTGGGCACAGGATCATTTGGATTGTGTGTGACTTACCCTAACTGGAGAGAGGGACCTTGCTTGGACAGGGGGTAACCTGACTGCCAACCAAAGACCCAATTTCTAACAGGTCTCTATTTAGATCCATAGATACGGGAATTCAAATCATCCACTTTATTTCTGCCTTTGAAGCTGCATTATTGGAAAGCTAATCTCCTAGCACACACAGATGGTATTTCAATCTTAACATAATTTCTTTTGCCAGCTATTAAGGATGCCACCATAGTATCTGGTCCAAAACAAATTAAATATGGATAAGACTGAAATCGTAAACTTTTATTTCGAAAACCTTGATGTTCAGCATGTCACATGTGCTAGGTATCCTGGTGTTTAAAGTTCTGGCAATATAGAAAGCATAATTTCTCTTAATTATGAAACACTATACACTGAGAGGCATATTTATACTTTCTTTGGCTGTATTAGTGCAAACTTTACTCCATAATTATATTTTGACACTAGACCTGTTTAGAATAAAAATATTAATTTAAAGTCATTTTTTGGATGCGTGAAACTTCCTTGCATCAATGAGATCCAAGGTAGACGTTCCCGTCCAAAAAATGACTCTAAGCCCCTTGCGCCTTATTTATCTTCCCATGCAAAAATGGTGCACTGGGGCTAGGCAGCCTGAATAGCTTGCTTAGCGCCATTATTTTACGCCTGAGTCAGACGAGGCATTAGGGGACCTATGGACCCATTTCCATGGTCAAACACCATGGGAGGAGCCCACAGGTGCCCACCCCAAGCTCCAGGAACACCCCCTCCCACACCAGAGGGACACTAGAGGATGGGGGGACACAATCCCTGGTAAGTAAGATAAGTAGAGGTAAGTATTATTTTTTTAATTTAAGTGCCCATGGGGGTCCAGGAATGGGACTGGGTGCAATTACCATGCCCAGGGGACCTTTGTCCTCTGTGCTGGCCATTGGGGTGTTGGGCATCACTCTTATCTTTCATAAGATTGGAGGCATGAGGTATGGATGGTTTTGTGTCACAAAATGATGCTAGTCTAGTTAAAGGTTTTTTTTTGTCTCTAACCAGCATAATTTTTTTGTGTAAAACCCCCATTCCCCATACTGCCACCCCCACCCGGCTAATGTCGTTTTCCAAGACACTAGCCCTCCTTTTGCGACGGCTTGAGGGATTCCATAAATTTGGCACCCGGCTGGCGCTTATGGAATGTCACAAGCCGGCGCTATACTTTTTGAAGCAAAACTGCATTTGCGCGGTTTTGCGTCAAAAGTATAAAGATGGGGGTGAATCTCTCTCCTTAAGAGAATGTCAGATAGACTACACTTATGTCAAATTGGCAGATGTAATATAATTAAAATTGTTATCTTGCCAGAGTAGCTCTACCTATTTAGGACTATCCCCTTGTTCCTACAAATTAGTTTGATAAAAAATGTCAAAGGCAGCTGGCAGAAATGTATATGGCAATATGAGAAAACCTATATGAGCTATAGGATATCTGCAGCTTTCCAAGGGAGGGTGGATTTGCACTTCCATCTCTTTGATACTACGGCATCTCTGCATTTATTTTAAGACTCTCTTCAGTGGTTGGGCCACAACAATGTGGCTTAGCTGGCTTATTTACGGAGTATCAAATCTTCCTGCAAGTGATTATGTCAAGTAAATGTTTGGTTGATATGGCTTATTTCAAATACCACGGTTTAAGACACTCCTGGTATATCTCTGGCAGGATCGCTGATCCATTTTTCATATACCGGTTTTTCATCAATTGAACTCTCTGAAGTATTATCCCAGCCTTCCACAATGCTTTCAGGACAGTTACTTAACTTACTGGTGCTGGTCAGAAATGTTGACTTTCAAACAGCTTTTAAAAAATGAACTCCTTTTCATATTTTTCAGATATAAGTAGTGCACATTGTCTCCCCAGAAGTGGATTCTTCTGCTATTTACAATTAAGGGAATGGTTATCACATCATCCTTCTAGTAAAATTAGCATGGTTAGTTATGAATTTCTGCAGAATTTTGTCAAAGAATCAAAATATGGTTATTTTCGTATTTTGTATTCAATCTTGATGGGTCAGAAAATTACGTCAGGAAAATCTGAGGCTTTGTCTACTAATTGGTCCTGTGAATTCCATTACAATTTGTCTGTTACTAAAAGATCGTACACCAATTTGCTTATGCATAGCATCTTAAATGGGTCCTAGCTTAAAATCAACGCCTTTAAAATCTTTTATGTTTTATACTATACACTATATAAGCTGCATAAATGGGGTCTATTGCCCACTTCAATTTGCATTCGCTGTAGCATGCCTGGCACGGATACTGTACACATCTTTGCAATGTGTGAAATTCTTGCTCAATGCTGGTGCACGTTTTGGCACTGATCATTCGACCTCTTATGTCAAATGCTAGATCTCACCTCAAAACTATTTGTGTGGCTATGTGCCTAATGTACCATCTGATGTTGTATGGGACTTTTTCTTTGCTATAACCACTAAAAGATTGGTGATCCATATACTCTATCCTGGTGTCAGGAGTTTGTATTTATTTGTGAGTTGGAACTGGCAGTCATACAGAATCATCCTACACGTAGCGAACTGAGAAACATATGGGAGCCAGTTAGATTATAATTTGGGGAATTTAAACCTGGTTCTGCATTGGAAATATGAAGGTTTATGCATTTAAACTGTTGCTGTCGATTCTCTACTTGTTCTTTGCCTAACCAGTTACATTGGCTGACCTCACCTACTATCTGACCTCACCTATGCATGCCTGAGAATGTAATATGTCCGGTGTATACGTCAAGATGCTTTGTTTTAAGATATTTATGTTGTATCGAAATTGCTCTTTTATAATTCAATTTAAAAAAAATAAAAAGAATCTTTGCTCCACCAATAATCACAGACTTCATCATTTTTTTAACCAGCAAAAATAAAAGCATTCTTTCTTTGAGAATAACTGATCACAATCAGTAAAATAATCCTTATGGCTTGAACATTAATATGATGCTATGTGTCAAGCATTAAATAAAACCAAAACTAACGAACCTCCTAAATATTAACTAAGCAATTTTTTTTCCAATAATGGATATTGCGAGCTCCAGTGTGAGATCTTAGTGTCGTGTTCTTCGTTAGGCATTGTAGGTATACAGCATGAATTGCTGCCCTCTGAGTCAGCAATGCAGTTTCTTTTCAGACATTTGATTTTTTTTCCTTTTGTGATCCACATGAAAACATTTCCCCTCCGGTCTTTTTCTTTTTGATGGCTGCTCAGACTCATAAGGACACCTGACTGTTTCCATCCTCACTTCAGCACTTCAAAGGAGGACTGTATAGTAAAGTCCTTGAACAGCATGGTGCCACCACCTCTTCTGCCTGCCCCTCCTAGAAATGAGAGCTACTAAAGAAGTATGTGGTCATGCATGTTTCTGGTGTCAGCAAGTGTCCACAGTCTCAGGGCATTCCGTGGAAAGGAAATGCCTCAAATAAGCACCAACTTTAATGAACTCGTGGCCCCTCTGGACACCTTGTAACTGGTCTTGAAACGGAAATCTAATCTCATTTTGTAACTGGACACTTGAACACGAGAAATAATGGTGTTTTATGGTTTTTCAAATACTGCATAAATGTATTGTTCTTTGGAAATGCAGGAAGTATGTACCAGATGATTTAGTCAAGCATTCCTTCAAGTGATGATTCGCTTGTTACTGTGCAGTATGCCACAATAGTTTTACTATGCTCCCTGATGTTATTATTATTATTCCAATGTATGGCATTTTGGGATTTTCTAGTCACTTGTCTTCTATATATTTGTTGGCGGAGTTGTTATTGTTTTATGAGATTGAGTCCCGTATCAAACGGTTGAGATGATTGGGAAACATGACAACTGGAATACTCAAATATTTGTGAGGTGAGTAGTAGACCCGAAATTTCCTCTTAAACACAGTGAGACAGGAAATTACTTCAGAGATAAGGTGTTGCTGTCTTGGATTGGACAGCTCTCCCTAAGGCAGAGGTCTTCAAACTTTTTGATGCTGGGATTCCCTCTCAAAACCTTTTAGACATAAGGACCCCATCCTAACAAAGGTTTCTAGGACCTGGTACTCCTCATCATCAACAATCATAAGTATCCCCAAATCCCACTGCAAATCATTTTTATGGTGAGAAAATAATATGAAACAGTGTTTAGCAAACCAAAGGTCAATGCGTGTTGGGGCGTGGTCAAGGGTGTGGCTAAAAACAAAGGTCCTCATTTATGAGGAATTGGCGTGAGGCACTGCTGCAAGTCTTCTTTCTATGAAATACAGTGCATTATTGTCCTATACACCTGCGCTGGCGCACAAATTGCTGCCTAGCACCGCCGTAGGCAGGATTGTTTTTGTGCAGAAAGGGGCACCTTCCTGAACAAAAACATCCTGAGAGATATTTTTTTCTTTCCATCTGTGCAGCAGAATGCAACACACATGGAAAGAGGAAAAATGATTAGAAATGAAAACATTTCTCCTCATTATGCCTGTATAAATCTGGGGTAGCTTCAAAATCCATGGGTGTTGCATCGTTGCATCAGAACACTCACTGCAACACCCATAGAACGCCTCCTTGACACGGAGTAAGGCAACACAGTGGCTTGCGCTGCTTTGACTTACTCAATATCTATGAGGCCATGCAAAGCTGCTTAGGGTGGCTGTGTGTCGCCTCATAGGTATGACTGAGAGGCTTGTTCCAGCGGAGCGTCAATAAAAGTGATGTTCTAGTGGCGAAAGCCTTTCATAAATATGCCCCAAAATATCCTGTATGTTTTTTTTAGGTCTTTCATCGCCAGGTATCTACATATAAAATAACAGGCAGCTTAAAAGAAAAATAAATAAAACTAAGAGGTTTCTCATTGGGAAATACACTGATACACTGTAGTGCATTATGAAACCTCTATTAGTTAATACATTGCAGAGGTCTGTGTGTAACCAGACAGCCACAGAATTAAATCTTGGTTGGTGTGGTGGACAATAGCTATTTGTGTATTTTTAGTGCCACGATATCTCAGCCTGTGATGGAAAGCACTATGAAAATGTAAGTCATTATTTTATATTTGCATTACACACTGTATATGATAGGCCACCACGAAATGCACAACAAAGTTTTAAGATAAAATGGTGTTTCCAGAATGTGGATTTAAGTAATATCAGACCATATGTAAAACATTTTCTTCATAGCTGTCCCTTCAACACCTCCTCAGGGGTAGTAAGCACTATGTATGTACAATTACAATTGAAAACACACACTTCACAGACCAGTTGTTAACTCTTTGCACTACCACTCAAAAAGAACATATCTTTGTCATCACCAAGTTTTGAGTGATTTGATCAATCAAAGCCAGAACTGGCTCCAAAGCATCCTTTACATTTGTATATTTTACAATTTCTATTTGCAGCTCAACTGGTATCTCATATTTGCATTTAATTCAGGAAGCAGGCCCCCTGGCACGAAGGATTCTTTAGCTGTCTGTGCAGCTTAATTTTACTGCACAGGATAATCAATCAATAAATGTTCAGTTGAAGCATTTTAACGATCACCTGGGGGAATGTGAGACCCCCTTTCCAGGACTCCATGCCCCCCCCGGGGGTCACAACCCACAAATTGAAGACCTGCCCTAAGGTTTCTTTTGGTGGTAGCCATCTTGAATTGGGTAATATATGTCTTCCGTAAGGCTTCAGTGAAACACTCTGGGAAGGAGAAACATGCTAGAACTGGGGATGTTGTGCTTGCTACCAAGCATGACCCAAAGGAGAAGAATTATCATGCCTGCTGCAATCTGTTTACCAGATGCAGCATGGGTGGAGCACATTTAACATAAAGCGGGCATAGACAGACAGGAAGCTGCTTGGCATTCTAGTTGTTCGCTGTCTGTAGCTTCCTGCTGTTGGTTTCACTTTTCTTGCTTCTGGGTTCCCTGCACGCTGCTTCCCGTTCTCTGCAGCTCCCCTTTGCGCCCCCCTCACACTGTGAATTATTTTGTCTACTTCATCTGATTCCTCTCTCGGTTGCTCTCGTTGTTCATTCCTGGATATCCAGAAAAGCAGAAGAAGAAACCTGTTATAGCATTGACAATCTCCAAAAAACAACCTTGGAGCAATGTGCTCTGTGCGCTCAAATTTAAAGTGATATCAGAACTATTCTTATCTGCACTTGCATTATGTCTGTGGATTCTGTATTATGAACCCTAGTCTTTGATGGCTTATCTAAAAGGACAAAACATTATGAATATGATGGTTTCTCTGGATTGAAATAACTTACATATTGTTCTCAAAACTGTGCACTTTTTTAAACACTTCATTTTTGTTTTTTGACGTATGACTTGAAATGAAATACATGTAGGGATGTATGTTCTCTCCTTTCTTTTCATTTAATTCTGTTGTCTAAATTTCTAGTCAGTATTTTGAGCCTTCCTACAAAAAGTAAAAGTAAAACCTTAGGTATGCTTGACTCTAGGAAGTACATATTTTAATCCCTCCTGTTGTTCCTTACCATATATACATATACTCTCTATCATTTCCCTTAGATACACAAAAAGCATAATCTAGCTGCCATTTATTTTTTTTCCCCACTGATAAACGCAAGAGAGGAATCGTTCAGGTATTTAGTTACACGTAGAAAGGTATATGTACATTTAAACTTACCAAAAAAAGTGACATCACTGATTCATTCTTTGTCTTTACTTTTCTATTAGGAGGAGTCTTGAATAGTCTGATGTAGACACTAGCACCACAACATAGTCTCTGTGAGACAGTTATTTCTTTTCTATTCCATTCCCTTCTTTCCCATCCTCCTTGGTTAGCTTTGGCTATTGTTGGGCTACCTTGGTCGAGGGTGAAGTTGGTAGCCAGCATTGGGTCTTCCTCTCACTCCGGCAGAAAACAAGGTGGGGAGATTCTGACAGAATACCAAGCCCACATCGAATTTCTGCCTAAACGACATGGAGGCACAAGATGTTACCTCAGTAGATCTTGCACACATGATAAGTAACTTCCAAAAGGAGACACAGGCACTAACTCTGATAGCTGACACATTACAACACATCGATACTACTAATCCAGCATCAGGGACTAATTTGGGTGCCTGGGGTGGTACAACTCCCATGTCCATTATTTCAGAGACTGGGGTGAGTACAGGGACTCAGTAATATGTTCATGAACCAATGCCATCTGCATTTCATAGATGCAATGACAGGTGTAGCGATAGAGGACGTTCTGATACTAGGGTACACATGTACAAAGACAGGAAATCAGAACCTGAGAAGTCTACAGACAAACCAGAACCTTTGCAGATAGCCAGTTTAAGTGCATCCTTAAGTGAGGAAAACTGACAAATACGTTGTGATATGAAACTGTTTACATTGCAGGAAAAAAGTCACGTCCTAAATGAATGGCTTGAAACCAAAGAAAAAGAAGGAGTCAGGAAGCAAATGCACTCAAAACTTGTTGAGATGAGTGTTTCAGGTAGTACTGATGTTATAGTTTCAAAAACATTGACACAAATCAGTTCCTTGCAAACTCCTCATCATTTGTTTATTTACACTCATATATTATGGGAAGAACAGTCAACTGACATGTACATCATGATTGAGTCCGGTACGACTGGGAATTTTATGGATTTATCATTGGCCAATCACACACGTATTCCTACCTTGCACAAATATACCATAGAAGAAGTAAAAATTATTGATGGAAGTGCCATCAAGTCAGGTCCTATCACTCATTAGACTCTGATCCCTGCTGATCATGCAAGATTCCCAAAAATAATTTGTGTGGTTTGAATTAATCCAGGCTCCTCAATTGCAGGCTATATTAGGCATTCCTTGGTCACAGAACATAATCGAGATATTGATTAGGTTAAATACACCATTACCTTCTGATCCAATCTCTGTATTAAAAGTTGTAAGCAAACTAATGAGGCTCAAAATAAAGTACTGGCAACAGCAGAAACTGCTTCACCAACCTTACCCTTGTATTATTTGACAAAATAAAAGCTACCTCCCTTTCTCCTCACCAACCATGTGATTGCCAGATTGACTTGTTTGCTGGGGCTCACATTCCTTGTAGCAGGATATATGCCTTGACAGAAAAATAAAATGTGCATCTCCATGAATACCTTGATGAAATGCTCAGAATAGGTTTTATTGGGCCTTTGCGTTCTCCAGCTTCTTTGCCCTCTATTTTACTCACCAAAGAAGGAAGGCGGTCTTTGTCCTTGCATAGACAATAGACCTCTCAACAATGTTATGATCAAAAATCTTTTCCCCTTACCTTTGATACACTCATTACTTGAACAAGTTAAAAGTGCCAACATTTTCACCACGTTGGACTTAAAGAGGGGCATACCACTTGGTTCGAGTTCAGGAGTAAGACAAATGGAAAACAGCTTTTCATACCAGATTTGGGCTGTATGAGTACTTGGACATGCCTTTCAGTGTCTGTAATACTCCAGCTCCCTTTCAATTATTTATAAACAAAGTTTTGAGGGAACATCTAGAAATTTGTGCCATTGCTTATATTGATTACATCTTGATTTATTCCTCTTCTGCTCAAGCACACTAAAAACATGTCAGAGATGTTTCAGAAAGGTTGAGAGAAAATAAACTCTTTGTCAAGTTAGAAAAGTGTGAATTCCATGTCCCTCCTGTTTCCTTCTTGGGGTATGTGTTGTCATCACATGGAGTGAGGATGGACCTACAGAATGTGATGCCTGTTACTCAGTAGAAATCTCCTTAGTCAGTTAAGGAAGTGCAGAGCTTTCTGGATTTGCTAATTTTTACTGTTACTTCATTAGTAATTTTTCTACTTTAGCTTCTCCCATTACTTGGTTGCTGCATAAGGGTGTGAAGTTTCAGAGGAATGAGGAAGCAGAAAAAACATTTCAACAACTTGAGGCAACTTTCACTAGTGTTCCTATCCTACAGCATCCAGATCCCACCCAGCCTTTCATTGTAGAAGCAGATGCATCTCAGGTAGCAGTGAGGGAAGTGTTATCACAAAGAGCTAAAGATATTGGCAACTTGCACCCTGTTGAATTCTTTTCTCATAAATTGAGGCCCACAGAAAGGAATTACTCAGTAGGGGATAGAGAATTGTTGTCTATTAAAATTGTCTTTGATAAGTGGCATCATTATTTGTTGGGTGCTCTCCATACTGTTACCGTCTTGACAGATCATAGAAATCTGAAGCTTTTGATGCCTGCACAAGCATTGATTGTCTATGAGACAATTACGCTGGAAACTATTTTTCATTGAGTTGTCTACTGTTTTTCTACAGAAAATTGTTTGCCTTCATGGTCTTCCATCAGTCCTTGTTTCTGTTTGGGGTTCTCAGTTTGTCTCTAGATTCTGGAAGGGTCAGGGTGACACCTTAAAAATTGACATTTACTTGTCTTCTAGCCACCACCTGCAGACAGATGGCCAAAAGGAAAGGGTGAATCAATGTCTTGAACAATACTTATGTTGCCAGTTATTGCATTCTTCGACTGACTGGGATATTTATTTGTGGGCTGCTGAATTTGCTTTTAATAATGGTATGCACAATTCTAAACAATTCTGTCCTTTATATTGTAACTATGGTTTTCATACTTGTCTTTTGCTCCTTCCTTCCTCTCTCACACCAACTATTCCTGCAGCACAGGAATTAGTGGAGCACATACATGACATACAGCAAACAACACAGGAGAATCTATACAAAGCTAGGAGGTCTACAAGAAATATGCTGATCTACACCATTGACCTTGTCCTGATTATGCTATCGGGGGCATGGTATGGCTATCAACCCAAACTATTGCCTTGAAAGGATTGCACAAATTTAAGCCTTGTTTCATCAGTCCCTACACAATCATTAAAAAGGTCAATCCTGTTGCTATGAAAATGGATTTGCTTTCTACATTACGAATTCATCCTGTATTTCATGTCCTGCTGCTGAAACCTGTTGTGTCTGGTACTCGGTATCCAGTGAAACTCATGCAAGTGGTGGTGGATAACGAGCCTGAGTTTGAGGTAAAGGCTATACTGCATTCCAGAAGTATTCAGCGTAGGCTACAGTATCTTGTGCATTCATAGGGATATGGTCCTGAAGACCATATGTGGAATCCTGTGGGTGACCTCCATGCCCCCCGTTTGCTACGACAGCCTGCAGAAAGATGCCTCTTGTCTTGCTGATTTGATATGTGTATTTCAGGTTGTCTGTGTTCTTGTTTAGTATTTCATAATAAGTATGAAACTCCTCCATATGCCATCCCAGATGATATAAAATGTAATCACTAAGCATTGCTACATGATTACTTGATTGACATACTTCTCATTGTCCACATTCCATGCTAGAAGAAATCGGGTTACTGGTTGACTGTGGTGTGAGGCCTGGTCAAGCAGCAACCGCAATCCTTGTCAGGGTAAGGCACAAGCAAACCCAACTTAACCTATGCTCCATACCCTGGTAGCTTAGCGAAAAGCAGTTAGGTTTAACTTAGAGGAAATATGTAAAGTATTTGTGTAACATTTAAAACAGTGACAGTGAACAAAACACACAAAAGTAAAGTAAAGATCTTAGTGAAAATGGCACCAAAAAGCACAAAGCTCTAACTAGGGATATCAGGTTGCACTGGACCAGATCAAAGTCCCACTTTCAAGCTGACCATGATGGAGCACAGGCCATATACAGTCACCAGGTTAGGCTTATTGAGGTTTACCTTCTCATGTTTGTGAAAATGTCCCGATCACATTGAAGAGGGTTGCTACGAGCATAGAGAGCATTGCAGGAAGCTGTTATAGTAAGGCAAAGAGCTGGCAAGCATCTAGAGTGAGCGTTGCTGGAGCTTCATGTTGTCATTCCTCATGAGCGGTTGATGCTGGGGCATGAAGAATTGGGCTAAGGAAGCTTTTCGCTGAATTGTGGTGCGTGCAGGGAGGTCTTGTGCAAACAGGCCCATTCATGGTTGTGAAGAGCTGAAAAGCTTGATTTCAGTTCACTGACCTCACTGCAGCGGGCTCCAGGGGCTGGTGCAGGACGTTGGGGAGCCTTTTATGACACTAAGACTCAGATCAGGAGGCCAGCAGAATAGCCCTTGGCATTGTTCTGGGAACCCTGAGTTCAAGATGAAGATGAAAGTCCAGTTCTTCCTCCCCAGGCAAAAGGGAAGAAGGCAGCAAGCAAGCGCAGCAGGTCAGCATTTCCTTCAGAACAGCAGTCTGGCAGAGTGGCAGTCCTTCCAGCAACACAGCAGTCCCTCTTCTAGCAGAGTGTGCAAAAGTCCAGAAGTGTACTGAAGAGTTGGTGTCTGAGGTTCAGTATGTATACACAATTGTGCCTTTGAAGTGGGGAGTAGCTTTTAGAGACTTTAAAATGCACAGATGCTCTGCCTTCTCCGAACTGGCTCCAGACTAACTACAATGGAGTATGTAGCCCTTTGTGTTGAGACATTACAGAGCCTCTTCAAGTGTAAGTGGGGCAGGGGCTAGCGTCTCCTTCCCATCCTGCCAGTGATGGCCCACCCTCTCACACATAAGCCCCCCATTGTGTGTGACTGGCTAGGAGGAATACACAAAGCCCAACTATCAACTACATCCAGTCATGTGACCGAGTTATAGGCTGTAGGCATCCAATAGCTAAGGCAAGAAAATGGGAACTCCCTAAAAATGGCATTTTCAAATTTGTAATTTTAAATCTGACTTCACCATAAGTTAGGATTAATAAATGCCAATTCCAGCGACACTAAACACCTGTTCCCAGTTGGAAACTACACTCATAAAATGTAATACAGTAACTCTAATTTTATCGTATGGGGGAGGTAGGCTTGCAGTAGTAAAAAGCAAACGTAAGAGTTTGTCTACCAGGGCATGTAAAATGTAAAAGAACATTCCCTGCTTTTTAAGTACATTGCACCCTGCACTCTGGACTGCCCAGGAACTAACATAGGGGTGACCTATGTATTAAAAAGGAACTTTTGAGTCTGGCAAAGGTGGTGAAATATCAGTTTAAAAAGGCACACACACAGGCTGCAATGGCAGGCCTGAGGCATGTTTAAAATGCTACTTAAGTGGGTGACACAAAACAGGCTGCAAGCCCACTAGTAGTATTTATTGTACATTCTCTGGGGACATTTAGGGGGTCATTCCAACCCTGGCGGTTGGTGTTAAAGCGGCGGTCAACCCAACAGGCAGGCGGTCAAAAAGTGGAATTCTGACCCTGGCGGAAACCGCCAACACAGACCGCCACTTTAACACTCCGACCGCCACGGCGGGACAAACAAACAGCACGCCGGTCACCGCCAACAGACAGGCGGGATACAATGTACCGCCCACCCTATCACAACTCACCAATCCGCCACCTTTTCCGGGACGGGAGCCCCGCCGATAAAAACACGGCGGAAACAGACTACGAACGTGAAAACGCTCACCTCTAAACACTCCACGAGGAATCTGGACAGCATGGAACCAGAACTACACATCCTACCAGCTATTGTCTACCTGCTCCTCTACCAGGAGCACGAACGCCGGCGCAGAAGAAAACGGTGAGTACTGCACCTACGACACAGGGGAGGGGGGAGGGGGGAGGAGAAAAGATTACGGGCACACACATACGCGACACACCCACCCTCACCCACAACTACCTACACATCAATGCAGAGCAACAACTCAGAGTGACACCCCCAAAACCCCCTGGAAGAATGCAAAGACAAAATAAAATGATCATGAAATTCAAATATATTGTAAGGCTACGTAATTTTTTTTTTCAAACATCTATAACTATATACACATATGTAAATTGTCCTGTCCAAATTGGGTTTCAGTCATTGTACGTGGGCCGATGGGCCTCAACACATGGGCAAAGCCCACACAGGAGACCCAAAGCCATTGGAGAGAACACTGCAGGGGCATCAGATAGAAAAACTACAGGCACCTCAGGGGGAAGGGAAGGGGAGGCACCTCAGCCACATGAGTCCACGACGCCAGATCCACGAGGGGCCTCCATGCCCACTGTCCCATCCTGGGGAGTGCAAAGCCACAGTCTCACAAGTCTCTACTGTGGGTGGCTTGCCCACTGTGCCATCCTGGGGAGTGCAAAGCCACAGTCTCTCAAGTCTCTTCAGTGGGTGGCGTGCCCACTGTGCCATCCTGGGGAGTGCAAAGCCACAGTCTCACAAGTCTCTACAGTGGGTGGCTTGCCCACTGTTACATCCTGGGGAGTGCAAAGCCACAGTCTCTCAAGTGGATTACAGACTCCACTGGTACTGGAGGAGGCATGGTGCCCAGAATGCATCGTGCAGCCCTGCCCGACACAGATCCAGGCCTGCCCCTTCTGCCAATGGGCCAGCGGTGCGTGAGACGAAGGGCCCAGAGGAGCGGTGCTTGAGACGGCGGTGCCCAGTGGAGCGGTGCTTGAGATGAAGGGCCCAGCGGAGCGGTGCTTGAGACGGCGGTGCCCAGCGGAGCGGTGCTTGAGATGAAGGGCCCAGCGGAGCGGTGCTTGAGATGAAGGGCCCAGCGGAGCGGTGCAGAGATGAAGGGCCCAACGGGGAAATGAAGGGCCCAGCGGAGCGGTGCTTGAGATGAAGGGCCCAGCGGAGCGGTGCTTGAGATGAAGGGCCTAGCGGAGCGGTGCTTGAGATGAAGGGCCCAGCGGAGCGGTGCTTGAGATGAAGGGCCCAGCGGAGTGGTGCTTGAGACGGCGGTGCCCAGCGGAGCGGTGCTTGAGACGGCGGTGCCCAGCGGAGCTTGAGATGAAGGGCCCAGCGGAGCGGTGCAGAGATGAAGGGCCCAGCGGAGCGGTGCTTGAGATGAAGGGCCTAGCGGAGCGGTGCTTGAGATGAAGGGCCCAGCGGAGCGGTGCTTGAGATGAAGGGCCCAGCGGAGCGGTGCAGAGATGAAGGGCCCAGAGGAGCGGTGCTTGAGATGAAGGGCCCAGCGGAGCGGTGCAGAGATGAAGGGCCCAGCAGAGCGGTGCAGAGATGAAGGGACCAGCAGAGCGGTGCTTGAGATGAAGGGCCCAGCAGAGCGGTGCTTGAGATGAAGGGCCCAGCGGAGCAGTGCTTGAGATGAAGGGCCCAGCAGAGCGGTGCTTGAGATGAAGGGCCCAGTGGAGTGGTGCAGAGATGAAGGGCCCAGCGGAGCGGTGCTTGAGATGAAGGGCCCAGCGGAGCGGTGCTTGAGATGAAGGGCCCAGCAGAGCGGTGCTTGAGATGAAGGGCCCAGCGGAGCGGTGCTTGAGATGAAGGGCCCAGCGGAGCGGTGCTTGAGATGAAGGGCCCAGCGGAGCGGTGCAGAGATGAAGGGCCCAGCGTGCTTGAGACGGCGGTGTCCTGTTCAGCGGTGCTTGTCTTGAAGGGCCCTGTTCAGCGGTGCTTGTCATGAAGTGCCCTGTTCAGCGGTGCTTGTCTTGAAGGGCCCTGTTCAGCGGTGCTTGTCTTGAAGTGCCCTGTTCAGCGGTGCTTGTCTTGAAGGGCCCTGTTCAGCGGTTCTTGAGACGGCGGTGCCCTGTTCAGCTGTGCTTTTCTTGAAGGGCCCTGTTCAGCGGTTCTTGAGACGGCGGTGCCCTGTTCAGCAGTGCTTGAGACGGCGGTGCCCTGTTCAGCGGTGCTTGTCTTGAAGGGCCCTGTTCAGCGGTGCTTGTCTTGAAGGGCCCATGTTCAGCGGTGCTTGAGACGGCGGTGCCCTGTTCAGCGGTGCTTGTCTTGAAGGGCCCTGTTCAGCGGTGCTTGAGACGGCAGTGTCCTGTTCAGCGGTGCTTGTCTTGAAGGGCCCTGTTCAGCGGTGCTTGTCTTGAAGGGCCCTGTTCAGCGGTTCTTGAGACGGCGGTGCCCTGTTCAGCGGTTCTTGACATGTGTCTCCAGGGCACCATATCCGGCCAATATATGGAGTTCACTCGCCATCCGACTTCTCGCTTCCGGGGCCCTCCTGTGCTAGAGTCCCGGGCCCGTGGGTGTCCTCCTTCACACCCGGAATGGGGCTGGTGGGGCCCTCCTGGGCAGCTCGCCTGCTGCCGGACTTGTCAGCCGTGCTGCCCTTGCCATCCTTCCGTGATTCTCTGTGGCCCTTGCCTCCCTTTGTAGATGTGCCAGGTGGCACCCCACTTCCTGACTGTGCCAGGGTAGTGCCTTTGGAGGCTGCCGTCTCTGGCCTCTCGCGCCGGGCCTTGCATTTCTTGGTTTTCTTCCCAGGGGGTGGGCTGGCTGTCCCTTTACTGCTGGCCGATGTTGCTGCCCTTGAAGGTGGTGGACTCCAATATCCCTGTACTATGGACCTTGTAGGTCCAGGGGTTGTGGTGGCTGAGGAGCTGATTGGACTCTTACGAGATGGAGGGGGTGGGTCAGGTGATGGAAAGAGGTTAATTTTGGACAGGAAAAACTTTTTAGGAGCAGTGGGAAGGGTAGGTGCAGTGGGTATGGGAGTGGAGGAAGAGGATGTGGTTGTAGGAGAGTCAAGTGTGGTGTCTTTGGGTGTAGGTGCTTGTGACGGAGGCTGTCGTGAGGTGGATGGCTGTTGGGTGGGTGGCTGCCTGCGTTTGTGTGGTTTGGAAGACTGGGTGACAGACACACTGGGAGAGGACACAGGGGACGTGTAAATGGCAGTGGGGGTGGTGACTGCACGTGTGCGGAGTGTTCTGGTGGGTGTGCTGGTGATGGACGTAGTGGCTGATGATGTTGTGCATGCAAGTGTGAGTGAAGACGTCACAGGGAGGGAGGAGGGAGACGAGGAGGAGGGGGACACAGAGGAGGCAGTGGCTGTTGGTATGCCTGCATGTGGCTGTTGCTTGTGTGAATGCTTGTGTGATGTGTGGTGCTTATGTCTGCCCTTGGGTGTTGAGGTGTGTGCAGGCTGGTCTGTAGGTGTGTCTGGGATAGGCAGAGGAACAGGGGAGTGGGACTGGGTGGAGGAAGTTGGAGGAGGGAGGCAGGAGACAGGGACAATGGCTGCCATCAGTGCTGAGGCCAGAGCGTTGAACGATCGCTGATGGGCAGCCTGACCCGAATGAATGCCCTCCAGGTATGCATTGCTCTGGTGCACCTCCCTTTCTACCCCCTGGATGGCATTCAAAAGGGTAGACTGCCCAACAATGAGCGTCCTGAGGAGGTCAATGACCTCCTCACTGAGGGCAGCAGGGGGAACTGGGGCAGGGCCTGAGGTGCCTGGGGCGAAGGAGATGCCCGCCTTTGTGTGCAAGCGGGCACGGGGCGATCGCAGAGGGGCTGCTGGGAGGGCGGAGCTGGTGAGCTGGGTGGCAGCTGTACCTGTTGTTGCGGTGGGCATGGATGTTGCCGCCACCACAAGGGAGCTCCCTTCCAAGGACGTGTCTGTGTCGCTGATGTCTCCACGTGTCCCCGTTGTGGAGCTCCCCTCGCCCTCCGTCTCACTGGTGAACTCCGAGTCGGTTGCATGGCCCTCCACGGCCATGTGAGATGCAGCTCCCTCGTGCTCCGATGCCACTTCTCCTCCGCCTGATGATGCTAATGCACACATGAACAGGAAGAGCAGCAAAAAAGGGGGGGGGAAATGAAGACATGTTGAGTGCATCCATTGGCAACACAGTTGGCGGAGAGGACAGACACAGAAGCCAACTGCACTACGCCGCGCACTTGGGGTACACTACTCAATCATTGGGACTTGGCCTACAAGCCTATGGACGACAACTGCACACATAGGTGACACAGGGCCATGGATTGCTGTACTTGGCACCCTACAGAGGTGGGGGGGCGCGGCACAGGGCCATGCCTTACGGAGGGGCCTAGCCTACAGAAATCGCCCTGGCCTAGGGATACCCACAGCCCTCCTGCCCCACCCAGACACCTCCACTGCGCGCTAAGATAGCAGAATGTGCTGGTACTCACCCCCTTGTGTCTGCTGTGATGTCCTCACGCGCCCATCCAAATCTGGGTAGGCCACCGCCAGGATCCGAGACATCAGGGGGGTCAATTGACGAGTGGCACCCCTCCTACGTTGGGAGGCCATCCCCAGCAGAGCCTCCGCGGTCTTCCTGCTCCCGCGGCGGATGTCCTCCCACCTCTTGCGGCAGTGGGTGCCCCGTCTGTTGTGGACCCCCAGGGTCTGGACGTCCTTGGCGATGGCACGCCAAATGTCGATTTTCTGATGGGCGCTGACCTATGTGACATGTACAGGGGGAGAAATAACATTATTATAATTTTCTGCATGCTCGATGTGAGTGACCCCCCATCCCCACCCTTGCCATGTGGCACATGCTCTCATCCGTCGTTTGATGCATGCCTCAATCGCTCCCCTCCCCACCATCTTTCATCCACCCGACTCAACACAGGCATTGCCCCCAAAGCATGCTCCCAGTGTACTTACCTGTTGGTCTGGAGGACCATAGAGTAGCGCATACTGGGGGAGGACCCCATCCACGAGTTTCTCCAATTCTTCAGAAGTGAAGGCAGGGGCCCTTTCCCCAGTCGCAGCAGCCATTGTATCTTCCAGACCAAGGTCACAGCAGCACTTGCAGTATAGGTCCTCTCCTGTGGATGATCAGGTCTCGAGTAATTAAGTAATTAAGCAGATAGAAAATGGCGGTCACGTCCGCGGTGGTGCGTACTGCGGTGGTGAGTCCCGCGACCGCCGGCGCACTTCGTCATTGGCTCCTGAAACACATAGGGTTCAATGTTAACCTATGCGGCTTTGCGTCGCGGTCTTCGACCGCCTACCGCCACGGTGTGCCACGCCAGCGCATTGACCTCACATCCCATTGTCGCACTTCACAGGTCAGGCAGCGCCATTTCAAGGGCCCACATGGCTTAATTTCAACTGCGTCACACATGCCTAGGCCTTGCATCGACACTCATACAAGCCATTCAATGCATAGAGAATCGTGTACTGTGCAAGCTGTGGGAACTTACCTGTGGGTTGATTGACTCTGTGCTCGCTGTTGTCCTTCCTAGGCACCGTCCGCTGGGACTTGCGAGTAGATGGAGGAATGTTCCCGTGTACAGACCGCTGGTGGACCTGTCGACAATGGAGGAACGACATGTCATTCTGACATACAGGCTTGACCGAGCCACTATACATGAACTGTGTGCCCAGCTGGAGGCAGACCTGATGTCACCCATCCGCCAACCCACAGGGATCCCCCCTCTAGTACAGGTGCTGTCAGTACTCCATTTCTTAGCAAGTGGGTCATTTCAAACAACAGTGGCCATTTCATCAGGGATGTCTCAGCCTATGTTTTCCAAGGTGTTGTCCAGAGTGTTGTCTGCCCTGCTCAAACACATGCGAAGATACATCGTTTTCCCTGAGGTGGGGGATTTGCCTACAGTGAAGGGTGATTTCTATGCCCTTGGACATATTCCCAACATCATTGGTGCCATTGATGGGACACATGTGGCTTTGGTACCCCCCAGTGAAAGTGAACAGGTGCACAGGACTAGAAAAAGTTATCATTCCAAGAATGTCCAGATGGACTGTTTGGCTGACCAGTACATCTCCCATGTAAATGCCAAGTTGCCTGGGTCAGTGCATGACGTGTACAGCATGCGAAATAGCAGCATCCCTTATGTGATGGAACAACTACAGAGACACCGTGTGTGGCTAATTGGTGACTCAGGTTACCCCAACCTGCCGTGGTTACTGACCCCAGTGAAGAATCCCAGGACAAGGGCAGAGGAACGCTACAATGAGGCCCATGGGCGAACTAGGAGGATTATAGACAGAACCTTCGGCCTCCTGAAGGCCAGGTTTAGGTGCCTGCATATGACAGGTGGATCCCTAATGTACTCACCAAAGAAGGTGTGCCAGATCATCGTGGCCTGCTGTATGCTTCACAACCTGGCATTGCGACGCCAGGTGCCTTTTCTGCAGGAGGATGGTCCAGATGGTGGTGTTGTAGCAGCTGTGGAGCCTGCGGAGAGTGAAGAGGAGGAAGACAAAGAGGACGACACAGACAACAGGGACACAGTGATACAGCAGTATTTCAATAACACACAGGTAAGAATCAACACCGGCATTTTACATTTACTTACAGTCTCCTGCCTCTCTACTGTCTGTCCTTTTCACCCAGTGTATGCTAACAGAGTTGTGACTTTCCCTTCCAATTTCAGAGATGTGGGCCCCACTGCGTGACCTCTGCTTTGTTAGCCCCTGGACTACAGCTGTGTGACAGTGGTATGTTGTCATCACAATGTAACTGGTCATTTTGGCACGTTTATGTTTAATACATATTTTCAAAAAAACAGGCAGACTCCAGATTATTTGTGTGCAATAAGTGTGTTTATTAAAGTGCTCAATTTTGGGACATGGTTGAAAATCGGTGATGGGTGATGGTGGAGGAATGTCCATGGCAGAGTCCAGATTCTCAGTCTCACAGGTGCATTGTCCATATGCCTGTGGAAGGTGGAGCAGGGACAGTTTAAGGTTGGACAGGGTGACAATGTGGGACAGTGGGATGACATCAGGGGGTATCCTTTCCTGGCGGGGGTCTTGGCATCCTACTCTGTCTTCTTCCTAGATCTCAGGCCCCGCTTGCGGGGTGGTTCTTCTTCTGCAGGAGGTGGGGTTCTGGTGGCCGGTTGTTGCTGTGTCGGGCCTCCTGTCCACTAGCGCCGGCAGAGGTGGTAGCCTGTTCCTGGTCCATGCTAGTGACAGGGGCCCTTTGTGGTGTCACATGGTCCCGCAATGTGGTGACAATGTGGTTGAGAGCCACAACGATGGTGCCCATTGCGGAACTAATGTTTCTCAGTTCTTCCCTGAACCCCATAAACTGTTCCTCCTGCAGTACCTGGATCTCCTGGAACCTGGCCAGGACCGTCGCCATCCTCTCCTGGGAGTGGTGGTATGCTCCCATGAAGGAGGTGAGGGCCTCGTGGAGAGTGGGTTCCCTGGGCCTGTCCCCCCCCTGTCGCACAGCAGCCCTCCCAGTTCCCCTGTTTCCCTGGGCCTCTGTCCCCTGGACCGTGTGCCCACTACCACTGCCCCCAGGTCCCTGTTGTTGTTGGGGTGGTGGGTTAACCTGAGTGCCCTGTAGTGGTGGACACACCACTGATTGACGTGTCCTGGAGACAGAGGCATGGGCCTGCTGGGTGGGTGCTGTGCTGGTGTTCCCAGAGAGGGGTAGGTCTGCTGTAGCCTGTGGCTGTCTGAGGGGAACCGACTGTCCCGATGTCCCCGATGGGCCGGGCTGGTCATCTGGGTCCAAGGAGACAGAGCTGCTGTCATCACTGGGGGCCTCTTCTGGGGGTGGGATGGACATTTCTGGACCCTCCTGGGCGGTGTGGTGGCGTTTGGGTCCTGCAGGGGTATAAGAGTATGGTTATTGCTTCTGTGTGTGCCATAGCGTGCAATGGGTGGGTGCCCGTGTACCCCAGTGCTGGCATTCCTTTGAGGGGGCTGTTGTGATGGCGGTTTGTGGGGGAGATGGTTATGTGCAGTGGGCATGCTTAGGTGATGGCTGTCGATGGTTTGTGGTGGCATGCAGGGTTTGGTGTTGGGATGGGTGGGTTGTGATGGTGAGACATTAGCAATGAGGATGTGTGATGGTGGTGGGGGGAGGGTGGGAATATGAGTTGGCATGCTGGTGGGGTGCAGGGGATGAAGTAGTGAAGATGAGACTTACCAGAGTCCATTCCTCCAGATACTCCTGCGAGGCCCTCAGGATGCAGGATGTTCAAGACCTGTTCCTCCCATGTTGTAAATTCTGGGGGTTGAGGTGGGGGTCCGCAGCCAGTCCGCTGCACCGCGATGTTGTGCCTGGATACCATGGAACGCACCTTCCCCCGTAGGTCGTTCCACCGCTTCCTGATGTCGTCCCGATTTCGTGGATGCTGTCCCACAGCGTTGACCCTGTCCACTATTCTTTGCCATAGCTCCATCTTCCTGGCAATGGTGGTGTGCTGCACCTGTGTCCCGAAGAGCTGGGGCTCTACCCGAACTATTTTCTCCACCATGACCCTGAGTTCTGCGTCTGAGAACCTGGGGTGTCTTTGGGGTGCCATGGGGTGGTGTGGATGAGGTGTGGGGTGGTGTTTGCGGTGATGAGTGTGGTGAGTGTAGTGGTGTGTGGTGTTTTGTGCATGGTTGTTGTGTGGGTGATAGTGTAGTGTGCCTCTGTGTGATGGTGTTCTCTATTCTGTGCTGTCTCTCTCTGGGCTTCTTCTCTGATTTGTGGTCGTAGGGGTTTGTGGGTGATGTGGGTGTGTGTTTTATAGTTAATTGGGTGTGTGGGAGTGTTGTGTGTATGTTTCTCAGGTGTGTGTATTTCAAATTGTCCAATGTGGCTGTTTTGGAGCTGTATGTGTATTTTGAGCACGGTGGTGTGTACCGCCAATGGAATACCGCGGTTGAAAGACCGCCGCGTGGATTCGTGGGTCGTAATGGCATGGGCGTTTTTCTGTTGGCGTGACGGTGGAGGTTTGGTCTTCGCCAGTTTAACGCTGGCCATTGGTGTGGCGGACTTTTGTTGATGTCGGGTTTTTGGCGGTTTGCCTCTTGATGGTCAGAATGACCGTGGCGGTTTACCGCAACATCGGCGGTGTTGTGGCGGCCTTCTGACCGGCGGTAAGCGCCTTTTACCGCCGAGGTCAGAATGACCCCCTTAGTGTCAATTTAATAGGGATGCATAAGTAAATATGCCTTCAACATGCAACTTCGATATGAGCCAATATTACCATGTTTTAAGAATAGATCACAAGCTCTTTAGCACAGGTTATCAGTTGTAAGGCCAGCAAAAATTAAGTCAGAAAAAACAGGAGATCTTAATTCAAAAAGTCAGGGGGAAAAACCAAGTCAAAGATGCCAGGTCTAATAAATGCCCTTTGTTGTTCTACCATCCCATCGTAAAGTTAAAGAGTAACTGGGTGAAAATGCAAAACTCACGGCTGAGCCCTGCTTTTGTTGATGTAACTGTTCATTGAGTATGAAAATGTTTTTGTGTAGGCACATTCCTACAGTTTCCACTAGCATCATGTTACAGTGATGACACTGTAAGTTTCTCTTTTTCAGGAAGTACTCAGCAGCCTCGATCTCTATGTGATGCTTAATACTAGTGTAGAGGGACACAACATCAAGGGTTACTAATTTGCAACTTTCCTTCCACTGTATGTTTAGAGATTTTGTATCAAGTCTAGCATCTGTCTTAAGTATTAACTATAGGGGTCATTACAACCCTGGAGGACGGTGTTAAAGCAGCGGAAATACCGCAAACAGGCCGGCGGACAAAAAAAGGGAATTATGACCCTGGCGGAAACCGCCAACAAAGACAGCCACTTTAACACTTCGCCCGCCACGGCGGTACAGACAAGCAGCGCGGCGGTCACCGTCAACAGACAGGCGGAAGACAATGTACCGCCCACACTATTACAACCCGCCAATCCGCCACCTTTTCCGGGGCAGATTCACCGTGGATAAAAACACGGCGGAAACAGCTTTTGCTATGGGAAAACGCTCACATGAACATATCCCACGAGGAACGAGGAATCCATGGAGCCGGAACTCCAAATACTCCCTGCCCTTGTGTTTCTGCTCCTCTATGACCAACAGCTACGTAGGCGCCGAAGACAACGGTGAGTACTGCACCTACGACATGGGGGAGGCAAAAGTTAGGGGGACACCCACCAAACACCCCCACCCTCGCATATTACAACATACACACCAATGCATTCACCAAAAATCACAGTAACAACCCACAATCCCCCAGGAAGAATGAAAACACAAAGCGAAAATCGGTCAAACAATGTAATGTGCCAATATACATGTCATACAAAAATATACAGATATATATTTGAAAATCATTCATAATTATATACAAGACGAGAAGTAGTGCAGCTATGTACATAACAATGTCCGTGCACCATCAGTCCAAAAATGCATGGGCGAAGCCCACAAAGGATACCTGACCACAATCGGAGAGAACACTGCCGGGGCATCAGATAGAAATACTACAGGCACCTCAGGGGGAAAGGAAGGGGGGGGCACCTCAGCCGGATTACTGCAAAGCCATATCCACGACGGGGCTCCATGCCCATTTATGCCATCCTGGGGAGTGCAAAGCCACATTCTCTCAAGTCTCTACAGTGGGTGGGTTGCCCACTGTGCCATCCTGGGGAGTGCAAAGCCACAGTCTCTCAAGTCTCTACAGTGGGTGGGTTGTCCACTGTGCCATCCTGGGTAGTGCAAAGCCACAGTCTCTCAAGTCTCTACAGTGGGTGGGTTGCCCACTGTGCCATCCTGGGGAGTGCAAAGCCACAGTCTCTCAAGTTGATGCAGGTCTCTACTGGTACTGGGGGGGACTGGTGCCCAGACTGGATGAGTCTCCCCGTGAAAGGTTGTGTCCTGTCACTGTCCCAGCTGCACATGGGATAAGGATGCCTGATGTGGCGGTCCATTCATTCCTACCCGGTGATTGCCCTGTGCAGCGGTGCTTTGCCATGGCGGTCTTTGCCCTGTTCAGCGGTGCCTTGACATGGCGGTCTTTGCCCTGTTCAGCGGTGCCTTGACATGGCGGTCTTTGCCCTGTTCAGCAGTGCTTTGCCATGGCGGTCTTTGCCCTGTTCAGCGGTGCTGTGCCATGGCGGTCTTTGCCCTGTTCAGCGGTGCTTTGCCATGGCGGTCTTTGCCCTGTTCAGCGGGGCTTTGCCATGGCGGTCTTTGCCCTGTTCAGCGGTGCCTTGACATGGTGGTTCAGGACTGTTCAGCTGTGCTTTGGCATGGCGGTCTTTGCCCTGTTCAGCGGTGCTTTGCCATGGCGGTCTTTGCCCTGTTCAGCGGTGCTTTGCCATGGCGGTCTTTGCCCTGTTCAGCAGTGCCTTGACATGGCGGTTCAGGACTGTTCAGCGGTGCTTTGCCATGGCGGTCTTTGGCCTGTTCAGCGGTGCCTTGACATGGCGGTCTTTGCCCTGTTCAGCGGTGCTTTGCCATGGCGGTCTTTGTCCTGTTCAGCGGTGCCTTGACATGGCGGTCTTTGCCCTGTTCAGCGGTGCTTTGACATGGCGGTTCTGATAAGGACATTGGTGTGTGGCATGACGTTCTCTACACTGGACATTGGTGTGTGGCATGAAGTTTCATCATTGCCCAGCGGGGCTGTGGCAGCCGGGGCCCTCCAGGGCACTGACTCCGGCGGTGGTCTCTGGACCAGTGACGATATTTGGGCCCTCCTGGGCACTGACTCCTGCGGTGGTCTCCTGACCAGTGACGATACTTGGGCCCTCCTGGGCACTGACTCCGGCGGTGGCGGTGGTCTCTGGACTAGTGACGATACTTGGGCCCTCCTGGCCACTGACTCCGGCGGTGGTCTCTGGACCTGTGACGATACTTGGGCCCTCCTGGGCACTGACTCTGGCGGTGGCGGTGGTCTCTGGACCTGTGACGATACTTGGGCCCTCCTGGCCACTGACTCCGGCGGTGGTCTCCTGACCAGTGACGATAATTGGGCCCTCCTGGGCACTGACTCCGGCGGTGGCGGTGGTCTCTGGACTAGTGACGATACTTGGGCCCTCCTGGCCACTGACTCCGGCGGTGGTCTCTGGACCTGTGACGATACTTGGGCCCTCCTGGGCACTGACTCTGGCGGTGGCGGTGGTCTCTGGACCTGTGACGATACTTGGGCCCTCCTGGGCACTGACTCTGGCGGTGGCGGTGGTCTCTGGACCAGTGACGATACTTGGGCCCTCCTGGGCACTGACTCCGGCGGTGGTCTCCTGACCAGTGACAATACTTGGGCCCTCCTGGGCACTGACTCCGGCGGTGGTCTCTGGACCAGTGACGATACTTGGGCCTTCCTAGGCACTGACTCTGGCGGTGGTCTCCTGACCAGTGACGATACTTGGGCCCTCCTGGGCACTGACTCCGGCGGTGGCGGTGGTCTCTGGACCAGTGACGATACTTGGGCCCTCCTGGGCACTGACTCCGGCGGTGGTCTCCTGACCAGTGACGATACTTGGGCCCTCCTGGGCTGTGACTCCGGCGGTGGTCTCTGGACCAGTGACGACGGTGCTGGCGGTTGTGTCTCGACCGCCGGAAATGATGGCGCACTTCTCCGCCGTGACACTCACAACAGGCTGGGCAGACTTCCTCTGGCCCTTCCCCACCTTTGGTGGAGTCACAGCTGACTCTCCAATCCCCTTGGAACCCATGTCAGTTGTTTTCCCACCTGGAGTCTTAACACAGTCCCATTGTCCACTCTCCAATTTTAGAGCCTTTACAGGGGGTGGGCTGCCAGTGCCTTGGCTCCGGGTCCTACTGCCTGCCCTGGTGGCCGGTGCACTCCTCAAACCTTGAACAGGCACCAATGGTATTGGAGGCTTTTTGGCTGAGGTGCTACGACGGGACTGATGAATTGGAGGGGGGGTGGGGGCAAAAAGGTCAACTTTACAGAGGGACAGTTTCTGAGGAACACTGGGATGGGTAGCTGTAGGGGGTCTGGGAGTGGAGGAAGAGGAGATGGTTGTAGGAGGTGTCACTTTAGCTGTTTTGGGTGCAGGTGCAGGTACTGGAGGCTGTCGTGAGGTGGATGGATGTTGGGTGAGTGATTGCCGGCGTTTGTGTACTTTGGGAGGGGGCGTCACAGACACACTGGGAGAGGACACAGGGGACGTGTAAATGGCAGTGGAGGTGGTGAGTGCAGGTGAGCGGCATGGGGTGCTGGGTCTCCTTGTGCGACTCATGGTGCCTGTAGATGTGGTGCATGCAGGTGTGTGTGTAGACGAGACTGGGACGGAGGAGGGAGAAGAGGAGGATGGGGACACAGTGGAGGCAGTGGATGTTGTTGTGTCTGTATGTGGCTGAGGCTTGCGTGAGTGCCTGTGGTGTGTGTGGTGCCTATGTTTGCTTGAGCTACGTGTGTGTGTTGACTTGTGTGCATGCTGGTCTGTAGGTGTGCTTGGGATGGGCTGGGGTACAGGAGATCGGGTCTGGATGGAGGAAGTTGGAGGGGGGAGGCTAGACACAGGGACAATGGCTGCCATCAGTGCTGAGGCCAGAGATTGCAGGGTTCGCTGAAGGACAGCCTGACCAGAATGAATGCCCCCCAGGAATGCATTACCGTGTTGCAACTCTCGTTCTACACCCTGGATGGCATTCACAATGGTAGACTGCCCAACAGTGAGTGACCTGAGGAGGTCAATGGCCTCCTCACTGAGGGCAGCTGAGGTGACTGGGGCAGGGCCTGAGGTGCCTGGGGCGAAGGTGATGCCCACCCTCCTGGGTGAGCGGGCACGGGGCGAACGCTGAGGGGCTGCTGGGAGGGCGGGGCTGGTAGGGGAGGTGGCGGCTGCACCTGTAGAGGTGGGGGGCACAGATGGTGCTGCCACCACAAGGGAGCCCACATCGTCGAACGAGTCCGTGTCGCTACTTGGTGATCCGGTGGCCGACGTGAAGCTCCCCTCGCCCTCCGTCCCACTGGTGCATTCAGAGTCCGTGGTGTGGCCCTCCATGGCCATGTGGGATGCAGCTCCCTCGTGCTCCGGTGCCACTGTACCTCCGCCTGTTGATGCTGATGTACAAAAGGACAGGGAGAGCAGAAAAAGGGGGGGAGACAGAAGAAAGAGAGTTTTAGTGCATGGCATACCGCTACCGTTGGCGGACAAGACAAACGCAGCTGCCCCCTGCATTACGCCGTGCTCCTGCCCTCAGCACATGCAATTTCTGGGATATGGCGTATATGGCAATGGTGGACATCTGCGCACATGGATGCCACAGTTGCAACTATACCTCGACTTGGCACTCTGCTGAGGTGGGGTAGAGTGCCACATGGCCTTCATTACGGAGGGGCCTTGCTTACCTAACTCGTCCTGGCCTAGGGACACCCACAGCCCACCTCCCCCACCCAGACACTTCCACTGCACGCAATGTCCGCAGAGTGAGAGTGTACTCAGCCCCTTGTTTCTGTTGTGATGCCCTCAAGTGCCCATCCAACTCCAGGAAGGCCACCGCCAGAATCCGGAACATCAGGGGGGTCATGGTGCGACGGGCACCCCTCCCACGTTGGGAGGCCATCCCCAGCTGAGCCTCCGCCGTCTTCTTGCTGCAGCGGCGGATGTCCTCCCATCTCTTATGGCAGTGGGTGCCCCGTCTCTGGTGGTCCGGACCTCCTTGGCGATGGCACGCCAAATGTCCCTCTTCTGGTGGGCGCTGACCTACATGACATGAACAAGGGAAGAGGAACAGTCATTACCAACTGCACCGTCATTGTGAGTGGCCCCCTCCCTACTCTGGCCATTTGGCCCATTCATTCACATGCATTAATGTTCTATGAACTCTGCCCCCTTCCCTCTTTCAACCAGCCCTCTCCACCCAGGCCTAGCCCATACAACGTGCTCCCTGTGTGCTAACCTGTTGGTCTGGAGGACCGTAGAGTAGCGTGTACTGGGGGAGGACCCCATCCACGAGTTTCTCCAACTCCTGTGCAGTGAAGGCAGGGGCGGTGCGCATCATCACCGCCAGCGCACCTGTTCATTGGCTCATGGGGCCCATAGGGTCCAATGTTAACCAATGCAGCATTGCGCCGCGGTCTACGACCGCCTACCGCGACGGTGTGCAACGCCAGCGCAGTTACCCCACAATCCCATTGTCCCAGTTTAGAGGTCAGGCAGCCGCCATTTCAGGGGCCCACATGGCTTCATTTACTACTGCGTCACACATAGCTAGGCCTACACTCAACACACATGCAGGAAGGGTTTTGTGAGTGGTGTAGTCTTGTGTGTAACTGTGGGTACATACCTGGAAGAATACTGACTGGTTCTTCGCTGTTGTCATTCGTAGGCACCGTCTGCTGGGACATATGAGAAGATGGCGGAATCCTCCGGTGTACCGACCGCTGGTGGATCTGTTGACAATGGAAGAAAGACACGTCATCGTAACCTACTGGTTTGACCGTGCCACAATCCAGAACTATGTACCCAGTTGGAGCCAGACCTGATGTCACCAATCCGCCATCCAACTGGAATCCCCCCTGACGTGCAGGTGCTGTCAGTGCTCCATTTCCTTGCATGTGGGTCTTTTCAGACAACAGTGGCCATGGCATCAGGGATGTCCCAGCCTATGTTTTCCAACGTGTTGTCCAGAGTGTTGTCTGCCCTGCTGAAACACGTAAGGAGATACATCATTTTCCCTCAGGTGGAGGATTTGCCTACAGTGAAAGGTGACTTCTATGCCCTTGGACATATCCCCAACGTCATAGGTGCTATTGATGGGACCCATGTAGCTCTGGTCCCCCCCACGGGAGTGAACAGGTGTACAGGAACTGGAAGAGTTATCATTCGATGAATGTCCAGATGGTCTGTTTGGCAGACCATTACATCTCGCAGGTAAATGCTATGTTACCTGGCTCTGTGCATGACGCCTACATCCTGCGGAATAGCAGCATCCCTGATATGATGGGTCAACTCCAGAGGCACCGGGTATGGTTATTGGGGGACTCTGGTTACCCCAACCTGTCCTGGCTATTGACCCCAGTGAGGAATCCCAGGACCAGGGCAGAGGAACGGTACAATGAGGCCCATGGGCGGACTAGGAGGGTGATCGAACGCACCTTCGGCCTCCTGAAGGCCAGGTTCAGGTGCCTCCATATGACAGGTGGATCCCTATTCTACTCACCGAAGAAGGTGTGCAACATCATCATCGCCTGCTCCATGCTCCATAATTTGGCTTTGCGACGCCAGGTGCCTTTTCTGCAGGAGGATGATCCCGATGACGGTGTTGTAGCAGCTGTGGAGCCTGTGGACAGTGATGAGGATGAAGCTGAGGAAGAAGACAACGACAACAGGGAGTCAGTCATACAGCAATATTTCCAGTGAGACACAGGTGAGAACATTTTCATTATTAGCATTACATTAACTTTCACACGTCTACCTCTATCCTGTTTTTCGATTTAAATCACTATTTGGTTACTGAGTTGTACCCTTCCATTACGGTTTCACAGGTGTGGTTACCTACGTGTCAACTGCTTGCATCCTTCAAGGGCTTGTGATGTGTGACATAAGAATGTTAGCTTTACAATGGTACACCCATTATGACACTGTCATTGATAATACATTTTTACTAAATCACATACTGACTCCAGATTGTTTTGTGTTTCAAGGGTGTTTATTGAAGTGCTCAGAAATGGGAGGGGGTTGTAAAATGAGGATGGGTGATGGTGGAGGAATGTCCATGGCAGAGTCCAGTCTATTGGTCACACAGGTGCATTGCCCATCTGGGCATAGGAAGTGGAGCTGGGGCAGTTTAAGTATGGACAGGGTAACAAAGTGGGACAGTGGGAGGACAAACAGGGTGGTCTCATTTCCTGGCGGGGGTCTTGCCATCTTGCTCTGTCCTGTTCCTGTCCACTAGCGCCGGCGGAGGTGGTGGGCAGTTCATCGTCCTGGCTAGTGTCAGGGGCCCCTTGGAGTGCCACGGTGTCCCTCATGGTCTGCTGTATGTCCTTCAGCACCCATACGATGGTGCCCAGGGCAGAGCTGATGGTCCTGAGCTCCTCCCTGAACCCCAAATACAGTTCGTCCTGCAGGCGCAGGGTCTCCTGAAACTTGTCCAGGACCATCGCCATCGTTTCCTGGGAGTGGTGGTATGCTCCCATGATGGAGGATAGGGCCTCGTGGAGAGTGGGTTCCCTTGGCCTGTCCGCCCCCTGTCGCACAGCAGCCCTCCCAGTTCCCCTGTGTTCCTGTGCCTCCGTGCCCTGGACCGTGTGCCCACTACCACTGCCCCCAGGTCCCTGTTGTTGTTGGGGTGGTGGGTTACCCTGGGTGCCCTGTAGTGGTGGACACACCACTGATTGACCTGTCCTGGGTAGGGAGGTTTGGGCCAGCTGGGTGGGTGCTGTGCTAGTGTTACCAGAAGGTGGAAGGTCGGTGTTGGGCTGTGCCTGTGCAAGGGGAACCGACTGTCCCGAGGCCCACAATGGTCCGGGCTGGTCATCAGGATGCAGTAGGGCAGAGCTGCTCTCGTCACCGTGGGCCTCTTCTGGGGGTAGAGTGGTGTTGTCTGGACCCTCTGGTGTGGTGACGGTCCTTCGGGTTCCTGCAGGGGCATAAGAGCTAGATTATTGCATGTGTGTGTGTAATGGTGTGCAATGGGTGGGTGACTGTGTACCCCAGTGCAAGCATTCCTGTGTGTGGGGTTGTGTGGTGCTGGTTGGGGGGGTGTACTGGATATGTGCAGTGGGCATGCTTTAGTGAGGGGTGTCCATGCTTAGTTGTGTCATGCAGGGCTTGGTGTTGGGATGGGTGGTTTGTGATAGCATGCAGGTAGGGTGGGGGATATGATAGTTAAGAATTGACTTACCAGTGTCTCATCCTCCACCGACTCCTGCGAGGCCCTCAGGATGCAAGATGGTCAAGACTTGCTCCTCCCATGTTGTTAGTTGTGGGTAAGGAGGTGGGGGTCCGCCGCCAGTCTGCTGTACCGCGATGTTGTGCCTGGAGACCGTTGAACGCACCTTCCCCAGTAGGTCGTTCCACCTCTTCCTGATGTCCTCCCTATTTCTTGGGTGCTGTCCCACGGCGTTGACCCTGTCCACTATTCTGCGCCATAACTCCATCTTCCTGGCTATTGATGTGTGCTGTACCTGTGAGCCAAATAGCTGTGGCTCTACCTGGACGATTTCCTCCACCATGACCCTGAGCTCCTCCTCGGAGAAGCGTGGGTGTCTTTGGCGTGACATGGGGTGGTGTGGGTGATGTGTGGGGTGGTGTATGTGGTGATTGTTGTGGTGAGTGTAGTGGTGTGTGGTGTTTTGTGCGTGGATGTTGTGTGGGTGATGGTGTTGTGTGCCTCTGTGTAGTGGGGTTGTCTATTCTGTGCTCTCTCTCTGTCTCTGCCTTCGTCTGTAATTTTTGGTCGTAGGGGTTTGTGGGTGATGTGGGTGTGTGTTTTATATTGTATTGGGTGTGTGGGAGTGTTGTTTGTATGTGCGTCAGCTGTGTGTATTTGTAATTGTCCAATGTGGCGTGTTTTGGAGATGTGTGTGTATTTTGAGCGCGGCGGTGTGCACCGCCAATGGAATACCGCGGTTGAAAGACCGCCGCGTGGATTCGTGGGTCGTAATAGCATGGGCGTGTTTCTGTTGGCGTGGAGGTGGAGGATTTGGTTTCGCCAGTTTATCACTGACCTTTGGTGTGGCGGTCTTGTGTGGGTGTCTGAATTTCGGCGGATTCCAAGATGTGTGTCATAATAGCTGTGGCGGAATGCCGCCGTCGCTGCGGTGTATTGGCGGTCTTCTGCACGGCGGTAAGCGCCTTTTACCGCCAATGTTGTAATGACCCCCTATGTCTTTTACCATGGGTGCTAGGATATGATCTGCATAGACATGGGTACCTTTGTGGACTTCAGGTAAAAAGTAAATACATTGTTGGCATTATAGGTTTGTCATCAGTCATGTTGAGGTGCTACTGATCTAGATTCCACTCCAACTCCTCCATCAGGGATTAAGTTGAATTATGTTCTAACTGTTGGTAGCCTTTCATATCTGATAACTGGCAGTCTGCAGTTGTGTTTTGATAATGTTGCTGCCTTTGTTGCTCAATTTGATTTTGATTGAGGTAACTTGTTGCAGATCTCTAAGTGCTGGTTGTTCCTTTTTAGTAAGGTTCTCTTACCTATAACTTATCTTAATTTGTTCTAAGCCATTTCCTGCAATAAGTAAATCATAATCCATGAATATGGAGTCGGATGATAACATAATCTTGGTTTCTTTCTCCTCATACCAGGACCTATGTTCTCCATGTCTAGGGTCTCACCACTCTACCAAGCAGAATGTTTACAAAATGATTTCATTACACGTCATGAGTATTGTTAGGAATACTATGTTTTAACAAGCTATAAGTGATATAGTATGAAAGGGTATAAGCAGTGAAGAGAGAAGGTGCAAGCTATATTTGATGTGGAGTGGCTAGCAAGTTGCCAACAGTGAGTGTGAGGTCTGCAAGTTATAGTAATTTGAATGTGGTGTGTGACATATACAATTAAATTAACCTTTAGAATTTCTAATGTTTGCATATTCTTAGTTTGGCCTGTATAGAAAGAAGAAATACAGTTTTTCTAACTATAATGAAGCTTTAACCATTGTTTTTTCATTAAATTGCAATGGTATTTATTTTTTAATAAAAAGTGTTTCAAATTATAAAGTGAAGTGCTGTTGAGTGGAGTGTCCTTAAGTAGAGGGTCACATAGTACAGTGGAGGAGAGTGTCATAGAGTGGAGTCTTGTACAGTGTCAATGAGTGGAGTGGCATAAAGTAGAGTGGCATACAATGGAATGGCGCAGAGTGAAGGGGCAAACAGTGGCATACAGTAGGTCCTCATAAAGTGAAATAGCATAGACTACATGAAGTGGGATAGAGTGGAAAAGTGTACAGTGGAATGTTGTACAGTGGAGTGGCGGGGAGCGTAAAGTGAAGTGGCACACAGTGGTGTACAGTAGAATGGCATACAGTGGAATAGCATAAAGTGGAGTGGCATACAGTTGAGTGGCATAGAGTAGTGAGGCATAGAGAGGAATAGAAAAGAGTGAAGTGGTGTAGTGTGGAGTGGAGTAGAGAGAAGTAGCATATAGAGGAGTGTTGCAGAGTGGTGTGGCATAGAATTAAATGGTGGAGAGTGGAGAGGTGTAGAGGGGAGTAGAGTGGCTTAAAGTGGAGTGGTGTAGTAAGGATTACCGCAGAGTGGATTGGCGGAGAATGGCGTAGAGTTGAGTTATGTGCAGTGGCATAGGGAAGAGTGGTGTGGCATAGAGTGGTATCACATACAGTGGAGCGGCGTAGAATGGAGTGGCATAAAATGTAGTCGCACACAGTAGAGTGACATAGAGTTGAGTGGCGTAGAGTTGAATAGTGTTTCACAGGAGTGGGATAAAGTGTAGAGGCATTTGGTTGTATTATGTAGAGTGCGGTGGTGTAGAGTGAAGTGGCATAGAGTGGAGTTATTTTATAGTTAATTTAGCCATATTTTAGACATGTTATCTTAACAAACTAAGCATGACATTGTGAACTTTAGCCTAGTTACATTTTATTCAGCATCACTTTATTTTTCTAGCATTAGACACATTTGCAGTATTGTTTTATTTTTTTCTATCTAGTTCTTTCGCCTAGGAAAGCATTACGTTCTTAGCAGGACATTCATTTCTCTGTGTGCTTTCCTCAAGGCTGCAGTCAGATGGGGTTTCCAGCAAAAGTGGTACACTGTTTCTCCAACATTCACAGAAACATACATATCCTATGTGGGGACCTGTTCTTAAAATATTAACTGTTTTATTATAAAAACACTCCTTCGTCTCATACACGTTAGAGGGAGATTCTAGCCAGATGACCAGGAATGCATGCTGATTGCTGATTGTCTTCACTACAGCTGCTTGCTTAGACAACTGAATCCCTGGCCTCTATGGGGATGGGGTCTCTCTAGACTACAGACTTCCTTGCTCAGATATGGAGGATGATGTCTTCCCAGGGGGCAAACCTGAAGTGCGGATATGAGCTTATTATGCTGTGCTTTAATATAGCTTAGTTAAGAAAGATACATATATATATTATTCCTAGTGACAGTATGGTGGGACTGTTTTTGTGTTTCCCACTCCTTGCCACCCTTGTGCTTTAGTGTTTTTTATCATCCTAGTTATTGCAATACATGCCATATTATCTAAGATGCATTTACTTCAATAAATCCTTTTTTAACCATATTCTGCCTCGGTTGTCTTTGCCTGTGTGAGACTAATGTAACTGAGAGGAGGGGGTGAGATCTGGTTGACCACAATTCCCCAGAGGAGTCTTCCTTGTCCGGTTTCCACAATCATCCCTGTTCTTGGGCAGAGATGAGATGCTGCTGGTTAGCTGGAAAAGGTGGATTAGGCCAACAGGTGCCACATGGTGTGGACTTGTACCTAGTACCCCACAATTCAGGTGATTCTGCCACCGAAATCCAGTAACCTTATTAGGATAATGACAACCTACATGACAGAGTGGCATAAAGTGGCTTACATTTGAGTGTTGTAGAGTGGAATAGCATAGAGTGAAGTGGCATGGAGTGCGGTGGTGTAGAGTAAGAGTGGTGAAGATTGGAGTGGTATAGAGTAGAATAGTGTGCAGTGAAGTGGCATAGAGTGAGGTGACAGAGTCTAATAACATGCAGGGGAGTGGTGTAGAATAGAGTGGAGTAAAGTGGAGTGCCTAGAGTGGAGTAGCATACAGCAGAAAAGCATAAACTGGAGTGGTGTAGAGGGGAATGGCATGCAATGGAATAGTGGCATAGAGTGGAGTGCCGTATAGTGGAGTGGTGTAGACTTGAGTGGAGTAGAGTTTAGTGGCATATAGTGGAGTGGAATGATGTAAGGTGGAGTGGTATAGATTGGAGTGGCTTACAGTTGAATAGCATAGAGTGGAGTGGTGTGGAGTTAATATGTGTGTCATAGACTAGAGTGGAGTGGTGTAGAGTAGAGTGGCATTGAGCGGAATGACATAGAGTGAAAAAGCACAGAGTGAAGTGGCATAAAGTGGTGTAGGGTGGAGCATAGTAGCATGGAGTGCATTGGTGTAGAGTGGAGTAGAGTGTAATACTGTACAGTGGAGTGGCATAGAGTGGAGGGGCACAGATTGGAGAGGCATACAATGGAGTAGCATATGGTAGACTAGCACAGAGTGGAGTGGCGTAGAGTGGATTAGCGCAGATTGGAGTGGCACAGAGTGGAGTGGTGTAAAGCAGAATAACGTAGAGTGAGGTCATTTGTCGTAGAGTGGTGTGGTATGTTGTAGAGTGGCATGGCCTCTTAGACAGTAGAATCATGTGTCATAGACTTGAGTGTTGTCTAGTGTCGTAGAGTGGGGTAAAGTGTTGTGAAGTTAAGTAGAGTGGAGCAGAGTACAGCGGCATAGTGTAGAGTGGAGTAAAGTGTCAGAGTAGAGTGGCATGTTGGAGAGTAGAGTGGCGTAGCGCGCAATAGAGTGGAGTGGTTTAACATAAAGTGTCATAACTCCAGTGGTATGTTGTAGAGTAACGTGGAGTGTCAATGAATGGAGAGTAATGGAGAGTAAAGAGGAGTGGCATATAATGGAGTGGTGTAGGCTGGAGTGAGTTTGAGACTAGGTAGCATGCTCAAGTAGAGTGAAATAGCGTAGAGTACAGTGATGTGGACAGGAGTGACATACAGTGGAATACTGTAGAGTGCAGCGTACAATGTAGTGGCATAGCGTAGAGTGAAAGAGAGTGGAATCTCGTAGAGTGGAGCGGTGCATAGTGGAGTGACAGACTGGAGCTGCTTACAGTAAAACAACATTCAATGGAGCAGAGTAGAGTGAAGTGGAATAAACAAGAGTGGGGTAGAGTGGAGTGGCGTAAAGTGGAGTGGTGTACAGTGGACTTGCATAGACTGAAGTGGTGTAAGGTGGAGTTGCATACAGTGGAATACAGTAGAGGGGAGTTGTGTAAGGTGGAGTACGTACAGTGGAATAGTGTATAGTGGAATGGCATACCGTAGTGTGATGGAGAGTGGAATGGAACACAGTGCAATAGTGTAGAGTGGAGTTGCATGCAGTAGCATAGAATGGAGTGGAAAACAATTAAGTGGAATAGAGTGGAGTGGCGGAGAGTAGAGTAGCAGAGATTGGAATAGCATACAGTGGAGACATCTAGGGCAGATGTAGGAAGGAAGCAATTTGCGAGTTGCAAATTGCGAGTCCTTCCGACTCGCAATTTGCAACTCGCAAATTGCTATGCAGTACGGTGTCTCAGACACCGACTGCAACTCGTTATGGGGTCGCAATGACCCACCTCATGAATATTCATGAGGTGGGTCGCAAATTGCGGCCCCATAGCGAGTATAGGCACTCGCTAACATGGAGGCCTGCTGTAGTCAGCAGGCCTCCATGTTAGCGACCTGCTTTTCAATAAAGCAGTTTTTTTTTTTTTTTAAATGTAGCCCGTTTTCCCTAAGGGAAAACGAGCTGCATTTCAAAAAATCCGAAACCTTTTGTTTCGGTTTTTTCAGGGCAGGGAGTGGTCCCTTGGACCACTCCCTGCCCTGAAAAAATATTTTGGGGTCCATTCACAAAGGGGAAGGGGTCCCATGGGGACCCCTTCCCGTTTGCGAATGGGTTACCATCCACTTCAAGTGGATGGTAACTGCGACTCCATTTGCGACCGCATAAGCGGTCACAAATGGAATTGCATACCATTGCGAATCGCAAATAGGAAGGGAACACCCCTTTCTATTTGCGATTCGGAAATGCATTTTGCGAGTCGGTAACGACTTGCAAAATGCATTTCTGCATAGGAAACACGCATTTGCGAGTCGCAAACAGCAAATTTTGCCGTTTGCGACTCGCAAAGTGCTTCCTACATCTGGCCCATAGAGTGTAAGGGCATAGACTGGAGTGGAGTAGAGTGGTGTTCCATACAGTGGAATACCATAAAGTGAAGCAGTGTGCAGTGGCATGGTGGACAATAGAGTGGCAAACAGTGAAATAGAGCAGGGTAGAGTGATGTATAGTGGAGTGGCATATACTTGAGTTGTTTAAAGTGGAGTTGCCCTATGACTCTTGCAGGAACGAGAATGCTGGATTTTGGGTGGCAGCACCACCACGTGTGGAGGACTGAGTCTGATCCCACACCGTGTGGCAGCTGTTGGCCTAACACTTTCAGCTAGTTAGTAACACCTCACCAGAACCCAAGAGTAAAGGTGATTTGTGACTGTCCATTGCATGACACTCTGAGACTCCTCGGGGAAGTTGTGGCGGAACAGATCTTACCCCTTTCTCTCAGTTATACACATCTCATACATGCAAAGACAAACAGAAGCAGAATTTGGTTCAATATGTTTATTGAAGCAACTGCATTCTATTTAAAAAGGCATGAATTGAGATTATTAGGATAATGAAGCACAACATCATTAGAGTGGTTACTAGAAAAGTGAAACAAAGGAAAAGTTCCACCATACTGTCACAATAGTGATTCTAAAATCGCTACCTACACCACAAAGATTCTGCATGAGAGCAGTAGCAGTGCTAGCTCCAATCTTCCCATCTAGTCACTGGAAGGAAACCCAATCCCCATACCTTTGCTATAGGTAGAGAAGAGGTCTGTTGGTCTTCTGTGAGTCCTCCTACATGGATGGAGAGAAGATGCAGGATTTTAGCGGAACCTGTGACAGCAACATGCAGCATGAGATGTGTGGCTAGGCTTCTCCTCTAAGGAGGTGTGGGCATTGTAGTGTTTTGTAATAAAACATCTGATGTTCTAAGAACTGTCCAGATGTGACAACACACGTTTTTCTGTGTAGGGTAGACATGATACTCTTTGTATCAGCAAAACCCAGTAAACTATTGTGTGCAGCCTTGGGTTGGGAACAGGATGAAAATGTTGTGCAAAGAAATGAAAAACAAATTCTGCGTGGAAGCTTCGCTAAAATAATAAGAGGAATAAAAATGAAATGCAACTAGGTGAAAGGGCACAGGCCTTAGGCCCAGAGCTAAAATAATGTGCCCTTATAAATGCTAAAATAACGTCACAACAGAGTTGCATAAAGTGGAGAGGCGTAGAGTGAAGTGGTGTGGAGTGGCATAGAGTGCAATAGCACACAGTAGAATGGCATACAGTAGTTGCGTATAATGGAGTGGTGTGGAGTGGAGGCGTGTACAATGGAGTGCCGTACAGTGGAATACCATAGAGTAGAGTGGCATAGAGTGGAGTGGCATAGAGTAGAGTGGTGTACAGTGGAATACCATAGGGTGGAGTGCATAGAGTGAAGTGGTGTACAGTTCAATAGCATATAGTATAGTGGCATACAGTGGAGAAGCATATAGCCGACTGGAGAAGAGTAAAATAGAGAAGAGTAGAGTAGAGTAGAGTAGAGTAGAGTAGAGTAGAGTAGAGTAGAGTAGAGTGGAGTAGAATGGCATAGAGTGGAGTTGTGAGTCTGCCTGTACAAAACTAAAAGGCAGCCATGTTGTTTTAACCACACTTTGGCTGTGTTCTGAGTTAGACCCTTTGACAAATAGTGGGTTTTATTGTTGTTCCCTACCACTTAGCATTCTATTAATGTGGTAATAGGGAGGAAACGTACTTAATTATTATTTATTCAATTTAATAGCAAGCAAAAATCCAAAGAATCTTTATCTCTGGGAATTCTATCGAAAACTATAGAGTATCTATCTATCTATCTATCTATCTATCTATCTATCTATCTATCTATCTATCTATCTATCTATTGAACAAAACAAAGGTTAAAGTGATGTTATAGTTAGGTGAATATGTCAGTGATAACATTAGCGTTTTGAACTAAACAAACACAGAAATTCACAAACAGTGCCCCTACCATGCACTGTTTATCTCCTCACATATGACATCACTCATGACATGTTCTGTGGCATCATTTCTGACATCACTCATGCCATCTCTGATGACATCATTGATGACATCACACATGACATCATTCCATAAGTGTGCAAGTTTGTTTTATGGTTGACATAAATGAGGGCAAGTACCATATTACTTTTCTACCTATTTTTATAGCCTATGTCCAGCTATTGGATGTAAGTGTTTACAAAACGCATGTGCTTCTAATGCATCACAGGTGTGTAGAGGTATTGAAAATATAAAAAATATTTGCATTGAAGAGTAACTCTGTGTGTAGGTGACAGTTGACGATTTGTGTTCATTATGATCCACCCAAATGTTTTTGGTACTGCAGAAAAAAGATTTTCAGCAGGCAAAGTTTCTACTTACAGCGTACTGTGGGGCATATTTACCACCATATAACGAAGTGCAGCAAGCCAATTTGCTGTTCTGCAATGTGTGATAGGGAAAGGGCAGGATTGTGGTGTACTTAGCATTGTACGGTGCATTCCTGGCATTTGCATGCCCTTGCACACAATGTGCTGCCAAGTGCCAATGCAGGTACTCTTGCACCATGGTGTACGGGCGCCTGCATTGTAAGCAGGATTGTTTTTGTGTGGGAAGGATCACTTTCCTGCATAAAAGCAATCCCTTGGGGCCAAAGCTAATCAGAAAAGGGAGGAAGCATACGGTCCACCTCCCTGATCCTTTCTCGGCTTCAGGGACCCCTTCTTACAGGGCCAAATAATTAATTAAGGTAAGTGGCCCCACTTTCTGAGCATAATTAGGCCCCAGGGTTCCATAACTGGGGCCAAAATGTAAATTAAAGGAAAGGCAGGCTGTGCATCCACCCGAGCCTCATTAGGCCTCTGGAACCTGGCTGATGGAGGATGTGTCATTTGTTTCTTATTGCGCCATATGCAAGAAAGCTTGCACATTCCATCCCATGGTGACTGCATCTCAGCTCAGGATCTGATCATCAATATGAGAAATTAATTAATGATGCTAAATAGAAGGATGTAGGGGCAGTGTAAAGCATTAGTCAACTCTTCTTTGAAAAGTGGTTGTACACAAGGAAATGTTCCACAGCTTCTTTTGTTGCTAGCTTTCAGTAAAAAGGATTTTAATTAACTCAATCCTGAATTATAGTCTCTCTTAAAGTCTCTCTTCCAAATATTCCAATAGGAGACATAAGTCCATGGTTTTAAAAGCCACAAGCATTTTTTGGAAGGACACTTTCCCCATCTGTAATATCCTGTAAATCACCCTTTGGTGTTTTCAGGTTATCTAGAGTAGGTTTGTCACAAAATATGTGTAAATAAAGTTTTTAAAACCAGCCATAAACATGTCTTTGAATCATTTTGCATAATTTCCAGGGATGTAATGCAGACATACAACCAATCAAGAGGGGTCTCTACACTCCAGCTGAAGGAGATACAGCTGCAGCTCACAGTGCTTTGAAAATCATAGGAAGCTCTCCTGGGGTCATGGACTCAATCATCCAGGAGACTTACTAAGAGTTTTTTTAATGCTGTTGTGGGGCTGCAGCGCTCCCTCAGCTCTCCACAACATAAAGTCAATTGGGTAGATTTAAGAGCCCCTACCGCCTCCTTGTGCAACATTAGCATCATTTTTTTACGCTAATATGCTACAACAAGGCTAAAATTGCAGCGCCAAATTTACAAAGTGGCTAAATGCATGCATTGCACCTCTTTGTAACCCTTTGTGCTACATTATACCTGTGCCATTCACAAGGTATACAAAGGGGGCATTCATTTAGGGGCAGCGTGACAGCTCTAGCCAGCTCTCAAGCCAGCCGCCATATTAGGTGCTGATGGGAATCTGCCATTATTTTACAGTGGATGCCACAGTACCACCCTGGGAACCACACTTTTGGTAAATGTTGGGGTCCCTGGGGAAGGCCCAAGTTCCTCAGAACCCTTGGCAGCTCCCAGTAAGCACCCATCCTGGGTGCAGGCGGGAGCTGACCATTACTTTACAGTGGATCTGTGGATCATCCACTGATTTGTGGTACCATATAAACAAAAGCCAGAACAAAGTGGCAGATGGAAGCAAACGAAGAAAAGAAAGCACAATGGGGAGTTCAAGTGCACAGGAGAGCAGCTCAAATGGCAGCGCTCTTAAAAGTGAAACACAAGTAGGATTTGCTCGAAGGACAACTTTAATCAAAACTGAAATGGAATACTTATAAGAAGAAATTCGCTGGGAGAAGAGAGAACAGGGGAAATGCATGTACTCTCATGGAGAGCTTTTAGAACAAGAGAAAAAGTTCCCAAAAAACAGACATTTGTGAAAGAGTGAAAGAATAATATGAGCTAGTCAGAGATATGGTAAAGAGATTATGCTCTATGGGAGGGACAAAGGCTGGATTGACGGCCTAAACAAATAAACCATTAAATAGAAATAGAGAAATTAAGAGTAACAAAACAAAAGACAACTCAAAGCACTGAGTTGATGTGCTTTCCAAATCAGCTATCCTCATATGCCCAATAAGTCTTTTGCACCCAGAAGTTACAATGTGTTGCAGACTGCAACCGAAGAGTGACCAAAAGTGCCAGTATTCAGTCATTTCAATCATTCCACAAAATATTGGCTTCAACATGAAGCATAGGATTCCCCCAGTTAATGTTGTCAAATATAGAAATACACAACATGAGTCAGTATAAGTCAGAAGCTGTTACAAACTTTATTATGTATGTAGGAGAATTTTAGCATTGAATTGACAGTTGATTATTGTGGAATGGCCAATGGGTAAACATGGAATTTTACCACTTTGTTGGTATCTGTGAAAGGATTGGGGAACACTCCATAGAGTGCTAACTGAATGTGATTTAACACAAGACACTCATCACATGACATGGATTCCAGATCAAAGGAAATGTGGCTTATAAATCAAATGACATAATGGGAAATAAATGCAGTAACATACTTAAGTAGAACTGGGCATGAATCCTAAAGTAATCCCGTAGGACATAGCTAGAAAATAAATGATCTTACGAGGTATGTGTCAAAAGAGAAGTTGATAATTTTCTAGATACTGCTAGAAACTGTTAAATGCAAAATATTAGACCCTCCTACAACGTTCTCAAAGCTGCTGTTTTGACTTTATGATATTGTATTAAAAATACAATATTAGAGATTTCGTACTTAATTACAATAAGGGTCCTATATAAAAGTGGAACTTAATGGTGGAGAGCTGAGTTATACAAAACATATCAAAGAAACAAATTAGGTGAATACTGTATAAACAAAGCAATGGCTGTGTAGGTTTTGGATTGAGTGAACTTTGCTTGGACAGAAAAACGTTTGAAACCAGATAATGGTAAATAATGCGTGGCCTTTAGAGTACTGTGGTATCTTTAGCCTCACTGAACATCTGTTCAACAGTAAATAAACCGTTGGAGTGACGTTCCCATTACACACACATTGATGCATGCCAAAGCATGCCGCAAAAGGACAGGAGAAAAAAGGTAAGTGGCAGTTTCAACCTTATCTTCTCCGTCTCTGCACCCCATAAAAAAAACTACTTGCTAGGAGACAAGTCGTGGTTTGTCAGTGTCCTTTTGGTATTTGTATGGATGGCAGAATGAAATAATCTACCGACTTGTTTTCTGACCCGTTACACTTGTATCAATACATGTTGAATGAGGAAAATGGTAGTGATGGGCCCATCACTCCCCCTTCCCTCTCCTCTCCTGCATATGTGACTGCCCAGACCAGGAAAAATATAAGACTAGAACTGGAGACTGTTCTTGTGTTGCTGCACACATCACTATAGTCACAGCACAGCCAGCTCTTGTCCCTTTAAAATAATCAAAACAAGCGCTCCTTTAACAAGAACATCCCTTGCTCCTGCCCCATATTGCATATCATAAGGAGTCCTGTAATAGGGTCTGGCTTTGCTGTTGTCTATGCAGTGTAACCCACAAAGCATTTGAAACAGGGACATGCCTTGCTGCAGCCCATGCACCATTACTCACAATAGGTCATTTAAAAAACACTGGGGGGCTTATGTACAAGCAACTTGCGCTGCCAGTGCACCTCGTTTTTTTGACACACCTGCGGCTCACGCTGCTGGGCCATATCTACAAGGCCATGCAACTTTATGCATCTCGCTGTGTTGTCTTACTCTGCATCAAAGAGGCATTTTATGGGTTTTGCAGTGGGTTTTCCCACGCAGCACCCATGGGTTTTGATGCATTCCCAGATTTACAAGGATTTCTAAATCTGGGAATGCATCAAAATACCTACGCCTCCCTAGAGGAGGCGTAGCAAGGAGAAGTATCTCTATTTCTCCTAGTTTTTTCCTCTTTCTGCAGCCTGCAGCACACATAGAAAGAGGAAACAGCCTCCATTGATTATGTTCGTGCAAGAAGATGTCCCTTCCTGCATAAAAACAATCATTCCTAGAACACAGACACTTTTGCACCATGGTGCAAGGGTGCCTATGTTGGCATATAGCAGACAATTGTGAGCCAGCAAAGTGGTAGAGGACAGGAATGCGGCTTACCTTATAGATACGGCGCATTTCTGCCCTTTTCTTTTGATGAAAGAGCTGCCCTGCAAAACAAAATTGTAAACATGCCCATAGCTTTGCTGCTGCCCATGCAGCATAACCCACAAAGGATTTGAGAGAGGGTCTTACATTGCACCTGTTCATAAAGCCTATTTCGGGCAAGCATGAAGTCTGGGAGCCTTTGCCAGGACTGACTCCTGAAAGTCAGTGTGAGAAGGAAAGTGTACCAACATAATCTGTCCTGAAAGGAAGTTGAACACCACCCCAACCCACATAATGAGTACAGGATAGAGCGCCTCACTGCCAACATTAGTGGTGGGTCAATTAGAAAAGGAGAGTTGTCCAACCTTTCGTCTGTTATTCCAGAAACAGTGGCAGTCTTTTACCTTGAGGAAAAAAGCTGTGTTTAGTGACAACAGCAAATTCAACCATTTTTAAGTGGTTCACGTAACAGAGAAGAACACAAAAACAAAAAATGCAGCGAGACGAAACTATTTACACCACCCTCAGCAACAATACCGAACGGCTGACACCAATGCACCAAAGCAGCAATGAATTCAAGCCCAGACATTTCACCCCCCCCCCCCCCCCCCCCCACGCACGTACTGGTCATAATAGATCCTGCACATGTGTGACATGCCCTTATTTCACCCCAAACAGAATCACTGTACTGCGCAATCATAAACAAACTCCTAGGCAGGGAAAGCAACTAGGCTTCCCTGGTAGGCAGATCATATTAAGACATGAACAAAGGTACTCGCGGCCCTGTCCAGAGCCAATACAAACATAGCCAGTGTTTTCATACTGAAATTGGCCTTCGGGGATTTTTCGTTTGAGATTACATTTTAATTGAGTCACCAAGCTTGATCTGTATGCGAAGAGAAGAACGCTCGAGTTTTTAACTCCAGGATTCTCCGCTGAGCTATCCAGAGTCTGTACAGTTGCTGTAAAACAGACATTACCATCAGCCTCTTCTCACAAAAAGCTGATTGGGGAGCCTCGCAGTGTATTTCCGTGTGTGTCTGCTAGGGTACCTACACTGGAAGGAGGGGCTGTGGAGCCGTGTGGGCGAGAGCAAAAGAGTGGGACCGATTCCTCCCGTGGCTTCAAAATGTGTTTACATTTTGAGTTGTTACATTAGTCCTAATAAATGCCCCATTACCTGCTCATTTCCTGCCCAATTAGAATGTATAACTTTAAGTGAAACAGACTCAAGGAAACCAGGCTAGAAGGGAAATACTCAAATCGGCCTAATTTAGAAAGGGTCGCGGACAAACGGTCACTGTTCCGTTTCAATATTTTCTTTCATAAGCTAGATAAAAGCCCAGGATCCCAATTCATAGCGAATCAGAACACTATGTAATTAAATCTGCCTGTGGTTTCAGTTAAAGGTAAGGAAACAAGGGTTCAATTTTCACCAATACTGACTCTCCATTGAGGCAAATGATTATTGAGCCCAGCATAGGTCTGGTGTCTTTCTAGTTGCTGTCACTGCTCTCTGAAATCTGGTATTCTTTGTCAATTACATTTACAGAATGCCTGTTATTTCTTCACCTTTGTGCTTATTTAAAAGTTAGCTTGTCAACAAAAACAGTCTCTCAAAAGAGAATTCATTACTTTTAGCAGAAGATGCAAGTGAATAATACAGGATGTGGTATGGAGAGCACAGCTCCAACTCCAGCGTCCTAGAAAAATCCAAAAAATCTTTGCTCAGAAACATTGGCTGTACCTGTAGAATGATTTAAAGATAAAGGAGTGATTGGGGTCTCATCAGTCGGACAGTGCAAGGAAACATATTTATAAGGCCCCGATTTGAAATTCACTCTAGTGTGTTTTCTCCTATGTTTAACGTATGACAGGGTAAGGGCAGAGATGCTCTGTATCTAACATTATACAGCACATTCCTGCCTTTTTCGGGTGCTGGCACACAATGTGCTGCCTAGTTCAAATACAAGCACTCTTGCACCATGGGCCAAGGATGTGCTGCACGCATAGAGGAAAAAAACAAGGAAAAATAATCATATTTCTCTTGTTATGCTTCAGCTGGGGAGGCGTAGCAGTTTTGGCATATTCCGAGGTCTACCACTTTGTGCTAAGTTGCATTACTCTAGATAAATTGCACTTTAGGAGTTATGTCGCTTTTGCACCCCATTACATGGTGCAAAAGTGACACAACCCTTTAATAAATATGACCCTTAATTTTGGACTACTCCATAGTCTCCAGAAGTATGCTTGAGAAGCTTCATTGGTCACAGGCTCCTAGTCCTACTTCCTGGAAAAGTTTTTGGGATTCCTATTTACAACAAATATTGTTCCCAAAAATAAAAACTTTCTGCTATACCCCCTCGAATTTTGCCAGGGTTACTGTCCAGGTATGCGGGAATCAGCACAAAAAATGTATTGTCCTTCAGATTAATTAAATTGTTATTTCCCAAACCAGATACAGGGTTTTTGGATTTACAGTGACTATTAATTCTTCTTCTCTTTCTTTTTAACTTTGTTGGATGTCAGGACCATCGTTCCGGAGCGTGCCCATCAAAAGAAGGAGAAGAACTCAGGTAAGTGTTTTATTTAAGTGTTGCCAGATTAAGGGGTTGTGTTCAGATGAGGGTTACACACACAGGGGCTCATTCTGAGCCCGGCGGGCGGCGGACACCGTCCGCTGGGCGGAAACCGCGAAAGACCGCTCTGCGGTCAATAGACCGCGGGGGTCATTTTGACTTTCCCGCTGGGCCGACGGGCGATCGCCAGAAGATCGCCCGCCGGCCCAGCGGGAAAGCCCCTGCAACGAGGAAGCCGGCTCCGAATGGTGCCGGCGGATTTGAAGGGGTGCGACGGGTGCAGTAGCACCCGTCGCGATTTTCACTGTCTGCATAGCAGACAGTGAAAATCCTTGTGGGGCCCTGTTAGGGGGCCCCTGCACTGCCCATGCCAGTGGCATGGGCAGTGCAGGGGCCCCCAGGGGCCCCACGACACCCGTTCCCGCCATCCTGTTCCTGGCAGGTTTTACCGCCAGGAACAGGATGGCAGGAAGGGGGTCGGAATCCCCATGGCGGCGCTGCAAGCAGCGCCGCCATGGAGGATTCTCTGGCCCAGGGGAAATCCGGCGGGAAACCGCCGGATCCCCTTTTCTGACTGCGGCTTTACCGCCGCGGTCAGAATGGGCACTGAAGCACCGCCAGCCTGTTGGCGGTGCTTCCGTTGCCCGTGACCCTGGCGGTTTAGGACCACCAGGGTCAGAATGAGGGCCACAGTGTTCAAAGCTATCTACTATTTCCGTCATCATGTGTATAATAGCGTTGGTTTTGTGTAGAGGAATTTAGCTCATACCCTACTTACCAATCACTAGAGTTGCAATGATAAACAAAACTAAAACAAACCAATACTACTGCATGCTTTTAAAGGTTCTGCTTTGGTTGTGATGTCTCTTATGCATCCAACCCGCTAGCTCTTACAAGATTGTCGTACTCCGAGTGAACTTTGTTACTGTGTCTCACTTGGCTCCCTTCCGAAACTCCGGCCTATCGAGGAGGTGGTTGCATACTTTAGTTAACATTGTTCCTCCAAGAACGTGGTAGGGTGGTTCGTGATGACAGTGGCCTCCTGGCGTCCTGGTCTCACCCTTCTTCATTCCTCACTCTGTACTCCTCACTCGATCCTGTTCTGACTTCGCGGCATCTTCCGTGTCTCCTGATACGTCGTGCCCACCTTCAATCGTCTTTAAAACTTCTTTAAAAGGGCCACACTTTTCAATGCGGCCTCTGCCGGCTCAATCCTGTGACTCCTCATCGTTCTTCCATTCACAGAAGTAGAGGGAGGGTGAGTGACTTCCAAATGTCTCACCCGTCCCTGCCTGTTCCTCGGAAAATGGACGTAAGGAGAGAACATTTTTCAGAAGCGGGCTCCTGAATGCCTCACACATACCAAGGGGGATAATTTGTTCTGTCTTCTGAGGTAAGTCCACATTCACTCTCATCATGACAGTTACTCTCTAATTTCTACTCAGGAAACAAACTTAGTCCTGCCTTTAGTAGGAATAAATATGCATTTTCCAGGGTGAAAACGGACTGGGAAAAATTGATAATGGACTGAAACAAGCACTTTCCTAACCTTGAAAACAAACTCTCATTTTAAGAATATTTTCTCACACAAAATTATACGTCAGTAAATCTTTGTAAAATCATAAGGACAAGCGGCTATCAGGTGGATGTCATCTAGTGGGTAGGTTATTTTCTGTAAAATCAGGTTACTTGAGTTGTAATTTTAATACTGGTTATCCTGTGCATGACAACAGGTCTATGAAAGAGAGAAGAGTGACTTCCGAAGCAAAAGAGGCTTTTCTGTGAAGAAACTGAAGTGAGTTATTAGGGTAGAGTGCATGGGAGGGCATGGTTAGCAAAGGCGTAGCTTGGTCAGTAAGACTGGAGGGGTGACCTTCAGATTTTCAAACAATCATGCTGGCATTTAATGTTTACATATATTATGTAACAAGCAGGGAGCATGACAGAAACTTAAGGGGCAGTAGAAAGGAAGAGAAATGCAGATTCGTAGGAGTACTAACAGAGAAAACACGATATTCTGTATGTAAAAATACCAAACATTTTTGAGGACTTTCAAAACAGAGAAAAGGAGAGAGTGTGTGTGTGTGTTTGGATGTGTGCATGCAAAACACCCAGGTGAAATCTGACAGACACCTTACCTTACTTGACTGAAAGCACCTGTACCCAACTATTAATCAGAAGTGACATTTATTTTGGTGGTGTAACACTTCAAACACCCCCCCGAAGCCATGCCTCTGGTGGTTATTGACATGGTATTAGAGAAGTGAAAGAGTAACAGCTTCTGGGAACATGTAGACAGGTAGACAAATTGCAGCACTTAGGAATTTGCCAAATAACCTTCACAGTCCATTAATAAAGGTTTCTTTTGGGCAACACCTAGATAATTTTAACCACTTGTTTGTAAACCAAACTACCACTCACTTAGATCTCCTCCTCATGTACACATCTGGAGGATATAGGTCTCATGACTCTAAAGAGCCCCCCTGAGGGGCCTGTTGGGTATTGCAGCACCAGCCCAATGAGGAGCAAAGCCCAACGATAAAGCATCCTACCTACTGGTGGGTGGGGGCTTGTTCTCTAGAAGATAATGCCTGTGATGACAGCTACAGGGCTTGACATCTACAGAACTAAGGATGGGACCTTCACTACAGAACTGCACACCACATGTTTGACATATCCTGTGCATGACAGCAGGTCTTTAAAGGAGAGTAGAATAACCTCCCAAGTACAAGTTTTTTCAGTGAAAAAACTGAAGTGAGGTATTTGGGGAGAGATTTGGGGTCAGTGGTATGGTACTGAAGGGGTGAAAGAGGATGAGCTTAGTGTGCTATTTCTGAGTAAAAGGTAGTAAAGACTAAAGGCCAGAGTTAGAGTTTGTCAGGAACCTACTCTGCAGCAAACATGACAGTTCGTCTCTGAAAATAGTACCTAAGGTCCTGGTATACCAAAAATATTTGTGTATGGAAAGTCAGTGCAAGTGACTTTGTGAAGGAAAGTCTCATTTCACAATGTACAAAGGTATGCAAAGTCAGGTAAGGAAATACAGTGCAGAAATTAAACAATGATTGCACTGTGGCTCTTTTGGAGAAAAGTGCAAAGTCAAGAGCATCTGGAAAACTGCTTTGTGAACAGCTGTTTAAAGATGCAAAGTGAATGAAAAATGTAATAAAACAAAACCTTGCACCAGGCAGCCCAAATGATAAAAATGCAAGCTATAAAAGCATGGTCTTTTTTAGTTTGCATTACACAATGAACCTTTGGGGCTAGATGTACGAAAGGATTTTACCCATTCTGTGTCTATGGGAAAAAGCTTTCGTACATATGGCCCCTGGTCACACTGTAGTGTTTTGCATTTTGCTGCAACTAGCTTCCCCATTTGTGTTGTGTTGGATGCTTACAGTTCTTGTAGCCCAAAGCGTCTGTTCACAACAAAGTCAGAAACTGCTCAACTTATTGATAATTGTAATGTGTGGGCACATTTTTCATCCTTCGCAGGAATCAAATGTGCAACAAGGGTGATGGACCTTTGGACCCAGAAAAATGTGTGGTGAATCATCAACAATAATTCAGCACTGCCACAATAATTTAGACACCATGACTAAGTGGCCACCAAAGAAAAACTCCAATCAGTAATAAAGTTCAAAGCTTTATTACAAACACATGCTCAAAGTCATATAGACAATGAGCAAAACCAAATTATAAAGATACATAATCACCAAGGGTTTTCCAAGGAGACAAAATAGATTCAGGTGTACCAACATCAATACAATTAAGCATTCAAGAATAATAATACATAAAGCCAACAAAAATATCTGTGACACAGAAATCAGTGCTCAGATTGCACAATCATTAGTCAATTCAAATTCAGGGTAGTCAATAATCTTTGATTGGGCACAGGTCGCCCCTACAGCTAGCCAAAATAGAGAAATATATGTGTGGGGAGGAACACATGTGGGCAAAACACAAATATACAAAAAGGACAACATTTATTTTGAAAAAGAATAACTCAGGCTACAGCTCACTAACTAAAAATAAAAAGAAAATAATAGTGTTAGCATAGTGGAGTTTCTAACCTAAAAGGGCATTGGCAAATGACAGAGAGGAAGATACCTCTCCTAGGGATACAGCATTCAAGGACTCTTCATCAGCAAAGCATCTTGGGCCACGTGTACGTAAGTTTGGTTTTGCGACTCGCAAATTGCGAGTCAGAGCGACTCGCAATTTGCGGGTCTCAAAACCTTATGCACAACAGCGTCCATGACACTGTTAGCGATTCGCAAGGGGGTCGCAAATGCCCATCTCATGAATACTCATGAGGTGGGTTGAAATTTGCGACCCCCTTGAGAATGGCAGCCATCACAGGGATGGTGGCCTGCTGCGGACAGCAGACCACCAAGTCTGTGACTGCTTTCCAATAAAGCAGGGTTTTTTTGTAATGCAGCCTGTTTTGCTTAAAGGAAAACGAGATGCATTACAACAACAAAAAATGAAACGTTTTTGTTTCATTTTTTCAGAGCAGGCTGTGGTCACTGCTCTAAAAAAATGTTTTCAGTTACATTCACAACAGGGAAGGGGTCCCATAGGGACCCCTTCCCTTTAGCGAATGGGTTGGAACCCATTTGAAATGGGTGCTAACTGCGATTGTTTTGCGACTGCGTTTGCGGTCACAAAACAATCCTACATTGCACTGCGAGTTGCAGTTAGGAAGGGAACACCCCTTCCTAATTGCGAGTTGCACATGCTTTTTGCGATTTGGTAACCAGGTTACCGAATTTCAAAACTGGGTTTGTGCATCGCAATGTGCTTTTTGCACATCGCAAACAGCGAAATCCGCTGTTTACGACGTGCAAAAAGCTACCTACATGTGGCCCCTTGTCAGCAAGGCATCAGCAAGCATGAGGAAAGCGTCTCTCTCTGACCAAGACATGGCAGGGACTGCTTCAAGAGCAAAGTTTGAATATCCAACAGTATATTAGTTCACCAAAAACTTTCCGATTTGTCAAAGGTGTCAGTTCATATTATGTGGAAGGGGTGTGATGACGCAGAAATGAAGGTTTTACATTTATTAGCGCATAAACGTAGAGTGAAATAATCATGTGTGACTCTAACCGAACTAATAAGGATTGTACGGGGACAAAATGTGCCCTCAGAGTAGGTTGCCAACATTTATAAGCGTGCTTTATATAACGTGATGTATTAGAATTTTAGGAATCTGACGTAATCGTAAACGTGTGCTATGATTTGCTTGTTTGAAATGTTTTAGCTTAGCATAACTTTAGTGCAGGCTTCGGCCTAGTTGCCTGGTCTCACGATTTAGATGCTCGTATTTTTCCAATGTGCTAATAAACGTGTATTTCTGCTTGAAGCTGTACTTTTCCACTGAGATCGTTCACATGCTTATCTTAAGGTTTCGTGCCAGCCTGGCATTTTTCTCTTTGCTCCAAGGTCAATCTGCAGGTGCGGACAATGGAAGCTCTGAAAGAGAGTTAATTGGTATAAAATGTTGCAACTTACGTACCCGTCTCCAAGGATAATGTATGCTTAAGTAAAAGCTTGAGAACTGTTGTTTTTGATTGGACAATTTGAAGCCAACCTATGAACCCTCCAATGGAAGACCCTACTGGATTTGAACTGTTGTCTATTTAAACCAGATGCACGAGAAGAAAGTAGCCATTACCAGCTATTACCCGACATTGCGCCATTCCGTAGCTATTATGGCCCACCTTGCTGCGACGCCATTTTGAAAGAGACTCTGATGCTTTCTCTAATCGAGAGAAAGAGACTTTAAATGATTCTTGCCCTAGAGACTTTAACTTTGATCCCTTTGCATGAAGTAGTAGTTTTATCTTGCCGCCGTGAGGCAATCGCCCCGTCCACCTTGCCCCCTTGCCCCGTCCCATGCTGATCGAGAAACGGTACCTGTGAGACGAAGACTTCCTTGAATGCTGATTGTAATTGGTAAATATGAAAGGAAATTGTAAAATTGCATTGTGTTTCTTTTAGGTAACCAACTGCTGATTTTGATAAGATTCCTAGTTAGGAGTTTTCCAAATTTATGTTGCTAAATTGTTTTTGCATGAAGTCCCACATGCCGATGCTAATTTGTGGTTAGATGAGGATTCTTTTTGTTGCACGATGCAATTTGAGACCTTGTTATGCTGACTAAATGTATGCAATTAGTTCATTACATATTATAATATTAGTGATTTGCATTGCTATTATCGAATGCCTTGTTATTCAAATGCTGCATAGATTGCATCTTTTCCGCCGTCATGGACAGTTATTAATGTTCATTTACGTTTATCATTTGGTGTTGAGACACATCTATATCGTGCTAGCTTTGTTAATATAGGGAAATAAATTCATTAACTTTGAATAAACTGGTGTGGTTATTCATGACCGAAAGGTCATGGTTCGCCAAAATGTATTCTGGATTAATTGTTAAGTGTTATGTTGATCAGGGCATTGCTTACGTTCGTTATTGATTATTGATTACATTGAATTGACTGATCTCGGGTGAAGAGAGTCCCACTTAGCCAAAAGATTCATCGGCCTAAAGAGCGTCCAAAAATACAGGTAAATTATTAGTATGGAACGCTCTATCAGTAGATGGTAGCAGAGGATGGTTTAGACTTTTGGGACCCCATTCGAGAGGTACATGGTGTCGAATTAACGGTTTCGATTTTTGAAATCCCATTCGAGAAGTTGAATTAGATTTTTCTTGGGTAAAATAGATTGACAGAATGATGATGGGCTAAGTCCACCGCAACTTTCCCGGGATCTCGGAGCTTGCGAATGGAGAGAACGGAGATGTGGAATAGGCGTTGGCGGTACTAGTGATGGTATGAGTGAAGTTAGGATTTTTGCGCTTGCATAGCTTATTGCCGCAGATTGTGTGAAAAGGTTGCGAGGATTTTAGAGAATAGCGGAGGTGCGACTCCGAGTGTAGAAGTAGGGAAGTCGTCGAACTTCATAGAAAATAGCAGAGGTGCGACTCCGAGTGTGAGAGTAGGGAAGTCGTCGAACTTCATGTGCGTGTGGCGCTTTGTGCAGAAAAAAGGTCCTCGTGGTTGTTGTTGTTGAGACGGGCCCTGCGCGGTCAAGAGACTCCGGAGTATGTTGTTTTATGTTGTGGTCTGGTCGGTTTAGTAGGTTGACTGGGCGTGGTCAACGAGTCGGTACGTGTGTTAAGGGAATGAAAGAAACTTCGACTTCGGGCTTTGACAAAATTCTAAGTGCACTAGAATAGATCATTGACAAGTTGAGAGTAGGTCTGCGGGTCAGATTTGCTTGCGAAAGTGGGGACCGAGAAAGATGGAATAACTGCCGAGGCTAGTGAAAAATCCCTAAGGTCCTGAAGCGATTGTGTTACCCTTCCTGTAGTAAACCGACAGATCTGTTTTATTATAATTTTTTGGTAGCTCGCGATACATGCCAGAAGTTGTTACGAGAGGAGCTGAGTGAAGGAGGATTAGCCGCGAGGCTTTGTCAGCCGCAGAGTGTGTGAGTGTGACGTCACTAGGAGCCGCGCTGGGATAGGTTGGTTGATGAGAAGGGTCGCGCAGGGATTGGACGCAGTCCGTGGGGCTCGATTGGAAGGGGAAAGGCAAGCGAAGAGTATTCCGGGAATTAAAGTCACTTATTGATTACAAACTTTGTGAAATAAAAGGCGAGAAAATGAAATTTTTTAAAGCATTAAAGAGTGCGATGAAGGGGGAGTCTTACATTAAAGCGAGCGTAGGAGAGGAGACGCCACCCGAAGGCACACCAGCTTACATTGTAATGGAGGAAAAGGGGGTAGCTCCGTGCCTTTGGCTAAAGCAATGGCACAAGCTGACAGAGAAACATGGGGGCGTAGCGTTCCCGATCCATGGGACATTCAATATAAGGATCCTAGAGAATTTGAGATTCGCGATGTACGACATGAAGGTACCTCCAAGGCCAGCACAGTTTGAGGCTCTAGCGATTTGGGAACTAATGGCTAGACAGCAACAGCAAAATAAGTTCGAGACCAGGATAAGGAAGGTAGAAAAGACACTAGCGGACGCTAGGTGGGATAATGCACAGAAGGTGTGGAGGTCAGATGTATTGCAGGGGATAAAATTGTTCCCCGCAATTACTAAGGAAGAAGAGGAAACAGGTAAGAAAGCTACCTGTAAGACAAACAGGAGGTGTTCCAAGGATAGAGAGGACGAGGAAAAGTTGAGAAGAGAAGAGGAGTTAGAGGATGAGGAGTTAATCATGCAATTGCTGAACGACCGTCCACCACCTTATGCAGAGAGTGGACAAGGTTCAAGTACCAGTTCTGCCCCTCCGGCACCGGTACAGAACAGTGAAACTCAGAGTTCAGGAGCAGCATCGGGATCTAAGGACCAGAGTTTACTCTTCACCCCGCAGATACCGCAGGTTAGGAGAATATATCCAGATGTGCCTATGTTGAAACCAGCAGAAAATTATCAGCCGCAGGTCCCAAGGTATTACAGCAGTGACAACAGTACGGGAATGGTTCTAGACCCGACTGTAATGGGAGTACAGAATGGTCACAACCCAACATTGGCACAAGCTGAATCAACCCAGTTTTTGATGCCTCAAAAGCAGATGCAGGGGGGAAACGCACATGCTCAGATGACGGGGAGTCAGATGGGCATGCCGGCAATGATGACCCATAGTGTGGGAATGAACATGTCTCAGAACATGGGGAATGGACAGAACCCAGATGCGATATCACTACCCATTACTGTAGGTCCACCGGTACCTTTGTACAGTCAGCCTAATTTGGGTATGAGCGGCCAGGGATCAATGCTGCAGAATGGGACAGAAAGGAGGTGCATAGAAAACACTCCAGGGATAACTCCGATAGCGGCTCAGCCAGCTGGATCTGGGTCCTTGATGGAGTTTAGTCCCATATGTGCTCAGTCAACACTGGTGAGGTCGAGTCCCCCACTGGTGATACCGCTGTCATCGAACACTGAAAAGTTGCCGCAACCATCAATGGCAGTCAATGTGAATGCTACACTGATGGGGTTGAATGCGCAACAGCTGACACAGTGGTTTAACAGTCTGAATTCCACACAAAGCTCAGCCAGTGGGAAGGGAGAAGACTATCTGAATAGGGTCAGGTTGAACATGGAAGCGCAAGAATTGGTGGAAGGGACTATGGGTGTGAATAGGTTAGAGTCCTACTCGGAAGAAGAGCTGAGGTATCTATGTCCCAGGATTACGAGAGAAGTGAACAAGGTACATAGAAGCTTGCAAGAAATAGCTGACAAAAACAGGGTTGATATAGACAAGACAAAACACTTGAGCAGGAGCTATAGATTGGATTTCGGTACCACAGATTTTGAACACATGAGGTCAGCAGGCATGAAGGCGCACCTTAGAGAATTGCTGCAGAGTGCACAAGTGTGGAGGTGCTTAGACAAATGGGAAAGCAGATGGGTAAAGAGAAAGGAAAAGAGGAAAGACAGTGTCCCAGAGCTCAACGAGAAAAGACCGCAGAGTAGTGATGCAGTAACCATGTTACCAATGAGGGAGACAGCAGGGGGAAAATTAATACATGTACCATGGCACAGAAGCGACATTCAGTCTTTTACGGATGATTTTCCCAAACTGAGAGAGAAACCGATTGAATGGTATCAACAGACTGATAGGTTTGTGAAGCTTGCAAAATGTCTCTGGGAAGACCTGAACACTCTCTTTGAGATTGTGGTTCCGGCAGATTTGTGGGAGGATTGCAAAAGAGCTGTAGGTTGGCCGACAAGTGAACCAGAGAGAGACAGGGATACGGGTGCACCATCACCTATGGTGATGAGCCTGTACTATAAGGTGATTGAGCATTTGAAGACGAAGGTTGCCGCGAAAAATGTGGATTGGCAGAAGATCGATCGAACTGCCCAAGAGGCTAAAGAATCGATTCATAGTTACTATGAGAGGTTGTTGAAGGCGTTCAAGAACTACAGCGGCACGGAAACAATAGAGGCGAAGGACATGCTTCATTTTGTGTTCAGATTTGTGGAAGGGCTGAGACCAGAGATAAGTCAGATGATAAAGTCGCATTTGATTTGTTGGCAATCGAAACCTATTGATGAGGTGTTGAATTATGCGAAATACTGTAGCGACGAAATTGAAGTGAAACAGAAAAGGTTGAAGGAGAAAGTGATGATGATGCAACTTAAAGCAGCTCAGACAGGTCTGCAAGGTTTGCAAGGGTTGCAAGGGTTCCAACAGCAGGTACCGCAACCGCAGCCGCAGTTGCAGGGAAATATGATGTTTCAGCCACAGGCGAGAGGCAGAGGCAGAGGAGGTTTTGGGAATAATGGTCCGGATTTGAACACTGTTGTGACTCCGAATGGTGTGCAGGCATTGACAAAGGTGATGCCGTGTCACGTGTGCGGAATTGTCGGACATTGGAAACGCGAGTGCCCGATGGTGGTGCAGGAAGGTGCAGGTGTTGGTCAGCAAAACAATGATGTCAATGCATTTCAGACAATGAGGGGACCGAAAATGAGAGGTCCAAACCCAAATTTTCAGACCATAAATCAGTTGCAGGGATTACAGCTCATGCAGCCGCAGCAAATGCAGATGCCTCGTATGCAGATGACGCAAATGCAGCCAATGCAACAGCAGTTTCCCATGGTACCTAATCAGCAAATGCAAATACCTTTGGCACCAATGAGTCAGCAGCAAGTGATGGTTCCTCCACAGGTCTCGGGTCAGGTAATGAATACAAATGGCACCGTACAACAGTTCCCATTACACAGTGAGAGTGGAATAAACAATGTATTGGAGAGTGAAAGTTCAGGAGAGGAAGGAGATTGTGTGCTTGCAGCATCCTTGGAAGTTGATCAAAAGGGTCCGTACGTGGAGGGAAGAGTAATGGGTCATCGTGTCTCATTCTTGGTTGACACAGGAGCCACACGTTCAACTGTTAAGAGCATTGAAGTACCAAATTTGCCACTCTCAGGGAGAACAGTTCAAGTGGTGGGAGTAGCAAACAGGCACCTGACAAACCCAATTACAGATCCGGTACCAGTCAGCATCGGTAACTATCAAGGGTTACATAAATTTGTGGTATGTGACTCAAGCCCAATAGCACTGTTAGGGAGAGACCTATTGTGCAAGTTGGGATGTTCGATTATGTGTTCGAACGAGGGAATTAAAATTCAGACGAGCAGTGATGGGGAAGAAGAGGACAGTGTAGAGGGGGATGAGATGGAAACTGTTGATGAAGAGTATCCTCTGATTTGTCTTTTCCCGATGATAACTGAAGAAGATATTCCAGCTGAATTACGGGAAACAGTCGGAAAGGAAGTGTGGGATATGACAGGGAAAGAGGTGGGATTGATGAAAGGAGTGGAACCAGTGAAAGTGACTGTAAAACCCAATGCAACCTTTCCCCAGACCCCACAATACCACATGGCACAAGACACCCTCATGAAAGTTGCCCAACTCATTGACGAATTTGTAAAACAGGGAGTACTGAAAGAAGTGTTAAGTAGTCCATGTAATTCACCAATCATGGGACTAATAAAGCCAAGTGGAAAGGTCCGAATTGTGCAGGACTTGAGGAAAATAAATGACATCATAGTCAAGTGTTGCCCTGTTGTACCAAATCCAGCTGTGATAATGTCTCAAGTCCCTTGCGATGCCGAGTGGTTCTCAGTCATCGACTTGTCACAAGCATTCTTTTCGGTGCCCCTTCATGAGGACAGTCAATTTCTCTTTTGTTTCAAATTCTTGGACAGAGTGTACAGTTGGTGCCGAATTCCTCAAGGGTTTTCTGAGTCACCGTCAATATTCAATCAGATTCTAAAGAAAGACTTGGAAGCATTAGAATTGCCATTCGAGTCAACCCTAGTACAGTACATCGATGACTTACTGATTGCATCAAAGACAGAAAGTGGCTGCACAGCCGATACCATTGCTCTGTTGAACCATTTGGGAAGGAATGGACATAAGGTGTCTCCTTCCAAATTGCAGTTCTGTCAGAAGAAAGTGAAATACTTGGGTCACCAGATAGAGAAAGGGTCACGGAGAATAATGAAGGAAAGAATAACAAGTGTACTTCAAATGAGTCCACCAAAGACAAGGAGGGAGGTGAGGAAGTTTTTGGGGATGGTGAGCTACTGTCACCAGTGGATTCCCAACTTTTCAACTCTAGCAAAGCCTTTACTGAAGCTGACCCAGAAGGATGCCTTGGATCAAATTGAGCTGAAAGGAGATGAGATGGATGCTTTTATCGAATTGAAAGAATGCATGTGCAGGGCTCCAGCTTTAGGTATGCCTGATTACACAAAGCCTTTCACATTGTTTTGTCATGAACGTGATGCATGTTCTCTGTCTGTCTTGACTCAAGCCCATGGTGGCATAAACAGACCAGTAGCGTATTTTTCAGCTACTTTGGATCCGGTCGCAGCAGCACTTCCAGGGTGTTTGCGCGCCGTAGCAGCAGTTGGTATCAGCCTCACTCAGAGTGAAGGAATAGTGATGGGACACCCAGTAACAGTCATGGTCCCTCACTCAGTTGAGATACTTTTGACCCGCTCCCGAACGCAACACATGACTGGAGCAAGACTCACAAGGTATGAAACGATAATTCTGGGCTCACCGAATGTGCAGCTGAAAAGGTGCACTACGTTGAATCCAGCAACCTTGCTTCCTGGTGAAAATGCTGAAATTGAGAACGCTGAAGACGTCGAGCATGACTGCCTTCAGGTGACTGAATTTTGCACAAAACCTCGACCTGACATTAAGGATACTAAGCTTGATGAAAATGACCAAATTGTTTTCGTTGATGGTTCATGTCTAAGAGATGGGATGGGAATTTTGAAAGCAGGATATGCTGTATGTACTGTAACAGGTGTCTTGGAAGTGTCCTGGCTTCAAGGAGTCTATTCTGCACAAGTAGCAGAACTTGTAGCCCTTACAAGAGCATGTCAACTGTCTGCATTGATGAAAGTCACCATTTACACTGATAGTCAGTACGGGTTTGGAATAGTACACAACTTTGGACAACTATGGTCACAGAGAGGTTTCCTGACTTCTTCAGGATCCCCAGTGAAAAACGGGGAGAGAATAAGGGAATTGTTACACGCCATTCAAATGCCAGCCGAAGTTGCAGTGGTAAAGTGTAGTGCTCATACAAAAGGACAGGACTATGTTTCTCTGGGAAATGCATATGCGGATCAAGTCACAAGATTTTGTGCCTTGAACTGTATATTACTCAGGGATGAATGGAATTCGATAAGTGAACCAGAACTCGAACCAGCTGAAGCATTTGCCTTGAAGGTCGTAGATACAATAGATGAATTAAAAGCATTACAGAATAACGTCAGGGAGGATGAAAGAGATTCCTGGATTAAATCACAATGTATAAAGAGACCAGACGAGTTATGGGTTTCAAATGAGGGAAATTTTTTTTGCCAAATAGTCTCTTATCACAGCTTGCGCGGTTCTATCATGGGCAGGCTCACCTAGGGAGAGATGCCATGATAAGATTGTTCAAAACTGATTGGTTTAACCCCAGATTTCGTCAAGCTGCAGAAGCAGTTTGCCATCGATGTGTCACTTGCCAGCAAATGAACCCAGGAAAGGGAACAGTTGTGAACGCGAGCCACATTGGCAGGGCCAGTGGCCCATTTAGTAGGATGCAGATGGACTTCATTGAGATGCCTGTGCATGGAGGTCTAAAGTATGTGTTGGTGATTGTGTGCATTTTTAGTCACTGGATTGAGGCATACCCCACACGTAGAAATGACAGCCTTACAGTTGCAAAACTATTGTTGAGGGAGTTGATACCACGTTTCGGATTCCCAATCTCTTCAGAATCAGATAGGGGAAGTCACTTCAATAACGAGGTGATAAAGTTACTTTGCGAAGCGCTGAACATTGAGTAAAAACTGCATTGTAGCTATCGCCCTGAAGCATCAGGACTGGTGGAGCAGATGAATGGTACACTGAAATCAAGAATGGCGAAAATATGTGAATCGACAAATTTGAAATGGCCTGACGCATTGCCCTTGGTGCTAATGTCAATGAGAAACACCCCTGATAGAAAGACTGGATTGTCTCCGCACGAAATTCTCATGGGCAGGGCTATGAGACTTCCTGCAGTTCCCGCAAACGCGCTTTTGAATATTACAGATGATATGGTGTTAGACTACTGCAAGGGTCTGGCTGACGTGGTTCGCTCTTTCTCTCACCAGGTGGAAGCAACCACCTTGCCACCGATCCAAGGTCCAGGACACGCACTGAAAGCAGGTGACTGGGTCATGGTAAAGAAGCACGTGAGGAAATCGTGTCTGGAACCCCGTTGGAAAGGCCCTTTCCAAGTGATACTGACAACAACTACTGCTGTGAAGTGCGCGGGAGTTCCCAACTGGATTCACGCCAGTCACACAAAGAAAGTGTTGTGTCCCACAGATGAGGAAGTTGAAGCGCTGAAACTGCCAGTGCCTGATAAAACAGTGCTGAGTGCTGAGACAGAGAAAACTCGAACTGAAAGCGAACAGGCAGGAACAGAAGAGAGAGAAATATTCTCTGAGGACGAAACGACCGACTCACTTGGGGAAGACCAAGGAGAAACCTCAGACAGCGACGAAGCAGCTGAAGGTGACAAAGAACCTGAAGCAGCTGAGGGTAGCAAAGAGCCTGAAGCAGCTGAAGGTGACAAAGAACCTGAAGCAGCTGAAAGTGATAAAGAGCCTGACGAAAGTAACGGTGACGAAGGGCTCGAAAGAGGTGAAAAAGCAGGAGAGCCTGATCAGAGGAGGGCTTTCCCAGAAGCAGACGATACAGAAAAAGAAAAAGAGAATGTGATTGATTCCCCAGAAGGAGGGGACAAGGCAGAACAGAACGAAACAGTTCAAGCTTCCACAGAAAAGATCGCAGGTCCATCAAATGGACACGGTGCAAAGAGTAGACTAAGTATATCACCAATAAAACAAAGGACTAAAGAAAATTTGAACGATGGAGAAAGGCCAAAAGTGAAAGAGAAAAGAAAAGAAGTAACTGTCGTGGTACCATCCTCAAGTGAAGGAAAAGACTTGGCCAAAGAGGAAAGTACCAGTGAGGCAGAATCGAAAAGAGAAGCAAAATTGAAAAGGAAAAGGATACCGAATAGGAGATATTCCGGTCCAGAATGGGCCTATGCAGTCAATGACGATTGGACTGATGAATTTGTATCTCTAAGCCTCGAGAACGAAGAAGAAGAGATACCAATAGAAAAGAAAAGTTTTATGGACGCTGTTGATTGAAAGGGTGATAAATGACATTGCTTGCTACAATATAACGTGATACAACCAGCTGAGACATTGCTAAACCGGATGAGACACTTGCTGAACTAATAGAGACTGAGTTATTGCCGAATTGAGACAAATGCTGCTAACCGAGAAGTGACTGGCCTCTTGAAGAAAACTGTGTGAACATTGCGCTCGTTCAGCTTTGTAATTGAATTGCTAAATCGTTTCTTTTACAGGTGCTTCTAGCTCTCTGATTCTATACAGATCATGACTAGGTACGCTACACAAAACAGTAGAAAGAAATATTGTAAATATGCGTGTATAGGCTTGGTAATTGCATGTGTACTAATAATAATGGCAATAGTGCTTGGAATGCATGGTAAGGGTGAGAATGAGAAAATTGATGCTTCTACTTTTGCTCCTGTTACTGTCACTGAACTAACCGCATTGAAAAGACTAGAATTAGATGAGAGACACTTGCATGATAAGAAGGAGCTTTCATATAATGTTTTCTATCGCTTGCTAACAGAATATGTTGAGACTATGGATGCGAAAGATTGTTATGTGTGTACACAGATACCGACATCAGTAAAGGAAGGGGTGACTTATCACCACATGCCTCTTACATACAGGATTACATGTAGTATAGTAATGTCTAGATTTTATGGTCAAACTAACATACAGTATTTTTACTCAAATTATGATGTTACCTTTGCATATGTTCCTATAATAGCGCAGCTAAGCCAGATTGCTAAAGATTGGGATGCTAAAATAATGAGGGAATTTTTCGAGCCAATGCAACCTTTTGAAACGGCTCACGCTCATAGGGAAAACCTTACCTGCTCGCTCTCTGCAGTAGAAATAAGCTTTTTAGATCGCACAGATGATAGAAGGGCACAAATGAATGCGAAATTAGAAAAAGAACTAAGCAAGAGGACTTCAGTAGATCATTATGATTTTGCCGCAATAAAAACACAAGGGAGAATAGCTTTAGATGCTTGGCATGTAGGGAAATTTTGTATATATCGAGGTGAATCTTATTATGACAACATTTTTGTAGGAGCGAGTGAGTGTAAACATACGTTTATCTTTAAGGCCAAATGGACATTCATGATGAACGGACTTGACCCTGTCATACCAGGTGTATATTACATTTGTGGGTATAATGCCTATTATCGTCTTCCGAAAGGATGGTGGGGAGATGTTATTTGGGTATAGTGTTCCCAAAAGTTTATCAACTGGATGACCTATCGATGATTCAAAAGACATCTGGATCCCATCGTATCCAGAAAAGAGAGACCGCAGCTGCTGTGGTAGGAGATATATTTGGAGCCATGATTCCTTCATTGGGAGTTGTGTTGAATTCCATCAAAATAAGAAAGTTGTCTACTATAGTGGATAACATGTTGACAAAGTTTTCAGGTGCTATAATCCTGATAGATGCTGAACTTGCAGCAGAAAGAGCTATGACTCTTCAAAACAGGCTTGCCTTAGACATTCTTTTAGCAAAGGATGGCGGCGTTTGCAAAATGCTTGGTGCGCGCCACTGTTGCACGTATATTCCAGACAACAGTGTGAAAATTAAAACTATGCTTGCTAATCTAACAAAAGAGAGTGCAGATTTGAAGGAATTGAAAGAACCAGGAGTGTGGGAGAAGGTTGGAAAAGGACTTGCTTCAGTGGGAAATTGGCTTGGTGGCATTTGGAATGGAATATTACTAAAAATAATACAGGGAATATTAATAGTACTGATTTGTATATTTGGAATTTGGGGAATAAAAAGGGGAATAATAATGATTATGGCAAGAATTAAGAGAAGGAAGGAAGAGAAAATGATGAAAAGAATGGCAGAAGAATACAAAGCAAGAACTAGGGGAGCTAAAAGGAAAAGAGAACTGACAGAATTTTAATGGAATAAAATTTGTGGGAATAGTTTTGTGTGATGACAAGTAGTCATCAGAGGAGGGATTGATGACGCAGAAATGAAGGTTTTACATTTATTAGCGCATAAACGTAGAGTGAAATAATCATGTGTGACTCAAACCGAACTAATAAGGATTGTACGGGGACAAAATGTGCCCTCAGAGTAGGTTGCCAACATTTATAAGCGTGCTTTATATAACGTGATGTATTAGAATTTTACGAATCTGACGTAATCGTAAACGTGTGCTATGATTTGCTTGTTTGAAATGTTTTAGCTTAGCATAACTTTAGTGCAGGCTTCGGCCTAGTTGCCTGGTCTCACGATTTAGATGCTCGTATTTTTCCAATGTGCTAATAAACGTGTATTTCTGCTTGAAGCTGTACTTTTCCACTGAGATCGTTCACATGCTTATCTTAAGGTTTCGTGCCAGCCTGGCATTTTTCTCTTTGCTCCAAGGTCAATCTGCAGGTGCGGACAATGGAAGCTCTGAAAGAGAGTTAATTGGTATAAAATGTTGCAACTTACGTACCCGTCTCCAAGGATAATGTATGCTTAAGTAAAAGCTTGAGAACTGTTGTTTTTGATTGGACAATTTGAAGCCAACCTATGAACCCTCCAATGGAAGACCCTACTGGATTTGAACTGTTGTCTATTTAAACCAGATGCACGAGAAGAAAGTAGCCATTACCAGCTATTACCCGACATTGCGCCATTCCGTAGCTATTATGGCCCACCTTGCTGCGACGCCATTTTGAAAGAGACTCTGATGCTTTCTCTAATCGAGAGAAAGAGACTTTAAATGATTCTTGCCCTAGAGACTTTAACTTTGATCCCTTTGCATGAAGTAGTAGTTTTATCTTGCCGCCGTGAGGCAATCGCCCCGTCCACCTTGCCCCCTTGCCCCGTCCCATGCTGATCGAGAAACGGTACCTGTGAGACGAAGACTTCCTTGAATGCTGATTGTAATTGGTAAATATGAAAGGAAATTGTAAAATTGCATTGTGTTTCTTTTAGGTAACCAACTGCTGATTTTGATAAGATTCCTAGTTAGGAGTTTTCCAAATTTATGTTGCTAAATTGTTTTTGCATGAAGTCCCACATGCCGATGCTAATTTGTGGTTAGATGAGGATTCTTTTTGTTGCACGATGCAATTTGAGACCTTGTTATGCTGACTAAATGTATGCAATTAGTTCATTACATATTATAATATTAGTGATTTGCATTGCTATTATCGAATGCCTTGTTATTCAAATGCTGCATAGATTGCATCTTTTCCGCCGTCATGGACAGTTATTAATGTTCATTTACGTTTATCATTTGGTGTTGAGACACATCTATATCGTGCTACCTTTGTTAATATAGGGAAATAAATTCATTAACTTTGAATAAACTGGTGTGGTTATTCATGACCGAAAGGTCATGGTTCGCCGAAATGTATTCTGGATTAATTGTTAAGTGTTATGTTGATCAGGGCATTGCTTACGTTCGTTATTGATTATTGATTACATTGAATTGACTGATCTCGGGTGAAGAGAGTCCCACTTAGTCAAAAGATTCATCGGCCTAAAGAGCGTCCAAAAATACAGGTAAATTATTAGTATGGAACGCTCTATCAGTAGATGGTAGCAGAGGATGGTTTAGACTTTTGGGACCCCATTCGAGAGGTACATGGTGTCGAATTAACGGTTTCGATTTTTGAAATCCCATTCGAGAAGTTGAATTAGATTTTTCTTGGGTAAAATAGATTGACAGAATGATGATGGGCTAAGTCCACCGCAACTTTCCCGGGATCTCGGAGCTTGCGAATGGAGAGAACGGAGATGTGGAATAGGCGTTGGCGGTACTAGTGATGGTATGAGTGAAGTTAGGATTTTTGCGCTTGCATAGCTTATTGCCGCAGATTGTGTGAAAAGGTTGCGAGGATTTTAGAGAATAGCGGAGGTGCGACTCCGAGTGTAGAAGTAGGGAAGTCGTCGAACTTCATAGAAAATAGCAGAGGTGCGACTCCGAGTGTGAGAGTAGGGAAGTCGTCGAACTTCATGTGCGTGTGGCGCTTTGTGCAGAAAAAAGGTCCACGTGGTTGTTGTTGTTGAGACGGGCCCTGCGCGGTCAAGAGACTCCGGAGTATGTTGTTTTATGTTGTGGTCTGGTCGGTTTAGTAGGTTGACTGGGCGTGGTCAACGAGTCGGTACGTGTGTTAAGGGAATGAAAGAAACTTCGACTTCGGGCTTTGACAAAATTCTAAGTGCACTAGAATAGATCATTGACAAGTTGAGAGTAGGTCTGCGGGTCAGATTTGCTTGCGAAAGTGGGGACCGAGAAAGATGGAATAACTGCCGAGGCTAGTGAAAAATCCCTAAGGTCCTGAAGCGATTGTGTTACCCTTCCTGTAGTAAACCGACAGATCTGTTTTATTATAATTTTTTGGTAGCTCGCGATACATGCCAGAAGTTGTTACGAGAGGAGCTGAGTGAAGGAGGATTAGCCGCGAGGCTTTGTCAGCCGCAGAGTGTGTGAGTGTGACGTCACTAGGAGCCGCGCTGGGATAGGTTGGTTGATGAGAAGGGTCGCGCAGGGATTGGACGCAGTCCGTGGGGCTCGATTGGAAGGGGAAAGGCAAGCGAAGAGTATTCCGGGAATTAAAGTCACTTATTGATTACAAACTTTGTGAAATAAAAGGCGAGAAAATGAAATTTTTTAAAGCATTAAAGAGTGCGATGAAGGGGGAGTCTTACATTAAAGCGAGCGTAGGAGAGGAGACGCCACCCGAAGGCACACCAGCTTACATTGTAATGGAGGAAAAGGGGGTAGCTCCGTGCCTTTGGCTAAAGCAATGGCACAAGCTGACAGAGAAACATGGGGGCGTAGCGTTCCCGATCCATGGGACATTCAATATAAGGATCCTAGAGAATTTGAGATTCGCGATGTACGACATGAAGGTACCTCCAAGGCCAGCACAGTTTGAGGCTCTAGCGATTTGGGAACTAATGGCTAGACAGCAACAGCAAAATAAGTTCGAGACCAGGATAAGGAAGGTAGAAAAGACACTAGCGGACGCTAGGTGGGATAATGCACAGAAGGTGTGGAGGTCAGATGTATTGCAGGGGATAAAATTGTTCCCCGCAATTACTAAGGAAGAAGAGGAAACAGGTAAGAAAGCTACCTGTAAGACAAACAGGAGGTGTTCCAAGGATAGAGAGGACGAGGAAAAGTTGAGAAGAGAAGAGGAGTTAGAGGATGAGGAGTTAATCATGCAATTGCTGAACGACCGTCCACCACCTTATGCAGAGAGTGGACAAGGTTCAAGTACCAGTTCTGCCCCTCCGGCACCGGTACAGAACAGTGAAACTCAGAGTTCAGGAGCAGCATCGGGATCTAAGGACCAGAGTTTACTCTTCACCCCGCAGATACCGCAGGTTAGGAGAATATATCCAGATGTGCCTATGTTGAAACCAGCAGAAAATTATCAGCCGCAGGTCCCAAGGTATTACAGCAGTGACAACAGTACGGGAATGGTTCTAGACCCGACTGTAATGGGAGTACAGAATGGTCACAACCCAACATTGGCACAAGCTGAATCAACCCAGTTTTTGATGCCTCAAAAGCAGATGCAGGGGGGAAACGCACATGCTCAGATGACGGGGAGTCAGATGGGCATGCCGGCAATGATGACCCATAGTGTGGGAATGAACATGTCTCAGAACATGGGGAATGGACAGAACCCAGATGCGATATCACTACCCATTACTGTAGGTCCACCGGTACCTTTGTACAGTCAGCCTAATTTGGGTATGAGCGGCCAGGGATCAATGCTGCAGAATGGGACAGAAAGGAGGTGCATAGAAAACACTCCAGGGATAACTCCGATAGCGGCTCAGCCAGCTGGATCTGGGTCCTTGATGGAGTTTAGTCCCATATGTGCTCAGTCAACACTGGTGAGGTCGAGTCCCCCACTGGTGATACCGCTGTCATCGAACACTGAAAAGTTGCCGCAACCATCAATGGCAGTCAATGTGAATGCTACACTGATGGGGTTGAATGCGCAACAGCTGACACAGTGGTTTAACAGTCTGAATTCCACACAAAGCTCAGCCAGTGGGAAGGGAGAAGACTATCTGAATAGGGTCAGGTTGAACATGGAAGCGCAAGAATTGGTGGAAGGGACTATGGGTGTGAATAGGTTAGAGTCCTACTCGGAAGAAGAGCTGAGGTATCTATGTCCCAGGATTACGAGAGAAGTGAACAAGGTACATAGAAGCTTGCAAGAAATAGCTGACAAAAACAGGGTTGATATAGACAAGACAAAACACTTGAGCAGGAGCTATAGATTGGATTTCGGTACCACAGATTTTGAACACATGAGGTCAGCAGGCATGAAGGCGCACCTTAGAGAATTGCTGCAGAGTGCACAAGTGTGGAGGTGCTTAGACAAATGGGAAAGCAGATGGGTAAAGAGAAAGGAAAAGAGGAAAGACAGTGTCCCAGAGCTCAACGAGAAAAGACCGCAGAGTAGTGATGCAGTAACCATGTTACCAATGAGGGAGACAGCAGGGGGAAAATTAATACATGTACCATGGCACAGAAGCGACATTCAGTCTTTTACGGATGATTTTCCCAAACTGAGAGAGAAACCGATTGAATGGTATCAACAGACTGATAGGTTTGTGAAGCTTGCAAAATGTCTCTGGGAAGACCTGAACACTCTCTTTGAGATTGTGGTTCCGGCAGATTTGTGGGAGGATTGCAAAAGAGCTGTAGGTTGGCCGACAAGTGAACCAGAGAGAGACAGGGATACGGGTGCACCATCACCTATGGTGATGAGCCTGTACTATAAGGTGATTGAGCATTTGAAGACGAAGGTTGCCGCGAAAAATGTGGATTGGCAGAAGATCGATCGAACTGCCCAAGAGGCTAAAGAATCGATTCATAGTTACTATGAGAGGTTGTTGAAGGCGTTCAAGAACTACAGCGGCACGGAAACAATAGAGGCGAAGGACATGCTTCATTTTGTGTTCAGATTTGTGGAAGGGCTGAGACCAGAGATAAGTCAGATGATAAAGTCGCATTTGATTTGTTGGCAATCGAAACCTATTGATGAGGTGTTGAATTATGCGAAATACTGTAGCGACGAAATTGAAGTGAAACAGAAAAGGTTGAAGGAGAAAGTGATGATGATGCAACTTAAAGCAGCTCAGACAGGTCTGCAAGGTTTGCAAGGGTTGCAAGGGTTCCAACAGCAGGTACCGCAACCGCAGCCGCAGTTGCAGGGAAATATGATGTTTCAGCCACAGGCGAGAGGCAGAGGCAGAGGAGGTTTTGGGAACAATGGTCCGGATTTGAACACTGTTGTGACTCCGAATGGTGTGCAGGCATTGACAAAGGTGATGCCGTGTCACGTGTGCGGAATTGTCGGACATTGGAAACGCGAGTGCCCGATGGTGGTGCAGGAAGGTGCAGGTGTTGGTCAGCAAAACAATGATGTCAATGCATTTCAGACAATGAGGGGACCGAAAATGAGAGGTCCAAACCCAAATTTTCAGACCATAAATCAGTTGCAGGGATTACAGCTCATGCAGCCGCAGCAAATGCAGATGCCTCGTATGCAGATGACGCAAATGCAGCCAATGCAACAGCAGTTTCCCATGGTACCTAATCAGCAAATGCAAATACCTTTGGCACCAATGAGTCAGCAGCAAGTGATGGTTCCTCCACAGGTCTCGGGTCAGGTAATGAATACAAATGGCACCGTACAACAGTTCCCATTACACAGTGAGAGTGGAATAAACAATGTATTGGAGAGTGAAAGTTCAGGAGAGGAAGGAGATTGTGTGCTTGCAGCATCCTTGGAAGTTGATCAAAAGGGTCCGTACGTGGAGGGAAGAGTAATGGGTCATCGTGTCTCATTCTTGGTTGACACAGGAGCCACACGTTCAACTGTTAAGAGCATTGAAGTACCAAATTTGCCACTCTCAGGGAGAACAGTTCAAGTGGTGGGAGTAGCAAACAGGCACCTGACAAACCCAATTACAGATCCGGTACCAGTCAGCATCGGTAACTATCAAGGGTTACATAAATTTGTGGTATGTGACTCAAGCCCAATAGCACTGTTAGGGAGAGACCTATTGTGCAAGTTGGGATGTTCGATTATGTGTTCGAACGAGGGAATTAAAATTCAGACGAGCAGTGATGGGGAAGAAGAGGACAGTGTAGAGGGGGATGAGATGGAAACTGTTGATGAAGAGTATCCTCTGATTTGTCTTTTCCCGATGATAACTGAAGAAGATATTCCAGCTGAATTACGGGAAACAGTCGGAAAGGAAGTGTGGGATATGACAGGGAAAGAGGTGGGATTGATGAAAGGAGTGGAACCAGTGAAAGTGACTGTAAAACCCAATGCAACCTTTCCCCAGACCCCACAATACCACATGGCACAAGACACCCTCATGAAAGTTGCCCAACTCATTGACGAATTTGTAAAACAGGGAGTACTGAAAGAAGTGTTAAGTAGTCCATGTAATTCACCAATCATGGGACTAATAAAGCCAAGTGGAAAGGTCCGAATTGTGCAGGACTTGAGGAAAATAAATGACATCATAGTCAAGTGTTGCCCTGTTGTACCAAATCCAGCTGTGATAATGTCTCAAGTCCCTTGCGATGCCGAGTGGTTCTCAGTCATCGACTTGTCACAAGCATTCTTTTCGGTGCCCCTTCATGAGGACAGTCAATTTCTCTTTTGTTTCAAATTCTTGGACAGAGTGTACAGTTGGTGCCGAATTCCTCAAGGGTTTTCTGAGTCACCGTCAATATTCAATCAGATTCTAAAGAAAGACTTGGAAGCATTAGAATTGCCATTCGAGTCAACCCTAGTACAGTACATCGATGACTTACTGATTGCATCAAAGACAGAAAGTGGCTGCACAGCCGATACCATTGCTCTGTTGAACCATTTGGGAAGGAATGGACATAAGGTGTCTCCTTCCAAATTGCAGTTCTGTCAGAAGAAAGTGAAATACTTGGGTCACCAGATAGAGAAAGGGTCACGGAGAATAATGAAGGAAAGAATAACAAGTGTACTTCAAATGAGTCCACCAAAGACAAGGAGGGAGGTGAGGAAGTTTTTGGGGATGGTGAGCTACTGTCACCAGTGGATTCCCAACTTTTCAACTCTAGCAAAGCCTTTACTGAAGCTGACCCAGAAGGATGCCTTGGATCAAATTGAGCTGAAAGGAGATGAGATGGATGCTTTTATCGAATTGAAAGAATGCATGTGCAGGGCTCCAGCTTTAGGTATGCCTGATTACACAAAGCCTTTCACATTGTTTTGTCATGAACGTGATGCATGTTCTCTGTCTGTCTTGACTCAAGCCCATGGTGGCATAAACAGACCAGTAGCGTATTTTTCAGCTACTTTGGATCCGGTCGCAGCAGCACTTCCAGGGTGTTTGCGCGCCGTAGCAGCAGTTGGTATCAGCCTCACTCAGAGTGAAGGAATAGTGATGGGACACCCAGTAACAGTCATGGTCCCTCACTCAGTTGAGATACTTTTGACCCGCTCCCGAACGCAACACATGACTGGAGCAAGACTCACAAGGTATGAAACGATAATTCTGGGCTCACCGAATGTGCAGCTGAAAAGGTGCACTACGTTGAATCCAGCAACCTTGCTTCCTGGTGAAAATGCTGAAATTGAGAACGCTGAAGACGTCGAGCATGACTGCCTTCAGGTGACTGAATTTTGCACAAAACCTCGACCTGACATTAAGGATACTAAGCTTGATGAAAATGACCAAATTGTTTTCGTTGATGGTTCATGTCTAAGAGATGGGATGGGAATTTTGAAAGCAGGATATGCTGTATGTACTGTAACAGGTGTCTTGGAAGCGTCCTGGCTTCAAGGAGTCTATTCTGCACAAGTAGCAGAACTTGTAGCCCTTACAAGAGCATGTCAACTGTCTGCATTGATGAAAGTCACCATTTACACTGATAGTCAGTACGGGTTTGGAATAGTACACAACTTTGGACAACTATGGTCACAGAGAGGTTTCCTGACTTCTTCAGGATCCCCAGTGAAAAACGGGGAGAGAATAAGGGAATTGTTACACGCCATTCAAATGCCAGCCGAAGTTGCAGTGGTAAAGTGTAGTGCTCATACAAAAGGACAGGACTATGTTTCTCTGGGAAATGCATATGCGGATCAAGTCACAAGATTTTGTGCCTTGAACTGTATATTACTCAGGGATGAATGGAATTCGATAAGTGAACCAGAACTCGAACCAGCTGAAGCATTTGCCTTGAAGGTCGTAGATACAATAGATGAATTAAAAGCATTACAGAATAACGTCAGGGAGGATGAAAGAGATTCCTGGATTAAATCACAATGTATAAAGAGACCAGACGAGTTATGGGTTTCAAATGAGGGAAATTTTTTTTGCCAAATAGTCTCTTATCACAGCTTGCGCGGTTCTATCATGGGCAGGCTCACCTAGGGAGAGATGCCATGATAAGATTGTTCAAAACTGATTGGTTTAACCCCAGATTTCGTCAAGCTGCAGAAGCAGTTTGCCATCGATGTGTCACTTGCCAGCAAATGAACCCAGGAAAGGGAACAGTTGTGAACGCGAGCCACATTGGCAGGGCCAGTGGCCCATTTAGTAGGATGCAGATGGACTTCATTGAGATGCCTGTGCATGGAGGTCTAAAGTATGTGTTGGTGATTGTGTGCATTTTTAGTCACTGGATTGAGGCATACCCCACACGTAGAAATGACAGCCTTACAGTTGCAAAACTATTGTTGAGGGAGTTGATACCACGTTTTGGATTCCCAATCTCTTCAGAATCAGATAGGGGAAGTCACTTCAATAACGAGGTGATAAAGTTACTTTGCGAAGCGCTGAACATTGAGTAAAAACTGCATTGTAGCTATCGCCCTGAAGCATCAGGACTGGTGGAGCAGATGAATGGTACACTGAAATCAAGAATGGCGAAAATATGTGAATCGACAAATTTGAAATGGCCTGACGCATTGCCCTTGGTGCTAATGTCAATGAGAAACACCCCTGATAGAAAGACTGGATTGTCTCCGCACGAAATTCTCATGGGCAGGGCTATGAGACTTCCTGCAGTTCCCGCAAACGCGCTTTTGAATATTACAGATGATATGGTGTTAGACTACTGCAAGGGTCTGGCTGACGTGGTTCGCTCTTTCTCTCACCAGGTGGAAGCAACCACCTTGCCACCGATCCAAGGTCCAGGACACGCACTGAAAGCAGGTGACTGGGTCATGGTAAAGAAGCACGTGAGGAAGTCGTGTCTGGAACCCCGTTGGAAAGGCCCTTTCCAAGTGATACTGACAACAACTACTGCTGTGAAGTGCGCGGGAGTTCCCAACTGGATTCACGCCAGTCACACAAAGAAAGTGTTGTGTCCCACAGATGAGGAAGTTGAAGCGCTGAAACTGCCAGTGCCTGATAAAACAGTGCTGAGTGCTGAGACAGAGAAAACTCGAACTGAAAGCGAACAGGCAGGAACAGAAGAGAGAGAAATATTCTCTGAGGACGAAACGACCGACTCACTTGGGGAAGACCAAGGAGAAACCTCAGACAGCGACGAAGCAGCTGAAGGTGACAAAGAAGCTGAAGCAGCTGAGGGTAGCAAAGAGCCTGAAGCAGCTGAAGGTGACAAAGAACCTGAAGCAGCTGAAAGTGATAAAGAGCCTGACGAAAGTAACGGTGACGAAGGGCTCGAAAGAGGTGAAAAAGCAGGAGAGCCTGATCAGAGGAGGGCTTTCCCAGAAGCAGACGATACAGAAAAAGAAAAAGAGAATGTGATTGATTCCCCAGAAGGAGGGGACAAGGCAGAACAGAACGAAACAGTTCAAGCTTCCACAGAAAAGATCGCAGGTCCATCAAATGGACACGGTGCAAAGAGTAGACTAAGTATATCACCAATAAAACAAAGGACTAAAGAAAATTTGAACGATGGAGAAAGGCCAAAAGTGAAAGAGAAAAGAAAAGAAGTAACTGTCGTGGTACCATCCTCAAGTGAAGGAAAAGACTTGGCCAAAGAGGAAAGTACCAGTGAGGCAGAATCGAAAAGAGAAGCAAAATTGAAAAGGAAAAGGATACCGAATAGGAGATATTCCGGTCCAGAATGGGCCTATGCAGTCAATGACGATTGGACTGATGAATTTGTATCTCTAAGCCTCGAGAACGAAGAAGAAGAGATACCAATAGAAAAGAAAAGTTTTATGGACGCTGTTGATTGAAAGGGTGATAAATGACATTGCTTGCTACAATATAACGTGATACAACCAGCTGAGACATTGCTAAACCGGATGAGACACTTGCTGAACTAATAGAGACTGAGTTATTGCCGAATTGAGACAAATGCTGCTAACCGAGAAGTGACTGGCCTCTTGAAGAAAACTGTGTGAACATTGCGCTCGTTCAGCTTTGTAATTGAATTGCTAAATCGTTTCTTTTACAGGTGCTTCTAGCTCTCTGATTCTATACAGATCATGACTAGGTACGCTACACAAAACAGTAGAAAGAAATATTGTAAATATGCGTGTATAGGCTTGGTAATTGCATGTGTACTAATAATAATGGCAATAGTGCTTGGAATGCATGGTAAGGGTGAGAATGAGAAAATTGATGCTTCTACTTTTGCTCCTGTTACTGTCACTGAACTAACCGCATTGAAAAGACTAGAATTAGATGAGAGACACTTGCATGATAAGAAGGAGCTTTCATATAATGTTTTCTATCGCTTGCTAACAGAATATGTTGAGACTATGGATGCGAAAGATTGTTATGTGTGTACACAGATACCGACATCAGTAAAGGAAGGGGTGACTTATCACCACATGCCTCTTACATACAGGATTACATGTAGTATAGTAATGTCTAGATTTTATGGTCAAACTAACATACAGTATTTTTACTCAAATTATGATGTTACCTTTGCATATGTTCCTATAATAGCGCAGCTAAGCCAGATTGCTAAAGATTGGGATGCTAAAATAATGAGGGAATTTTTCGAGCCAATGCAACCTTTTGAAACGGCTCACGCTCATAGGGAAAACCTTACCTGCTCGCTCTCTGCAGTAGAAATAAGCTTTTTAGATCGCACAGATGATAGAAGGGCACAAATGAATGCGAAATTAGAAAAAGAACTAAGCAAGAGGACTTCAGTAGATCATTATGATTTTGCCGCAATAAAAACACAAGGGAGAATAGCTTTAGATGCTTGGCATGTAGGGAAATTTTGTATATATCGAGGTGAATCTTATTATGACAACATTTTTGTAGGAGCGAGTGAGTGTAAACATACGTTTATCTTTAAGGCCAAATGGACATTCATGATGAACGGACTTGACCCTGTCATACCAGGTGTATATTACATTTGTGGGTATAATGCCTATTATCGTCTTCCGAAAGGATGGTGGGGAGATGTTATTTGGGTATAGTGTTCCCAAAAGTTTATCAACTGGATGACCTATCGATGATTCAAAAGACATCTGGATCCCATCGTATCCAGAAAAGAGAGACCGCAGCTGCTGTGGTAGGAGATATATTTGGAGCCATGATTCCTTCATTGGGAGTTGTGTTGAATTCCATCAAAATAAGAAAGTTGTCTACTATAGTGGATAACATGTTGACAAAGTTTTCAGGTGCTATAATCCTGATAGATGCTGAACTTGCAGCAGAAAGAGCTATGACTCTTCAAAACAGGCTTGCCTTAGACATTCTTTTAGCAAAGGATGGCGGCGTTTGCAAAATGCTTGGTGCGCGCCACTGTTGCACGTATATTCCAGACAACAGTGTGAAAATTAAAACTATGCTTGCTAATCTAACAAAAGAGAGTGCAGATTTGAAGGAATTGAAAGAACCAGGAGTGTGGGAGAAGGTTGGAAAAGGACTTGCTTCAGTGGGAAATTGGCTTGGTGGCATTTGGAATGGAATATTACTAAAAATAATACAGGGAATATTAATAGTACTGATTTGTATATTTGGAATTTGGGGAATAAAAAGGGGAATAATAATGATTATGGCAAGAATTAAGAGAAGGAAGGAAGAGAAAATGATGAAAAGAATGGCAGAAGAATACAAAGCAAGAACTAGGGGAGCTAAAAGGAAAAGAGAACTGACAGAATTTTAATGGAATAAAATTTGTGGGAATAGTTTTGTGTGATGACAAGTAGTCATCAGAGGAGGGATTGATGACGCAGAAATGAAGGTTTTACATTTATTAGCGCATAAACGTAGAGTGAAATAATCATGTGTGACTCAAACCGAACTAATAAGGATTGTACGGGGACAAAATGTGCCCTCAGAGTAGGTTGCCAACATTTATAAGCGTGCTTTATATAACGTGATGTATTAGAATTTTACGAATCTGACGTAATCGTAAACGTGTGCTATGATTTGCTTGTTTGAAATGTTTTAGCTTAGCATAACTTTAGTGCAGGCTTCGGCCTAGTTGCCTGGTCTCACGATTTAGATGCTCGTATTTTTCCAATGTGCTAATAAACGTGTATTTCTGCTTGAAGCTGTACTTTTCCACTGAGATCGTTCACATGCTTATCTTAAGGTTTCGTGCCAGCCTGGCATTTTTCTCTTTGCTCCAAGGTCAATCTGCAGGTGCGGACAATGGAAGCTCTGAAAGAGAGTTAATTGGTATAAAATGTTGCAACTTACGTACCCGTCTCCAAGGATAATGTATGCTTAAGTAAAAGCTTGAGAACTGTTGTTTTTGATTGGACAATTTGAAGCCAACCTATGAACCCTCCAATGGAAGACCCTACTGGATTTGAACTGTTGTCTATTTAAACCAGATGCACGAGAAGAAAGTAGCCATTACCAGCTATTACCCGACATTGCGCCATTCCGTAGCTATTATGGCCCACCTTGCTGCGACGCCATTTTGAAAGAGACTCTGATGCTTTCTCTAATCGAGAGAAAGAGACTTTAAATGATTCTTGCCCTAGAGACTTTAACTTTGATCCCTTTGCATGAAGTAGTAGTTTTATCTTGCCGCCGTGAGGCAATCGCCCCGTCCACCTTGCCCCCTTGCCCCGTCCCATGCTGATCGAGAAACGGTACCTGTGAGACGAAGACTTCCTTGAATGCTGATTGTAATTGGTAAATATGAAAGGAAATTGTAAAATTGCATTGTGTTTCTTTTAGGTAACCAACTGCTGATTTTGATAAGATTCCTAGTTAGGAGTTTTCCAAATTTATGTTGCTAAATTGTTTTTGCATGAAGTCCCACATGCCGATGCTAATTTGTGGTTAGATGAGGATTCTTTTTGTTGCACGATGCAATTTGAGACCTTGTTATGCTGACTAAATGTATGCAATTAGTTCATTACATATTATAATATTAGTGATTTGCATTGCTATTATCGAATGCCTTGTTATTCAAATGCTGCATAGATTGCATCTTTTCCGCCGTCATGGACAGTTATTAATGTTCATTTACGTTTATCATTTGGTGTTGAGACACATCTATATCGTGCTACCTTTGTTAATATAGGGAAATAAATTCATTAACTTTGAATAAACTGGTGTGGTTATTCATGACCGAAAGGTCATGGTTCGCCGAAATGTATTCTGGATTAATTGTTAAGTGTTATGTTGATCAGGGCATTGCTTACGTTCGTTATTGATTATTGATTACATTGAATTGACTGATCTCGGGTGAAGAGAGTCCCACTTAGTCAAAAGATTCATCGGCCTAAAGAGCGTCCAAAAATACAGGTAAATTATTAGTATGGAACGCTCTATCAGTAGATGGTAGCAGAGGATGGTTTAGACTTTTGGGACCCCATTCGAGAGGTACATGGTGTCGAATTAACGGTTTCGATTTTTGAAATCCCATTCGAGAAGTTGAATTAGATTTTTCTTGGGTAAAATAGATTGACAGAATGATGATGGGCTAAGTCCACCGCAACTTTCCCGGGATCTCGGAGCTTGCGAATGGAGAGAACGGAGATGTGGAATAGGCGTTGGCGGTACTAGTGATGGTATGAGTGAAGTTAGGATTTTTGCGCTTGCATAGCTTATTGCCGCAGATTGTGTGAAAAGGTTGCGAGGATTTTAGAGAATAGCGGAGGTGCGACTCCGAGTGTAGAAGTAGGGAAGTCGTCGAACTTCATAGAAAATAGCAGAGGTGCGACTCCGAGTGTGAGAGTAGGGAAGTCGTCGAACTTCATGTGCGTGTGGCGCTTTGTGCAGAAAAAAGGTCCACGTGGTTGTTGTTGTTGAGACGGGCCCTGCGCGGTCAAGAGACTCCGGAGTATGTTGTTTTATGTTGTGGTCTGGTCGGTTTAGTAGGTTGACTGGGCGTGGTCAACGAGTCGGTACGTGTGTTAAGGGAATGAAAGAAACTTCGACTTCGGGCTTTGACAAAATTCTAAGTGCACTAGAATAGATCATTGACAAGTTGAGAGTAGGTCTGCGGGTCAGATTTGCTTGCGAAAGTGGGGACCGAGAAAGATGGAATAACTGCCGAGGCTAGTGAAAAATCCCTAAGGTCCTGAAGCGATTGTGTTACCCTTCCTGTAGTAAACCGACAGATCTGTTTTATTATAATTTTTTGGTAGCTCGCGATACATGCCAGAAGTTGTTACGAGAGGAGCTGAGTGAAGGAGGATTAGCCGCGAGGCTTTGTCAGCCGCAGAGTGTGTGAGTGTGACGTCACTAGGAGCCGCGCTGGGATAGGTTGGTTGATGAGAAGGGTCGCGCAGGGATTGGACGCAGTCCGTGGGGCTCCATTGGAAGGGGAAAGGCAAGCGAAGAGTATTCCGGGAATTAAAGTCACTTATTGATTACAAACTTTGTGAAATAAAAGGCGAGAAAATGAAATTTTTTAAAGCATTAAAGAGTGCGATGAAGGGGGAGTCTTACATTAAAGCGAGCGTAGGAGAGGAGACGCCACCCGAAGGCACACCAGCTTACATTGTAATGGAGGAAAAGGGGGTAGCTCCGTGCCTTTGGCTAAAGCAATGGCACAAGCTGACAGAGAAACATGGGGGCGTAGCGTTCCCGATCCATGGGACATTCAATATAAGGATCCTAGAGAATTTGAGATTCGCGATGTACGACATGAAGGTACCTCCAAGGCCAGCACAGTTTGAGGCTCTAGCGATTTGGGAACTAATGGCTAGACAGCAACAGCAAAATAAGTTCGAGACCAGGATAAGGAAGGTAGAAAAGACACTAGCGGACGCTAGGTGGGATAATGCACAGAAGGTGTGGAGGTCAGATGTATTGCAGGGGATAAAATTGTTCCCCGCAATTACTAAGGAAGAAGAGGAAACAGGTAAGAAAGCTACCTGTAAGACAAACAGGAGGTGTTCCAAGGATAGAGAGGACGAGGAAAAGTTGAGAAGAGAAGAGGAGTTAGAGGATGAGGAGTTAATCATGCAATTGCTGAACGACCGTCCACCACCTTATGCAGAGAGTGGACAAGGTTCAAGTACCAGTTCTGCCCCTCCGGCACCGGTACAGAACAGTGAAACTCAGAGTTCAGGAGCAGCATCGGGATCTAAGGACCAGAGTTTACTCTTCACCCGCAGATACCGCAGGTTAGGAGAATATATCCAGATGTGCCTATGTTGAAACCAGCAGAAAATTATCAGCCGCAGGTCCCAAGGTATTACAGCAGTGACAACAGTACGGGAATGGTTCTAGACCCGACTGTAATGGGAGTACAGAATGGTCACAACCCAACATTGGCACAAGCTGAATCAACCCAGTTTTTGATGCCTCAAAAGCAGATGCAGGGGGGAAACGCACATGCTCAGATGACGGGGAGTCAGATGGGCATGCCGGCAATGATGACCCATAGTGTGGGAATGAACATGTCTCAGAACATGGGGAATGGACAGAACCCAGATGCGATATCACTACCCATTACTGTAGGTCCACCGGTACCTTTGTACAGTCAGCCTAATTTGGGTATGAGCGGCCAGGGATCAATGCTGCAGAATGGGACAGAAAGGAGGTGCATAGAAAACACTCCAGGGATAACTCCGATAGCGGCTCAGCCAGCTGGATCTGGGTCCTTGATGGAGTTTAGTCCCATATGTGCTCAGTCAACACTGGTGAGGTCGAGTCCCCCACTGGTGATACCGCTGTCATCGAACACTGAAAAGTTGCCGCAACCATCAATGGCAGTCGATGTGAATGCTACACTGATGGGGTTGAATGCGCAACAGCTGACACAGTGGTTTAACAGTCTGAATTCCACACAAAGCTCAGCCAGTGGGAAGGGAGAAGACTATCTGAATAGGGTCAGGTTGAACATGGAAGCGCAAGAATTGGTGGAAGGGACTATGGGTGTGAATAGGTTAGAGTCCTACTCGGAAGAAGAGCTGAGGTATCTATGTCCCAGGATTACGAGAGAAGTGAACAAGGTACATAGAAGCTTGCAAGAAATAGCTGACAAAAACAGGGTTGATATAGACAAGACAAAACACTTGAGCAGGAGCTATAGATTGGATTTCGGTACCACAGATTTTGAACACATGAGGTCAGCAGGCATGAAGGCGCACCTTAGAGAATTGCTGCAGAGTGCACAAGTGTGGAGGTGCTTAGACAAATGGGAAAGCAGATGGGTAAAGAGAAAGGAAAAGAGGAAAGACAGTGTCCCAGAGCTCAACGAGAAAAGACCGCAGAGTAGTGATGCAGTAACCATGTTACCAATGAGGGAGACAGCAGGGGGAAAATTAATACATGTACCATGGCACAGAAGCGACATTCAGTCTTTTACGGATGATTTTCCCAAACTGAGAGAGAAACCGATTGAATGGTATCAACAGACTGATAGGTTTGTGAAGCTTGCAAAATGTCTCTGGGAAGACCTGAACACTCTCTTTGAGATTGTGGTTCCGGCAGATTTGTGGGAGGATTGCAAAAGAGCTGTAGGTGGCCGACAAGTGAACCAGAGAGAGACAGGGATACGGGTGCACCATCACCTATGGTGATGAGCCTGTACTATAAGGTGATTGAGCATTTGAAGACGAAGGTTGCCGCGAAAAATGTGGATTGGCAGAAGATCGATCGAACTGCCCAAGAGGCTAAAGAATCGATTCATAGTTACTATGAGAGGTTGTTGAAGGCGTTCAAGAACTACAGCGGCACGGAAACAATAGAGGCGAAGGACATGCTTCATTTTGTGTTCAGATTTGTGGAAGGGCTGAGACCAGAGATAAGTCAGATGATAAAGTCGCATTTGATTTGTTGGCAATCGAAACCTATTGATGAGGTGTTGAATTATGCGAAATACTGTAGCGACGAAATTGAAGTGAAACAGAAAAGGTTGAAGGAGAAAGTGATGATGATGCAACTTAAAGCAGCTCAGACAGGTCTGCAAGGTTTGCAAGGGTTGCAAGGGTTCCAACAGCAGGTACCGAAACCGCAGCCGCAGTTGCAGGGAAATATGATGTTTCAGCCACAGGCGAGAGGCAGAGGCAGAGGAGGTTTTGGGAATAATGGTCCGGATTTGAACACTGTTGTGACTCCGAATGGTGTGCAGGCATTGACAAAGGTGATGCCGTGTCACGTGTGCGGAATTGTCGGACATTGGAAACGCGAGTGCCCGATGGTGGTGCAGGAAGGTGCAGGTGTTGGTCAGCAAAACAATGATGTCAATGCATTTCAGACAATGAGGGGACCGAAAATGAGAGGTCCAAACCCAAATTTTCAGACCATAAATCAGTTGCAGGGATTACAGCCCATGCAGCCGCAGCAAATGCAGATGCCTCGTATGCAGATGACGCAAATGCAGCCAATGCAACAGCAGTTTCCCATGGTACCTAATCAGCAAATGCAAATACCTTTGGCACCAATGAGTCAGCAGCAAGTGATGGTTCCTCCACAGGTCTCGGGTCAGGTAATGAATACAAATGGCACCGTACAACAGTTCCCATTACACAGTGAGAGTGGAATAAACAATGTATTGGAGAGTGAAAGTTCAGGAGAGGAAGGAGATTGTGTGCTTGCAGCATCCTTGGAAGTTGATCAAAAGGGTCCGTACGTGGAGGGAAGAGTAATGGGTCATCGTGTCTCATTCTTGGTTGACACAGGAGCCACACGTTCAACTGTTAAGAGCATTGAAGTACCAAATTTGCCACTCTCAGGGAGAACAGTTCAAGTGGTGGGAGTAGCAAACAGGCACCTGACAAACCCAATTACAGATCCGGTACCAGTCAGCATCGGTAACTATCAAGGGTTACATAAATTTGTGGTATGTGACTCAAGCCCAATAGCACTGTTAGGGAGAGACCTATTGTGCAAGTTGGGATGTTCGATTATGTGTTCGAACGAGGGAATTAAAATTCAGACGAGCAGTGATGGGGAAGAAGAGGACAGTGTAGAGGGGGATGAGATGGAAACTGTTGATGAAGAGTATCCTCTGATTTGTCTTTTCCCGATGATAACTGAAGAAGATATTCCAGCTGAATTACGGGAAACAGTCGGAAAGGAAGTGTGGGATATGACAGGGAAAGAGGTGGGATTGATGAAAGGAGTGGAACCAGTGAAAGTGACTGTAAAACCCAATGCAACCTTTCCCCAGACCCCACAATACCACATGGCACAAGACACCCTCATGAAAGTTGCCCAACTCATTGACGAATTTGTAAAACAGGGAGTACTGAAAGAAGTGTTAAGTAGTCCATGTAATTCACCAATCATGGGACTAATAAAGCCAAGTGGAAAGGTCCGAATTGTGCAGGACTTGAGGAAAATAAATGACATCATAGTCAAGTGTTGCCCTGTCGTACCAAATCCAGCTGTGATAATGTCTCAAGTCCCTTGCGATGCCGAGTGGTTCTCAGTCATCGACTTGTCACAAGCATTCTTTTCGGTGCCCCTTCATGAGGACAGTCAATTTCTCTTTTGTTTCAAATTCTTGGACAGAGTGTACAGTTGGTGCCGAATTCCTCAAGGGTTTTCTGAGTCACCGTCAATATTCAATCAGATTCTAAAGAAAGACTTGGAAGCATTAGAATTGCCATTCGAGTCAACCCTAGTACAGTACATCGATGACTTACTGATTGCATCAAAGACAGAAAGTGGCTGCACAGCCGATACCATTGCTCTGTTGAACCATTTGGGAAGGAATGGACATAAGGTGTCTCCTTCCAAATTGCAGTTCTGTCAGAAGAAAGTGAAATACTTGGGTCACCAGATAGAGAAAGGGTCACGGAGAATAATGAAGGAAAGAATAACAAGTGTACTTCAAATGAGTTCACCAAAGACAAGGAGGGAGGTGAGGAAGTTTTTGGGGATGGTGAGCTACTGTCGTCAGTGGATTCCCAACTTTTCAACTCTAGCAAAGCCTTTACTGAAGCTGACCCAGAAGGATGCCTTGGATCAAATTGAGCTGAAAGGAGATGAGATGGATGCTTTTATCGAATTGAAAGAATGCATGTGCAGGGCTCCAGCTTTAGGTATGCCTGATTACACAAAGCCTTTCACATTGTTTTGTCATGAACGTGATGCATGTTCTCTGTCTGTCTTGACTCAAGCCCATGGTGGCATAAACAGACCAGTAGCGTATTTTTCAGCTACTTTGGATCCGATCGCAGCAGCACTTCCAGGGTGTTTGCGCGCCGTAGCAGCAGTTGGTATCAGCCTCACTCAGAGTGAAGGAATAGTGATGGGACACCCAGTAACAGTCATGGTCCCTCACTCAGTTGAGATACTTTTGACCCGCTCCCGAACGCAACACATGACTGGAGCAAGACTCACAAGGTATGAAACGATAATTCTGGGCTCACCGAATGTGCAGCTGAAAAGGTGCACTACGTTGAATCCAGCAACCTTCCTTCCTGGTGAAAATGCTGAAATTGAGAACGCTGAAGACGTCGAGCATGACTGCCTTCAGGTGACTGAATTTTGCACAAAACCTCGACCTGACATTAAGGATACTAAGCTTGATGAAAATGACCAAATTGTTTTCGTTGATGGTTCATGTCTAAGAGATGGGATGGGAATTTTGAAAGCAGGATATGCTGTATGTACTGTAACAGGTGTCTTGGAAGCGTCCTGGCTTCAAGGAGTCTATTCTGCACAAGTAGCAGAACTTGTAGCCCTTACAAGAGCATGTCAACTGTCTGCATTGATGAAAGTCACCATTTACACTGATAGTCAGTACGGGTTTGGAATAGTACACAACTTTGGACAACTATGGTCACAGAGAGGTTTCCTGACTTCTTCAGGATCCCCAGTGAAAAACGGGGAGAGAATAAGGGAATTGTTACACGCCATTCAAATGCCAGCCGAAGTTGCAGTGGTAAAGTGTAGTGCTCATACAAAAGGACAGGACTATGTTTCTCTGGGAAATGCATATGCGGATCAAGTCACAAGATTTTGTGCCTTGAACTGTATATTACTCAGGGATGAATGGAATTCGATAAGTGAACCAGAACTCGAACCAGCTGAAGCATTTGCCTTGAAGGTCGTAGATACAATAGATGAATTAAAAGCATTACAGAATAACGTCAGGGAGGATGAAAGAGATTCCTGGATTAAATCACAATGTATAAAGAGACCAGACGAGTTATGGGTTTCAAATGAGGGAAATTTTTTTTGCCAAATAGTCTCTTATCACAGCTTGCGCGGTTCTATCATGGGCAGGCTCACCTAGGGAGAGATGCCATGATAAGATTGTTCAAAACTGATTGGTTTAACCCCAGATTTCGTCAAGCTGCAGAAGCAGTTTGCCATCGATGTGTCACTTGCCAGCAAATGAACCCAGGAAAGGGAACAGTTGTGAACGCGAGCCACATTGGCAGGGCCAGTGGCCCATTTAGTAGGATGCAGATGGACTTCATTGAGATGCCTGTGCATGGAGGTCTAAAGTATGTGTTGGTGATTGTGTGCATTTTTAGTCACTGGATTGAGGCATACCCCACACGTAGAAATGACAGCCTTACAGTTGCAAAACTATTGTTGAGGGAGTTGATACCACGTTTCGGATTCCCAATCTCTTCAGAATCAGATAGGGGAAGTCACTTCAATAACGAGGTGATAAAGTTACTTTGCGAAGCGCTGAACATTGAGTAAAAACTGCATTGTAGCTATCGCCCTGAAGCATCAGGACTGGTGGAGCAGATGAATGGTACACTGAAATCAAGAATGGCGAAAATATGTGAATCGACAAATTTGAAATGGCCTGACGCATTGCCCTTGGTGCTAATGTCAATGAGAAACACCCCTGATAGAAAGACTGGATTGTCTCCGCACGAAATTCTCATGGGCAGGGCTATGAGACTTCCTGCAGTTCCCGCAAACGCGCTTTTGAATATTACAGATGATATGGTGTTAGACTACTGTAAGGGTCTGGCTGACGTGGTTCGCTCTTTCTCTCACCAGGTGGAAGCAACCACCTTGCCACCGATCCAAGGTCCAGGACACGCACTGAAAGCAGGTGACTGGGTCATGGTAAAGAAGCACGTGAGGAAGTCGTGTCTGGAACCCCGTTGGAAAGGCCCTTTCCAAGTGATACTGACAACAACTACTGCTGTGAAGTGCGCGGGAGTTCCCAACTGGATTCACGCCAGTCACACAAAGAAAGTGTTGTGTCCCACAGATGAGGAAGTTGAAGCGCTGAAACTGCCAGTGCCTGATAAAACAGTGCTGAGTGCTGAGACAGAGAAAACTCGAACTGAAAGCGAACAGGCAGGAACAGAAGAGAGAGAAATATTCTCTGAGGACGAAACGACCGACTCACTTGGGGAAGACCAAGGAGAAACCTCAGACAGCGACGAAGCAGCTGAAGGTGACAAAGAAGCTGAAGCAGCTGAGGGTAGCAAAGAGCCTGAAGCAGCTGAAGGTGACAAAGAACCTGAAGCAGCTGAAAGTGATAAAGAGCCTGACGAAAGTAACGGTGACGAAGGGCTCGAAAGAGGTGAAAAAGCAGGAGAGCCTGATCAGAGGAGGGCTTTCCCAGAAGCAGACGATACAGAAAAAGAAAAAGAGAATGTGATTGATTCCCCAGAAGGAGGGGACAAGGCAGAACAGAACGAAACAGTTCAAGCTTCCACAGAAAAGATCGCAGGTCCATCAAATGGACACGGTGCAAAGAGTAGACTAAGTATATCACCAATAAAACAAAGGACTAAAGAAAATTTGAACGATGGAGAAAGGCCAAAAGTGAAAGAGAAAAGAAAAGAAGTAACTGTCGTGGTACCATCCTCAAGTGAAGGAAAAGACTTGGCCAAAGAGGAAAGTACCAGTGAGGCAGAATCGAAAAGAGAAGCAAAATTGAAAAGGAAAAGGATACCGAATAGGAGATATTCCGGTCCAGAATGGGCCTATGCAGTCAATGACGATTGGACTGATGAATTTGTATCTCTAAGCCTCGAGAACGAAGAAGAAGAGATACCAATAGAAAAGAAAAGTTTTATGGACGCTGTTGATTGAAAGGGTGATAAATGACATTGCTTGCTACAATATAACGTGATACAACCAGCTGAGACATTGCTAAACCGGATGAGACACTTGCTGAACTAATAGAGACTGAGTTATTGCCGAATTGAGACAAATGCTGCTAACCGAGAAGTGACTGGCCTCTTGAAGAAAACTGTGTGAACATTGCGCTCGTTCAGCTTTGTAATTGAATTGCTAAATCGTTTCTTTTACAGGTGCTTCTAGCTCTCTGATTCTATACAGATCATGACTAGGTACGCTACACAAAACAGTAGAAAGAAATATTGTAAATATGCGTGTATAGGCTTGGTAATTGCATGTGTACTAATAATAATGGCAATAGTGCTTGGAATGCATGGTAAGGGTGAGAATGAGAAAATTGATGCTTCTACTTTTGCTCCTGTTACTGTCACTGAACTAACCGCATTGAAAAGACTAGAATTAGATGAGAGACACTTGCATGATAAGAAGGAGCTTTCATATAATGTTTTCTATCGCTTGCTAACAGAATATGTTGAGACTATGGATGCGAAAGATTGTTATGTGTGTACACAGATACCGACATCAGTAAAGGAAGGGGTGACTTATCACCACATGCCTCTTACATACAGGATTACATGTAGTATAGTAATGTCTAGATTTTATGGTCAAACTAACATACAGTATTTTTACTCAAATTATGATGTTACCTTTGCATATGTTCCTATAATAGCGCAGCTAAGCCAGATTGCTAAAGATTGGGATGCTAAAATAATGAGGGAATCTTTCGAGCCAATGCAACCTTTTGAAACGGCTCACGCTCATAGGGAAAACCTTACCTGCTCGCTCTCTGCAGTAGAAATAAGCTTTTTAGATCGCACAGATGATAGAAGGGCACAAATGAATGCGAAATTAGAAAAAGAACTAAGCAAGAGGACTTCAGTAGATCATTATGATTTTGCCGCAATAAAAACACAAGGGAGAATAGCTTTAGATGCTTGGCATGTAGGGAAATTTTGTATATATCGAGGTGAATCTTATTATGACAACATTTTTGTAGGAGCGAGTGAGTGTAAACATACGTTTATCTTTAAGGCCAAATGGACATTCATGATGAACGGACTTGACCCTGTCATACCAGGTGTATATTACATTTGTGGGTATAATGCCTATTATCGTCTTCCGAAAGGATGGTGGGGAGATGTTATTTGGGTATAGTGTTCCCAAAAGTTTATCAACTGGATGACCTATCGATGATTCAAAAGACATCTGGATCCCATCGTATCCAGAAAAGAGAGACCGCAGCTGCTGTGGTAGGAGATATATTTGGAGCCATGATTCCTTCATTGGGAGTTGTGTTGAATTCCATCAAAATAAGAAAGTTGTCTACTATAGTGGATAACATGTTGACAAAGTTTTCAGGTGCTATAATCCTGATAGATGCTGAACTTGCAGCAGAAAGAGCTATGACTCTTCAAAACAGGCTTGCCTTAGACATTCTTTTAGCAAAGGATGGCGGCGTTTGCAAAATGCTTGGTGCGCGCCACTGTTGCACGTATATTCCAGACAACAGTGTGAAAATTAAAACTATGCTTGCTAATCTAACAAAAGAGAGTGCAGATTTGAAGGAATTGAAAGAACCAGGAGTGTGGGAGAAGGTTGGAAAAGGACTTGCTTCAGTGGGAAATTGGCTTGGTGGCATTTGGAATGGAATATTACTAAAAATAATACAGGGAATATTAATAGTACTGATTTGTATATTTGGAATTTGGGGAATAAAAAGGGGAATAATAATGATTATGGCAAGAATTAAGAGAAGGAAGGAAGAGAAAATGATGAAAAGAATGGCAGAAGAATACAAAGCAAGAACTAGGGGAGCTAAAAGGAAAAGAGAACTGACAGAATTTTAATGGAATTAAATTTGTGGGAATAGTTTTGTGTGATGACAAGTAGTCATCAGAGGAGGGATTGATGACGCAGAAATGAAGGTTTTACATTTATTAGCGCATAAACGTAGAGTGAAATAATCATGTGTGACTCAAACCGAACTAATAAGGATTGTACGGGGACAAAATGTGCCCTCAGAGTAGTTTGCCAACATTTATAAGCGTGCTTTATATAACGTGATGTATTAGAATTTTACGAATCTGACGTAATCGTAAACGTGTGTTATGATTTGCTTGTTTGAAATGTTTTAGCTTAGCATAACTTTAGTGCAGGCTTCGGCCTAGTTGCCTGGTCTCACGATTTAGATGCTCGTATTTTTCCAATGTGCTAATAAACGTGTATTTCTGCTTGAAGCTGTACTTTTCCACTGAGATCGTTCACATGCTTATCTTAAGGTTTCGTGCCAGCCTGGCATTTTTCTCTTTGCTCCAAGGTCAATCTGCAGGTGCGGAAAATGGAAGCTCTGAAAGAGAGTTAATTGGTATAAAATGTTGCAACTTACGTACCCGTCTCCAAGGATAATGTATGCTTAAGTAAAAGCTTGAGAACTGTTGTTTTTGATTGGACAATTTGAAGCCAACCTATGAACCCTCCAATGGAAGACCCTACTGGATTTGAACTGTTGTCTATTTAAACCAGGTGCACGAGAAGAAAGTAGCCATTACCAGCTATTACCCGACATTGCGCCATTCCGTAGCTATTATGGCCCACCTTGCTGCGACGCCATTTTGAAAGAGACTCTGATGCTTTCTCTAATCGAGAGAAAGAGACTTTAAATGATTCTTGCCCTAGAGACTTTAACTTTGATCCCTTTGCATGAAGTAGTAGTTTTATCTTGCCGCCGTGAGGCAATCGCCCCGTCCACCTTGCCCCCTTGCCCCGTCCCATGCTGATCGAGAAACGGTACCTGTGAGACGAAGACTTCCTTGAATGCTGATTGTAATTGGTAAATATGAAAGGAAATTGTAAAATTGCATTGTGTTTCTTTTAGGTAACCAACTGCTGATTTTGATAAGATTCCTAGTTAGGATTTTTCCAAATTTATGTTGCTAAATTGTTTTTGCATGAAGTCCCACATGCCGATGCTAATTTGTGGTTAGATGAGGATTCTTTTTGTTGCACGATGCAATTTGAGACCTTGTTATGCTGACTAAATGTATGCAATTAGTTCATTACATATTATAATATTAGTGATTTGCATTGCTATTATCGAATGCCTTGTTATTCAAATGCTGCATAGATTGCATCTTTTCCGCCATCATGGACAGTTATTAATGTTCATTTACGTTTATCATTTGGTGTTGAGACACATCTATATCGTGCTAGCTTTGTTAATATAGGGAAATAAATTCATTAACTTTGAATAAACTGGTGTGGTTATTCATGACCGAAAGGTCATGGTTCGCCGAAATGTATTCTGGATTAATTGTTAAGTGTTATGTTGATCAGGGCATTGCTTACGTTCGTTATTGATTATTGATTACATTGAATTGACTGATCTCGGGTGAAGAGAGTCCCACTTAGCCAAAAGATTCATCGGCCTAAAGAGCGTCCAAAAATACAGGTAAATTATTAGTATGGAACGCTCTATCAGGTGTCATCAATTAAATTGATCACCAAACTCCAGGTTCCAACAGTTTGACAAGTTCGCAAGTCTGTCATGGGAACATCTCCTTTCCATGTGACTCCAAACAGGTTAGTAACAAATGTGTATGATTTTAGTCCATGTTCCTGCACTACAAAGTTCTCAAGGACAAAATGAGTACGGTTTTTCTGCAGTTAAACAATAGACATATTACAAATGAGACTTTGCTTCTCATGGAAATAAAATCCAAAAGAAGACTTCATGTTATGAAAAAATAATTCAACACTTTTACATAACTGCAAAATGCAAGCTCTGCAGGCCTTAATTATGATAACACAATGAAACATATAGAATGCATTTCATCTAATACTTTTCAGTGGAACACATATAATATGTACACTTATAAATTCATCATTCATAATATTTCTTGAGTATATGTAAAACAATTAATATAAATGAGAAAGCTTTGTTATTGCACCATATTAGGTATAACAGAGAAATGCATTTTTCTCGCTTACACATATTTTTAAGGTCATTAATAAATCACAAAAAATCTAATATAGTTTCTAAGGGGGCTATTGGGTTTGAGTCTAAATTATATCTTATGATCACCTTTAAACTTCTTACATGTAATTTAATTAAAAAGGTAGCTATGTCAAACTTTAAAATACAAGATAATTCCACAGTACAAATGCCACTTTCTGCCTTAGTTTTCCACTCCTTATGTTTATAAAATAAAAAATAAAACTTGTTACAGTCTGATAACTTTAGTGACATGAGTGACAGAGCTAAAATGTATGCTGTATGGAGTGTGAGAATTAATTTGTGACTCATTGTGAAATGTCGGAATGGAAGCCTGCAGAAAACATCATTCCAATACATGTGTTCACAGGGTTCCAACACAATATCATAAGGTGGGTGGTATGTTATCATTGAAAACAGCACCTTTGTGCTGGAAGTGTTTTTAGATCCTTCCTATTGCAAAGAGGTAGTGGCCCCAGTGCAGTCAAAAATACTGTGCTGCTACAAGCTTCTTCTAAGCCTCAGATCCAATTTATATAGCACTTCATACCCCCTCCTATCTTTTCTAAACACGTTCAACAACAGTTGTTACTATTTCCAAATTTCTTAGTACTTAATTTACTGACTTTTGGAAGGCTGGAATTGTGACTCTACTTTGCCAAGATGTAAACACATGACCTGCAGATCAGGGGTGAAAGTGGCAACCATTCAACTCTCTGTAGCATCATGTCAGTTTGAATGATTTGAACATGCATAGAGTACTAGAGGACCCCTATGAACAAAAACATATATCTTTAGGATGTCTTCTCTTTTCTTAAATGTAGTGATCCATTCACAACAGACAATTGATTCCACCTATGAATATCTGACCTACGATAAGTTCATAAAAAAGTACTAATGTCATTATAACAAAGTTCATTAATTACTTTGAAGCAATGATGATCAGTACGGGACCATACAACAATGACTAACATAATTATTATTGTTTTACCACTATTCTGGTCACTGTAATGCCGCTAATAGAAAACATGCAGTGGATTTCCTATGCAAAAGTAGAGGATGCTGCTCATAACTGCATTTGGTGATATATCCTGTCACTGCTCAGGCAGATAAGTGTATGACTGTTTTTGCAAGCCTATTTGCTACATCTGTTATCACAAAGCTATAACTATTGGGGGTTTATAGGTGGTTTCTGGTAAAATAATCAAGCATTCCTGATAATTCAGATAGTCCTAGCTGAAAAAGGAGAATCTTTTGAATTTGCAAAAAGGTCAATCGGAATCAAGGAACAACATTTTTAGAATTTTATATTCAATGTAAAGCAGTATAAATTATTAAAATCAAAACACTGGATCTGATTTGTCAACACTAATGATAGAATAAGAGATCAGTGCATCCGTTGTCTTCTCACTACCTCACAAAACATTCCCCAACCAGTGACAATAGGCAAAATATATAGAACACTGTGGGGTAACAGAACATCTGGAACAAAGACAATAGTGGGAGGATGAGAGAAAGACTTTATGGCCTCTCTCCCTGAGCCTTTTCAGGCCCCATGGACCCCATCGCCCAGGGCACCAACAAACAACACATTGGGGGCTGTGTTAGGAGACCATGGGTTCCCACTGCCCGAGCTGACACCCCAAAAGGTTCCCATCTGGAGTGAGCAGCTATCTGTGTTTGCTTCATTCAGGTGGGAGCAGCATGTGTTCTGCTCCCTGTCCATAGGACTGCTGGAAGAACACCAGAACAGAGTTTTCTCCGAGCCAGCGGAAGCATTTTTAATTTCCCCACTGGTGAGAGAAGACTTTCTTGTATTCTTTCATCTGGCAGAAGTTTTATAAATGCTCCCACCAAGCAGGAGCAAACACGTTTCTCTACCTGTGCTGGTACAGGCAGGGAACTACTGTGTCTTAGTAGTCTCAGTGATGTGTCCCAGTAATTGAGCCGGCCCTGTGGAATGGGGCAGTGTGGCCACATTCCCTTTCATTTACATTTCAGCCCCAGGGGATCGGGTCCCTAGGGCCTAAATAGGCTCTGGGAGGAGGTCGGTTTGTCCCTTCCCTTAACTTACTTAGGGGGTCATTCTGACCTCGGCGGTAAAAGCCGCTTACCGCCAGTCAGAAGGCCGCCACAATACCGCCGCGGTCAGCCGCCACGGACATTCTGACCCACAACTGCAAAACCTCCGAAAATCCGCCCTCCACTGCAGTCCGCCACATCAGCGGCCAGCGGTAAACTGGAGAAGACCAAACCTCCACCGCCAAGCCAACAGAAATACGCCCATCCCATTATGACCCGCAAATCCACGCGGCGGTCATTCAACCGCGGTATTCCATTGGCGGTACACACCGCCGCGGTCAAAATACACACACCTTTACAAACCCCTACCACATTGGACAATTTGAAAGGCACACACCTGAAACACATACACACACCACTCCCACACATCCAATACCATATAAAACACACACCCACATCACCCACAAACCCCTACCAACAAAAACCAGAGACGAAGGAGAGAGAGAGACACATCAGAGAATAGAGAGCCAGACACACAGAGGCACACCGCAACATCACACACACCACATAGAAGCACAAAGCACCACACACCAACACACACATCATCACATACACCACCCCACACCTCATACACAGCACCCCATGGCACCACAAAGGCACCCACGCTTTTCGGACCAAGAACTCCGGGTCATGGTGGAGGAGATCATAAGAGTGGAACCCCAGCTTTTCGGCTCACAGGTCCAGCACACCACCATAGCAAGGAAGGCGGAGCTCTGGCAGCGGATCGTGGACAGGGTCAACGCGGTGGGACAGCATCCCAGAAATCGAGAGGACATCCGCAAACGATGGAACGACCTATGGGGGAAGGTGCGCTCGATGGTCTTGTGACACAACATCGCAGTGCAGAAGACTGGCGGGGGACCCCCACCCACTCCACTCGAATTCATAACATGGGAGCAAGAGGTACTCAACATCCTGCATCCTGATGGCCTCGCTGGAGTAGACGGAGGAATGGACTCTGATAAGTACAAGGCCAACCACTTCACCCCCCCCCCAGCATGCTAACCCCCACCCTCACCCCCAACCCCCCAGCACGCATCCTCCCTGAGAATGTCTCCCCAGCACAACCCACCCAACACCAACCCCTGCATGCCACCCCCAAACTATGGAAAACCCATCACCTAAGCATGACCACTGCACATACCCATCACCCCCCCCCACAAAACACCCTCACAACACCTCCCCCAAGGGAATGCCAGCACTGGGGGACAAGGGCACCCATAAAACGCAAGCTAATGCACACACAGAAACAATAACCATACCCTCTTACCCCATGCAGGACCCGAACGACAACACACCGGTCAGGAGGGACCAGAAATGTCCATCCCACCCCCGGAACAGGCCCCTAGTGATGACAGCAGCTATGTCGACCTGGAACCTGACGACCAGCCCGGACCATCGGGGACCTCTGGGCAGTCGGTTCCCCTCACCCAGACACAGGCCACTGCAGACCCAACCCCCTCTGGGAACAACAGCACAGCTCCCACCCAGCGGGCCCATGCCTCTGTCTCTAGGACAGGTCAAGCAGTGGTGTGTCTACCACTACAGGGCCCCCAGGGTACCCACCAACCCAACAACAACAGGGACCTGGGGGCAGTGGGAGTGGGCACACCGTCCAGGGGACAGAGGCCCAGGGAAACAGGGCAACTCGGAGGGCTGCTGTGCGACAGGGGGGGAGGAGAGGCCCAGGGAACCCACTCTCCAAGAGGCCCTCACCACCATCATGGCAGCCTACCACCACTCACAAGAGACGATGGCGACGGTACTGGCCAGGTTCCAGGAGATCCAGGCACAGCAGGAGCAACGCTACATGGGGTTCAGCGACCAACTCAGCAACATCTCAACCGCTATGGGGAGCATAGTCCAGGCCCTGAACCGTATAGAGGACACGTTTCGGGACCATGTGGCATCACACAGGGCCCCTGTCACTAGCCAGGAACAGGAACAGCCTACCACCTCCGCCGGCGCTAGTGGACAGGAGGCCCCACCACAACGACAGCCCACCAGAACCCCACCTCCTGCTGAACAACAACCGCCCCGCAAAAGGAGCCTGAGATAAAAAAAAATGACAGAGTAGGATGTCAAGTCCCCCGCCAGCATCACATACCCCCTGAAGTCCTCCCACTGTTCCACATTGCCACCCTGTCAAACCTTGAACTGCCCCTGCTCCATCCTGCCACAGGCATATGGACAATGCACCTGTGAGACTGAGAACTGGACTCCGCCATGGACATTACTCCACCCCCACCCATCACTGTTTCACTATCATGTACCAATATCTATGCACTAATAATAAATCACACATTGCACTGAAATCAATCAGGACTCAGCCTGTCTTATTTACAAATGTATGACACATTACATATCAATTACGTATTATTAACATTGTGAATTACACATACCGAGGTAACTTAGCATTAGTCCATGGGCCAACCAAGCCGAGGTCACGCAGTGGCTCATACAGCACAGAAAAGGGAAGGGAAAATCAAACATCATGTTCATAGGTCTGCGGGGAAATCGACAAAGTTGAGATGCAGGAGGCTTTCAGGAAATGTAAAATGGCATGGGAGATTATTACCTGTGTGCTACTGGAAATACTGTTCTATTACTCTGTCCCTGTTGTCTGTGTCGTCCTCTGAGTCTTCCTCCTCTTCACTCTCCGCAGGCTCCACAGCTGCTTCAACACCACCATCTGCGCCATCCTCCTGCAGGAAAGGAACCTGACGTCGCAATGCCAGATTGTGAAGCATACAGCAGGCCACGATGATGTGGCACACCTTCTTTGGTGAGTACATCAGGGATCCCCCAGTCATATTCAGGCACCTAAACCTGGCCTTCAGGAAGCCAAAGGTCCTTTCGATGATCCTCCTAGTTCGCCCATGGGCCTCATTGTACCGTTCCTCTGCCCTGGTTCGAGGATTCCTTACTGGGGTCAGTAACCAAGGCAGGTTGGGGTAACCAGAGTCACCTATTAGCCACACATGTTGTCTCTGTAGCTGCTCCATCACATAGGGGATGCTGCTATTTCGCATCACATACGCGTCATGCACTGACCCTGGGAACTTGGCATTTACATGGGAGATGTACTGGTCAGCCAAACAGACCACCTGGACATTCATCGAATGATAACTTTTTCTGTTTCGGTACACCTGCTCATCGTCTTTTGGGGGTACCAAAGCCACATGGGTCCCATCAATGGCACCAATGATGTTGGGGATATGTCCAAGGGCATAGAAATCACCCTTCACTGTAGGCAAGTCACCATCCTCTGGGAAAATGATGTAGCTCCGCATGAGTTTCATCAGGGCAGACAACACTCTGCTCAAAATCTTTGAAAACATAGGCTGAGACATTCCAGATGACATGGCCACTGTGGTCTGGAATGACCCAGTTGCCAAAAAATGGAGAACTGACAAAACCTGCACCAGAGGGGGAATCCCTGTGGGTTGGCGGATGGGGGACATCAGGACTGGCTCCAGCTGGGCACACAGTTTATGGATAGTGGCGCGGTCAAGTCTGTATCGAAGTATTATATGGCATTCTTCCATTGTCGACAGGTCCACCAGCGGTCGGTACACGCGAGGATTCCTCCTTCTCATCGCAAGTCCCAGCGGACGGTGCCTAGGAAGGACAACATGGAGCACAGAGTCAGCCAAACCACAGGTACGTACAGACAGCTTGCACAGTTAAAGAATGGCAATGGGTTGAAAGGCGTGTATGTGTGGCAATGCAAGGCCTAGGCCTGTGTGTCGCAGTCAAAATTAAGCCATGTAGGCCCTTGAAATGGCGGCTGCCTGACCTGTGAAGTGGGACAATGGGATGTGAGGTCAATGCGCTGGCGGGGCACACCGTGGCGGTAGGCGGTCGAAGACCGCGGCGCAAAGCCGCATTGGTTAACATTGAAGCCTATGGGTTTCAGGAGCCAATGACGATGTGCGCCGGCGGTCGCGGTACGCACCGCCGCGGTACGCACCGCCGCGGGCGTGACTGCCATTTTCTATCTGATTAATCACTCGAGACCTGATCATCCACAGGAGAGGACCTATACTGCAAGTGCTGCTGTGACCTCGGTCTGGAAGATACAATGGCTGCTGCGACTGGGGAAAGGGCCCCTGCCTTCACGTCTGAAGAGTTGGAGAAGCTCGTGGATGGGGTCCTCCCCCAGTATGCGCTACTCTACGGTCCTCCAGACCAACAAGTGAGTACACCGGGTGCACATGGAATGGGCCATGCCTGTGTGGATTGGGGTGGATGTAAGTTGGTGGGGTGGGGGGCGAATGAGGAGTGCAACGCCCGACAGATGAGAGCATGTGCCATATGGCAAAGTTGGTGGGGGGGGCCAATCACATCTAACATGCAGGTCATTGATGATTTCCTCCTTTCCACCCTGTACATGTCAAATAGGTCAGCGCCCATCAGAAGATCGAGATTTGGCATGCCATCGCCAAGGAAGTCCGGAACTTGGGGGTCCACAACAGACGGGGCACCCACTGCCGCAAGCGGTGGGAGGACATCCGCCGCGGAACAAGGAAGACCGCAGAAACACTGCTGGGGATGGCCTCCCAACCTAGGAGGGGGGCCAGTCGCACCATGACCCCCCTGATGTCCTGGATCCTGGCGGTGGCCTACCCTGAATTGGATGGGCGCTTTAAGACATCACAGCAGACACAAGGGGGTGAGTATCAGCACATTCTCCTATCTTTCTGCGCAGTGGAGGCGTCTGGGTGGGGGAGGAGGGCTGTGGGTGACATTAGGCCAGGGCGCTTTCTGTAGTGTAGTCCTCTCCCTTAGGCATGGCCCTGTGCCCCCGGCCCCCACCTCTGTAGGGTGACAAGTACAGCCATTGAAGGTCCAGCATCTCCCATGTGCGCGTTTGACGTCTCTTGGCCTGTTGTCCTAGTCAGTAGTACTGAGTAGTGTACCCCGAATGCGTGGCTTAGTGCATTAGGCTCCTGTGTCTGTCCTCTCCGCCAACGGTGTTGACATTGCATGCACTCAACCTGGTCTTCTTTTTTCTCCCCCCACCCTTTCTCTTCATCTTCTTGTGCATGTGTGCATTAGCATCATCAGGCGGAGGAGATTTGGCATCAGAGCACGAGGGAGCTGCAGGACACAAGGCCCCGGTGGGCCCAGGAACAGACACCGAGGGCACCAGTGATCCGGAGGGCGAGGGGAGCACCACGACGGGGACCGCTGGTGAGAGCAGCGACAGTGACACGTCATCGAATGGGAGCTCCCTAGCGGTGGCGGCAACATCCGTGCCCCCCGCCTCTACAGGTACAGCCGCCACCCAGCGCACCAGCCCCGCCCTCCCAGCAGTGTTTCTGCGGTCTTCGCTCCGTGCCCGTTCGCCCAGGAAGGCGCGCGTCTCCTTCACCCCAGGCACCTCAGCCCCTGCCCCTGTTGCCCCTGCTGCCCTCAGTGCGGAGCTCATTGACCTGGTAAGGACGCTCATTGTTGGGCAGACGACCCTTTTGAATGCCATCCAGGGTGTGCAAAGGGAGGTGCAACAGAGCAATGCGTACCTGGAGGGCATTCATTCGGGTCAGGCTGCCCATCAACGAGCGTTCACTGCTCTGGCCTCAGCACTGACGGCAGCCATTGTCCCTGTTTCCAGCCTCCCTCTTCTTACTGCCTCCAGCCTTTCTCTGTCTCCTGTTCCTCAGCCTATCCCATCCACACCATCAGACCAGCCTCAACACCCAAGAGCAGCTCATCCAAACACAAGCACCACAGATCCCACAAACACTCACCCAAGCAACACCCAGATGCAGACATGCCAACAGCCACTGCCACCCCTGTGTCCCCCTCCTCCTCGTCTCCCTCCTCCCTCCCTGTGACGTCTACACTCACACCTGCATGCACCCCAACATCAGCCAGTGCTTCCATCACCACCTCACCCTCCAGTACAGTCCACACTCGTGCAGTCACCACCCCCACTGCCATTTACACGTCCCCTGTGTCCTCTCCCACTGTGTCTGTCACCCCCTCTTCCAAGACACACAAACGCAGGCAGCCACCCACCCAACAGCCATCCACCTCACGACAGCCTACAGCACCAGCACCTTCACCCAATGACAGCACACCTGACTCTACTACAACCACCTCCTCTTCCTCCACTTCCATCTCCACTTCTCCTACCCTTTACCTTGGCCCTAAAAAACTTTTCATGGCTAACCTTGACCTCTTTCCCTCCGATGAGCTCCCCCCTCCATCTTCAAAGAGTCCCAAGAGCACCGCAGCCACCACCAGCCCAGCTTCGGGTGTCACTGTTGTGCATGGGTTCTGGAGCCCACCCTTTGCCAGCAGAAACATCGATCAGCAGCAAGGACACGTCCAGCCCCCCCCTGGCAAGAGGACCCGCAAAAACAAGGGCCGCCGTGCGAGGACCGACAGGGCTGCCCCCAAGGAGCAATGTGCGGCCACTTCACCACCCACACCATCTAGGGGAGGCAAGGGCCCGAGAGCCCCATCAAAGGAGCGGAAGGGCAGCAGGAGCGCGGAGAAGGTGGACCCCACATGTCACATCCCAGCTGGGAAGGAGGACACTAAGGAGGCCAGGAGTCCGTCCCCGAAGGGTCCAGAAACGTCACGGTCCGAGGGCGACTGAGCAGGGAGTCCAGGCCAGGTCTGGCTCCCTTGACCTGCTGGATGAGCACCGCTGAACAGGGCCCGCGGGGCAGAAGAGCATCGCTGAACAGGGCCCGCGGTGCAGAAGAGCACTGCTGAACAGGGCCCGCGGTGCAGAAGAGCACCGCTGAACAGGGCCCGCCGTGGAGAAGAGCACCGCTGAACAGGGCCCGCGGTGCAGAAAAGCACCGCTGAACAGGCCCCGCCGTGGAGAAGAGCACCGCTGAACAGGGCCCGCCGTGGAGAAGAGCACCGCTGAACAGGGCCCGCCGTGGAGAAGAGCACCGCTGAACAGGGCCCCGCCGTGGAGAAGAGCACCGCTGAACAGGGCCCGCGGTGCAGAAGAGCACCGCTGAACAGGGCCCGCCGTGCAGAAGAGCACCGCTGAACAGGGCCCGCCGTGGAGAAGAGCACCGCTGAACAGGGCCCACGGTGCAGAAGAGCACCGCTGAACAGGGCCCGCCGTGGAGAAGAGCACCGCTAAACAGGGCCCGCCGTGGAGAAGAGCACCGCTGAACAGGGCCCCGCCGTGAAGATAGGCACCGCTGAACAGGTCCCGCCGTGGAGAAGAGCACCGCTGAACAGGGCCCCGCCGTGAAGATAGGCACCGCTGAACAGGGCCCGCCGTGGAGAAGAGCACCGCTGAAGAGGGCCCCGCCGTGGAGAAGAGCACCGCTGAACAGGGCCCGCGGTGCAGAAGAGCACCGCTGAACAGGGCCCGCTGTGGAGAAGAGCACCACTGAAGAGGGCCCCGCCGTCTCAAGCACCGCTCCGCTGGGCCCTTCTTCTCAAGCACCGCTCCGCTGAGCCCCACCGTCTCAAGCACCGCTCCGCTGGGCCCTTCTTCTCAAGCACTGCTCCGCTGGGCCCTTCATCTCAAGCACCGCTCCGCTGGGCCCTTCATCTCAAGCACCGCTCCGCTGGGCCCTTCTTCTCAAGCACCGCTCCGCTGGGCCCCGCCGTCTCAAGCACCGCTCCGCTGGGCCCTTCATCTCAAGCACCGCTCCGCTGGGCCCTTCTTCTCAAGCACCGCTCCGCTGGGCCCCGCCGTCTCAAGCACCGCTCCGCTGGGCCCTTCATCTCAAGCACCGCTCCGCTGGGCCCTTCTTCTCAAGCACCGCTCCGCTGGGCCCTTCATCTCAAGCACCGCTCCGCTGGGCCCTTCATCTCAAGCACCACTCCGCTGGGCCCTTCATCTCAAGCACCGCTCCGCTGGGCCCTTCTTCTCAAGCACCGCTCCGCTGGGCCCCGCCGTCTCAAGCACCGCTCCGCTGGGCCCTTCTTCTCAAGCACCGCTCCGCTGGGCCCTTCATCTCAAGCACCGCTCCGCTGGGCCCTTCATCTCAAGCACCGCTCTGCTGGGCCCTTCTTCTCAAGCACCGCTCCGCTGGGCACCGCCGTCTCAAGCACCGCTCCGCTGGGCCCCGCCGTCTCAAGCACCGCTCCGCTGGGCCCTTCATCTCAAGCACCGCTCTGCTGGGCCCTTCTTCTCAAGCACCGCTCCGCTGGGCCCTTCATCTCAAGCACCGCTCCGCTGGTCACCGCCGTCTCAATCACTGTTTATGGTTCACTGTGCCCACCATGCCTCCTCCTTGACCAGTGGAGACTGTCATCCACCTGATGGACTGTGGCTTTGCACTCCCCAGGATGGTACAGTGGGCAGCCCACCCACTGTAGAGACATTGAGAGACTGTGGCTTTGCACTCCCCAGGATGGTACAGTGGGCAGCCCACCCACTGTAGAGACATTGAGAGACTGTGGCTTTGCACTCCCCAGGATGGTACAGTGGGCAGCCCACCCACTGTAGTGACATTGAGAGACTGTGGCTTTGCACTCCCCAGGATGGTACAGTGGGCAGCCCACCCACTGTAGAGACATTGAGAGACTGTGGCTTTGCACTCCCCAGGATGGTACAGTGGGCAGCCCACCCACTGTAGTGACATTGAGAGACTGTGGCTTTGCACTCCCCAGGATGGTACAGTGGGCAGCCCACCCACTGTAGAGACATTGAGAGACTGTGGCTTTGCACTCCCCAGGATGGTACAGTGGGCATGGTGGCTCCTCGTGGATCTGGCATCGTGGACTCATGTGGCTGTGGTGCCCCCCCCTTCCCTTCCCCCTGAGGTGCCTGTAGTTTTTACATCTGATGCCCCTGCAGTGTTCTCTCCAAAGGACTCAGGTCTCCTGTGTGGGCTTTGCCCTTGTTTCTCAAAACTTTGGCCCACGGACATGATGAATTCGTAGGATGTGCAGGACTTGTTACTTCAGTTATACACTGATGTGAATGTCATTTGTTTTCTTGTGAATATCTTTCATGGTTGTACGATAATTTTCAGGAGCTTTTTGGTACATAAATATTTATTCCAAATTTGATTATGTCCTAGCATTTTTCAGGGGTGTTTGGGTGGTGTCACTGTGACTTGTTGCTCTGCATTGGTGTGTACATAGTTGGGGGGGGGAGGTCGCATATGTGTGTGCCCGTAACCTTTCGTCCTCCCCCCTCCCGTGTGTCGTAGGTGCAGTACTCACCGTTGTCGTCTGCGCCGGACTTCGTACTCGTGGTAGATGAGAAGGTAGACGAGAGCAGGTAGGATGTTTAATTCAGGTTCCATGCTGTCCTCCTTCCTCCTGGAGTGCGTAGTGGTGAGCGTTTTCCCGTTCGTAGTCTGTTTCCGCCGTGTTTTTATCGGCGGTGCTCCCGCCCCGGAAAAGGTGGCGGATTGGTGAGTTGTGATAGTGTGGGCGGTACATTGTCTGCCGCCTGGCTGTTGGCGGTGACCGCCGCGCTGTTTGTTTGTACCGCCGTGGCGGGCGGAGTGTTAAAGTGGCTGTCTGTGTTGGCGGTTCCCGCCAGGGTCAGAATTCCATATTTTTTACCGCCAGCCTGTTGGCGGGTTGGCCGCCGCTTTAACACCGACCGCCAGGGTTAGAATCACCCCCTTAGTTTCCCCAGGGTGATGGGGTTCTTGGGGTCTGTTAGGTTCAGGGAGGGTGGCCACGTGTCTCCCTTCCCAAAATTAATACAAGTGTCAAAACTTCTAGGCCTCAGTCCACCCCAGGAGGTTTTATTGAAACAAGCACAGAGCCCGCACTTGTGTTTTCTTTTTTTAAATGATTGCCGCAGATTTGCAGATCTTCCACAAATGTGCAGCAAAATTTCAAGAAATACTTTTTTGCCTCAGGCTGAATCCTTCTTGTGACTAGGGGTCAGAGTATCCCTATTGATGTGGTGGCAGTCCAATCAGATCTCACCAAGAGGTCAGTTGGCTTCACGAATCCTCCATGGTGTGAAATGTACAAAGTGTTTGAGCACTGTTTGCTAACAAACTACTCAAGAGAAGTACACCAAATCACAAAAAGCACTGTACCTGGATCAAGATCAAGCTTTCTTCCAAATTTGGTGTAAATCCATTTGGAGGTTTGGGTTCTAGCTGTGTCTAAAGCTATTATGGAAATTTGAGTGGGGAAAATTTGTTTTGGGACTCCCACTTTTTTCTCAGCCCCTGTTGATGGATTCCCCCAAAACTATCTATAAGCAAACTTGTCAAAAAGCAGCACATTTCTGGAAAATATTGTGGAGATTCAACAGATGACACCAAGGGGGTCATTCTAACCCCGGCGGGCGGCGGGAGCCGCCCGCCTGGAGGGACCCGGCAGAATACCGCTGCGCGGTCAAAAGACCGCCGCGGGTATTCTGGGTTTCCCACTGGGCTGGCGGGCGACCGCCAACAGGCCGCCCGCCAGCCCAGTGGGAAACACCCCTCCATAAGGATGCCGGCTCTAAATGGAGCCGGCGGAGTAGAGGATGTGCGACGGGTGCAGTGGCACCCATCGCGAATTTCAGTGTCTGCTGAGCAGACACTGAAATTCAGGGTGGGGCCCCCAGGGGCCCCACGACACCCCATACCGCCATCCTGTTCCTGCCGGCCGAAGCCGCCAGGAACAGGATGGCGGTATGGGGGTCAGAATCCCCATGGCGGCGCAGCAAGCTGCGCCGCCATGGAGGATTCAACAGGGCAGCGGAAAACCGGCGGGAGACCGCCGGTTTTCCCTTTCTGGCCGCGGCTGAACCGCCGCGGTCAGAATACCCTGTGGAGCACCGCCAGCCTGTTGGCGGTGCTCCCGCCGACCCCGGCCCAAGTTTCTCAGCAACACAATAAAAGCATTTTCTAAGGAAACACAATCCTAACTAAAGCTTCTCAGTAGCGAAAGTCACTGCATATCGTCCATGTATGAACGAAAAATCTTCCCCACGGTTCAAGGAAAACACAGACACTCTTGAAAGTGAAGAATGCAAAGACAATTTAATCCAACATATGCCTCCTCACTCAACGCATTTCGGCTGTAGCCGAGATCACCGTGAGAAACCTAATGAACCCAGACACTTCAGAAAACATGACACAGATGGAAGCTTAAGCTGGTCTGATTTGCATGGACCACAATATCTTTTCTGACCTTTTCAGAAAACCTCAAACTAAGGCTAATTTTCATCTATTGTCCTCATATGTCTGCGAGAGAAAGCCCCAAAATAATGGGAAGTTCAAAAATTGTTGTGTTCTCACACTTCTCCTGATAAAAAACAGTACTTCACTTGCATGGATTCCACTTAATTTTCTTACACACAATACTTTTCAAACCTCAAACTTTACGTAAAATCATGAATTTTCCTTTCACTTCTGTGGTGAAATGTTCCAGAATATGCGAGGAGCCACAGTATTCCTGCCACTTAGCATACTCATGTTTCTCCTGCTATAAATTGTATTCAGTTAGTGAGGCTGGGCCTAGTGCTTTCAAAAAGCCATGTCGGGACATCAAATCCCAATCAAAAATCAACCTCATTTGTGGATGTAGTTAGCTGTAATATTTGGGCCTGGGGTCTGCGGCTACCCTGGGGGACCTACTAAACCTAGTCATTTTGGAAAACTACATTAAAATTCTGTGCGAGTCTGCAGAATTGCCTGAAGGGGCAGAGTCGACCCTACAATGTGCAGTGCATACCCCTCGGTACCCTTACATAAGTATATGTTGGTACCAAGAGGTATCCACCCCAGTGCATAGGACTCAGCACTCTTACATACTTATGTAACAGAACCATGGGATTTGCACTGCAGTGCATACCCCTTGTGCCCTTATATAAGTATATAAGGGCACCAAGGGGTATCCATTCCAAAGCATACCCCTTGGTGCTCTTATACACTTAATTAAGGGCACCGAGGGGTATAGACTGCAGTGCATATCACTTAGTGCCCTCACATACTTATGTAAGTGCACCGAGGGGTATGCACTGCAGTACAGTGCATACCCCTTTGCTCTTTACACAAATATTTATAGGAGCCTAGGGGTTTAAACACAGATGGAGCAGTCCTTCTGTTTAAAAAACACTGCATAATAAACTTTATATGCAGAGGTTTTGAAACACAGAGGGACTGCTCCCTCTTTCAGCCCTGTTATATTTAAAAACCACTGCAGATTAAGGCAGTCATTCGGACCCTGGCGGTCAAAGACCGCCAGGGCGGAGGACCGCGGGAGCACCGCCGACAGGCCGGCGGTGCTCCAATGGGGATTCCGACCGCGGCGGTAAAGCCGCGGTCGGACCGGCACCACTGGCGGGCTCCCGCCAGTGTACCGCCGCCCCATAGAATCCTCCAAGGCGGCGCAGCTTGCTGCGCCGCCGAGGGGATTCCGACCCCCCCTACCGCCATCCAGATCCCGGCGGTCCGACCGCCGGGATCTGGATGGCGGTAGGGGGGGTCGCGGGGCCCCCGTAAGAGGGCCCCTAAATGTATTTCACTGTCTGCTGCGCAGACAGTGAAATACGCGACGGGTGCAACTGCACCCGTCGCACAGCTTCCACTCCGCCGGCTCGATTCCGAGCCGGCTTCATCGTGGAAGCCTCTTTCCCGCTGGGCTGGCGGGCGGCCTGAAGGCGACCGCCCGCCAGCCCAGCGGGAAAGTCAGAATTACCGCCGCGGTCTTTCGACCGCGGAACGGTAACCTGACGGCGGGACTTTGGCGGGCGGCCTCCGCCGCCCGCCAAGGTCAGAATGAGGGCCTAAGTCTGCCGGCAGAGTGGACAGAATTCAATCAGTAATTACATTCCTTTAATTCTGCTGGCAAGATAAAAAACTCTGCCCTCCCCTAATTTTAAGTTACTATTCTGACAGTGTCACTTTTAGAAAGTTGGTATCTTGTCAAAATTAAAATGTGCCTTTCTTCCACTGTCCTCGGTCATATGACTGTAAATAGCTGTGTTGTTGGGGTTTGCATATTGTTTCCAGACAGTGGAAAAAAGGGGGCTTACGTGTGGCCAGGATGGGCCATCCTGACTGGATGACTGAGGAGGAACTGTACTCAGCCTCACTCACTCTTTAAAGTGCTGTGTTTACTGCACATACAAAGGAACCTAACAACCAGGTCTGCCCATCTTTTGTCACACTAGACCATTTGGAGCCAGGACCAGGCGAAGAAAAGGAACTGAACAGAACCAGTTTTAGTGTCAGGTTAGGGAATTTCTCACACACTAAGGCTGGCACCAGGTATGAAAATAGGACCTTCAAAACCACTCTCTAGAATACTCCCAGACCTGAGGAAAATTCAGAGGAAGGACTGCCCTGCTGTCTGAAAGAAGGAAGATTGGATCTGCTTGCCTTGATCCCTGGCTAGCCAGAGTGACTGCAGAGGTCAGTTTGCTGACTACCGGCATGAACTATAGGGCACAACAGGTGTCCACAGGCCTCCCTGCTGATCAGCTGCTATTGGGCCTGCCTGTACCTGCCTGAGCCCTGTTGCTGGCCTCTTCTGGAGTGAGACCTGATCCCCAAGCGGTGCTCCCACGTCCTTGACCCCTGGCTGACATCAATGAGAGCTCTTCCTAAAAGAAAAGGTACAAATCCTGAAGTTTGGGCTCTTCTCAACTGCAATTGAGTCCATTGTGTGCCAAAACTCTGTTGCCTGCAATGACCACCAACACCAAGCTTCAGCAATGGTTTCATCTTCACCCTACAGGTACGACTGTCCAGGATGCTTGACCTGCTCTCTGTCCTGAAAGGCTCATCCTTAAGCCTCATTCAATGCAAATGGAACTCTGTGCACCACGCTTGAGAAGGTAACTCCTCACTGAGACTGACCTTTTTCCTTTACCCCACCCATGGTCCATCATGACAGGACTAAACTTGTGACTTTCCCCCAGCAACCAGATAACCATGAGTGGTGCTTTGTGCTTCTAAATGCTATTTTCACTTTAGTGCTCCGCCCTCAGTGAGATGGGTATGCCCTGACTTGGATCATGTGCACAGTGTGTCACCGAAACCAATATTTACCCAACTGATGAACCATAACAAGGGCAAAACTTCTCTTGGGTTTCTTGTGTTATGGTTTAGGGAGGCCCTGGCCTAGCAGTTTGTTGCTGGATTGTTCCTATTAGAGTAGGGTTAAGACTGATTTGCATATGGCTCATTCCAAACTGAGGTGGCATGGTGTGCAAAATAACAATGGACTGTGATGCGGCCCAAGTAATTACCAGTGGCTGGGATTAATTCAGCATTCCATCATCACTTTTTTCTATACTTGAGAGTCATATTATTCCTAGGATCATAAACCACTGGCACCTGGCAGACAAATACTCCCTGACAGGCCGAATTTTGAACAACCTATCATGATCTGGGTGGTCCTGGAGTAATGCAGCGAAGTTATCATTGAAATGAAGGAAACACTGTAGAATCAATAATTATCTCTGATCATGACTGATGTGAAGCACTATGTTGATCAAACAGTCTGAATCGACCAGTAGAACTGTATGGTTTGATTCTACATTATACCCATTTTGATTGTGATGCCCAGAAGCTGTTTCAACTTTCCAAGTGAAGTTGAAATCGACTGATGTGAAGTAAAATGATTCCCCAGATTACATCAATGCTCCCTCAGAAACTGTTAAGCAGACAAATTATTTTCGTGCACAATATCCTCAATTATGTCATTATCTAGAAAATTTGAAAGTAGTCAATAGGAAAAAAATTGCAGTATTGACTTTACTGCAGTACCAAATTGGGATGCTGCTAAGTGAACACTCTTCTTGTGCTCTCCATGGCACTTGCTTGCACTCTGGATTGGGCTACCCTGCCACTGTCTCCCAGCTGCACAGATTGTGCTTGCTGCAAAGGGACATTATCACTGACATGAACAGTCTCTTAGAATCAGTGGAAGACAAAGCATTATGGAATGGAACTTCACTGACTCTCTCCCTCATAAGGGGTCTCAGTATCATACCCTGCCTTGGAGCTATCCTCCAGTATTTCAGTTGGGGCCTGGGAATCAGTCATCAAAGGAGACATCCCTATTTTCTGTGTAAAACTTTCTTTGTCAAATACTAAACTTATTACTCAAACATCCCAATGTTGCACAGAGCATAATTTTGCATAATTCCACACCGTTGTGGCAACATTTTATTGTGAGTATGTGAACAACCAAAATACGAGTGGCTGTTGCACATGCCACTTGTATGTTTCATGCTATTTTCTACTGCAAACTGGGTCTTTGCATCGAAAATTGACACAAGGATGCAATTTGCTCCAAAATATAGCACTAAGGGCCAGATATACTAAAGGATTTTACCCATTCTGTGTCTATGGGAAAAACCTTTCGTACATTTGGCCCTAAATGTCAAATTAGCATTTTGCATAATTACTATCTATTTTATGTAATTTCCACCTAATTTCATGTAATTATAAGAAAGAGAATCATGCAGATTTCACACACCCATAGTCCTAGGTATAATGCAGAAATGAAAGCTGAGTATGTAGTGTGATCTGAAAGAATTCAATACAATGAAATGCTGTGAAAGTAAGCGTTTAGTAATGTGTCATAACAACAACAGTCTCAATAATAATGAAAAATTGCTTACCTTACACAACAATGCGATGCAAAAAAGTTCTCGAAAGAAGCTATTCAAGAAAAAAATATATATATTACTTCAACTTGCAAAAGCACATATTGTCATCGTCATCCCTCACACTAGGAGAAACTTCCTTGGGAGACAATGGCCCTCATTCTGACCCTGGCGGTCTTTGACCGCCAGGGCGGAGGACCGCGGGAGCACCGCCGACAAGCCGGCGGTGCTTCAATGGGGATTCCGACCGCGGCGGTAAAGCCGCGGTCGGACCGGCACCACTGGCGGGGTCCCGCCAGTGTACCGCGGCCCCATTGAATCCTCCGCGGCGGCGCAGCTTGCTGCACCGCCGCGGGGATTCTGACCCCCCCTACCGCCATCCAGATCCCGGCGGTCGGACCGCCGAGATCCGGATGGCGGTAGGGGGGGTCGCGGGGCCCCTGGGGGCCCCTGCAGTGCCCATGCCACTGGCATGGGCATTGCAGGGGCCCCCGTAAGAGGGCCCCTACATGTATTTCACTGTCTGCTGCGCAGACAGTGAAATACGCGACGGGTGCAACTGCACCCGTCGCACAGCTTCCACTCCGCCGGCTCGATTCCGAGCCGGCTTCATCGTGGAAGCCTCTTTCCCGCTGGGCTGGCTGGCGGTCTGAAGGAGACCGCCCGCCAGCCCAGCGGGAAAGTCAGAATTACCGCCGCGGTCTTTCGACCGCGGAACGGTAACCTGACGGCGGGACTTTGGCGGGCGGCCTCCGCCGCCCGCCAAGGTCAGAATGAGGGCCAATGTGTTCCTTTTGAAAGATCAAAGCATGGGTGACTCACAGTGAAGACAGTCTTGTGTACAATGTGCACCTCTGCATCCAACCACCACAGCATAGGGTAATCTGTCAGCCCACTTCAATTATTGTTCCTTTTACATTCTTCTTTCACCCACCACAGCATTCATCATGGGGCCATGGGTTATTCCACTTCAGACATTAATCAGATATTTAGGCATTAACATTTTGCTTCTGCCCATCGCAGTATAGGGCAATCTGTCAGCTCACTTAGCCATTGATCATTATTCAGCCATTCACATTTTCCTCCCACAAACCGCAGCATACACTTTGGCCATCCAGAAAGGCCATGTCACCCCTGATCACAATTTAGGATACTTGGGGAATGGCACAAAAGCCCTGTGCAGCAGCTCCAACAATAAATAGCATTTTCAATGTAACAGGTCTCACATTTGTGGGAGCTAGAGCTACTGGCAGTGTAAATGGATGAGTGGACTGTTTTTATACATATATTAGTCATCCCTGTCTCATACTTTGGTCCTTTCCTGCCACATAATACCACTGAGCAAGGAGCTCTAAAAGACCATGCTGACAAAAGCAAACTTTTAATGAGAAACAGTGGAACAAGAATTGTGGAGGATAGGGTATCACAGCTATGTACAATGATGAGCAAAATGTAAGTGCTTAACTGTATTTAAAGAAGCTTTACACAGAGATTTTGTAAGCTGTGGATGAATGGGATGCACTGTCCTCTCCATAATTGTGATGTGAGGTAACTAAGAAACAATGTGAAGTAACTGGTAGCCATGCAAAATGCTCCAATACTGTCCATTGCGCTGTGTAAAACCTGAAAGCACCATGAGCATGAAGGAAAAACAAAAAAATGACAAGCAACTTGTAGTTATGCAAATCGCTCCAATACTGCCCATTGTGCTGTGTCAAACTTGAATGCGCTATGTCTGCCAAGAGAGCAAATGAAAAACAAAAGAAACAATGTGAGATGGGTGTGGTTAAAGCCCAGAGAATAGTTCACAAGAGGTTGGAAAAATAGCAGCACCTGCACGCTGCTATATGTTCGACCCAAAAATCACCTCCAAATGTTCCCTTCCCTAAGGGGGCCTGATTGAGCCTCCTTTTGGAGGTATGATTGTCCTCTGTAGGGAAGGGAAAAATTACATTATGCCCCATGTGAGGGTCAAACATGCTGGGGGTGCTGACCACCCTGAAAAATAAATACCTGGTGACAAGTGGGATCCCTGTTTGTGGATCGATGGGCATTCGCGATCCATGAACAGGGACCTGTTTGAGAAATAATTGACTGAAAGAGGAGACTCTCTGCTTTTTCTAACCCCACCCCTGGGTTCACATGGAGCTTCCCTTATCGGCTTCTTGTGGCGCCGTCCAGTTTGATCGGTGACATTAGTATGCAGTAAAGCATGCTGAGATCACTAACGCACAGGAGTAGGGTTGGGGGCTGAAGCGATTTTGCATCGGCTCCCAGGGGTGGGCACATGGGGAAAGACTCCATTAGAAGTAACAAGGTTCTCCCACACTCCGCCCCAGCACAACATGACGTGCTCCATACAGAGGAGGCGGAATGGAGGATCTGAAAGGCTCATCCGTCGCGGCAGAGTTTAAGCTATGTAGGTATTCGTCATATTCCTCATGTGTTGTTCGATTAAGTACTGCCTCAGATCTCTCCTTATCACAACGTTCAGTGTCATGGACAGGCCTTTTCGATTGTCAGAAAAAAATCTAAAATATGGTCTACTTCTTCAGCACACTCGAGGATCTGGTTTTAAGATCTATGAAAATGTAGAGGTAGTCTTGCAACCCATTTGGTAGAAAATGCGACTTTGAAGTGATTTTGAAAATAAAACAGCAAGAAATGTCAGCATGCACGTGCAGTATGAATCATGTCTGTACACACTAAATTAAGCCAACTTAACAAAAAAATGATGATAGTCCTGATAATGTTTCTTACTTAGTGAGGTAATTATGACCTTCCCACTCGCCTCTGATTTTCGCTAGTGATGTATGTTCAACTGCCCCAGGAAGTCATTAGCAGGCAGTGAGGACTGTTTGTCAGCTCTCGTTGTTTAATTGGATCACAGTTTCTCACGAAATTCTAAAATTCTTTTGGCATATAACAACATTTTCACTGCATTCCGTTCTTCGGTTGAAAATACTTCTCAATCTATAAGCAGCCAGCTTTCCGGGGCCCACAGACTAATTTCTGGAATGCTGATGTATTTTAATATAAATGCCGCCGGTTGGAATAATTAAAGTGTGGCATTTTATTTTGAAAAGTGACCTGGAGATGTTCCCGAGGAATCTTTACTGACATTAAAATTAGCCGGAGGACTACTGCCTTGCAAAAATTCCAAAGCAAATGAAATCCTACATCATATTTTGTTCTTCTGAATATGCAAATGTAACATCATTTAGCATGTATAACAACGAAGTAACATACGTCTGATTCAACACAATGTAACAGTGCAATCAGGGTGTACATATCGTCTATTTTGCTATTAGGTTTTGAGGTAAGGATCATTTTATGGCTAGCAGAAATTGGGAATGTTACTTTTTAGGTCGAGCGCACAAGCTCTCTGGCCTGTTGTAATCTATCTGTGGGCTTTTAACCACGTCCACTGCGTGCCAATCACTATCATACGTTCATGGGATTGCCTTTCAAAAATCCTTTGTTATCATTGGTAAATGCTTTCTGCTTGTCCCTCCTTGAGACAGTTTTGTTACCGCCTTGGCCATCTACCCTGTTATATGGATAATTGCACTTTTGCCGATATATTTGACTGCAAGCGATCTTCTTTTTCCTTTTGTGTCTCCCCTTCACGCTTGCTCTCATGGCAGTTTTGGAACTTTGAATCAGCTCGCTTATCTCAAGTGTTTTGCTTTTTATTTTCAATTTATGTGGCAAGAAAAGTCCAGTTAGGAATTTACAATGCAAATAGCTCTTACTCAAGTAAACATGAGACCCATTGCATTGCAAATTATTGTTTCTTCTGAAATTGGGTGGTGGGATTAATGCTTTTGTTGTTCTTTATCAACAATCACCAGTTATAATCTTTTTTCAGAATTGCATTACTATGTTAATCAGTTTTTAATCTGCAAAACAGAATGTGGCAGAACACAAAAGTTTGCTCAGAGGCCGGGGGCTAGTGGTACAAATATCGATGGTTGCACACACCAAGAATTTAAATTCTTGATTGCACCTCTTGCCGTTTTCATCCACTATCAGACACTTCAGGCTGAACCTTTATCTAGGAAATCGCCTTTTCTACATGGCCGGAGCAATGCGTAGCATAGCCATGCAAGCGTTACCAAGCTTGCCTGAACTATGCATGTGCCTAAACCATGCAAATGTGTGGTTAAGACACATTGCATATGCTTGGTTCAGGCACTCAGCAGGAACAGCCGGGAGAAGAACGTGGCGGCTGGGTATGTGGGGCTGGGGCAGGTGGGGGTATTTTTAAGGACAGGGTGGGGTATGTTTACGAGTTCAGGGTGGGGACAGGGGAGTTGGGGTTGTTTTTAGGGCAGGGTGGAGTAGGTTTTAGGTTCAGGATTAGGGCGGGGGTTTGGGTAGTTTTTAGGACAGTGTGGGGTAGGTTTTAGGGTTCAGGATGGGGCGGGTTTTTTGGGTAGTTTTCAGAAAAGGGTGGGGTAGGTTTTAGGGTATAGGGCAGGGGTTAGGTTAATTTTTGGGGCAGCATGGGGTAGTTTTTAGAACAGGGTATGTTTTTGAGTTTAGGGCAGGGGTGAGGGGATTGGGGGTTGTATCACACAATCATGCATCGGGTTCCCACATATACCTTTACTAAGCATGTTTTTACAACAAAATTCATCTTAAAGGCATGCATGGTAAAGGCATGTGTGGTACAGACTTGGTCATTGGTTCCGACCACATTGTTAAGCCATTGGTGGTTCTGTCATGCAATCTTATCTGGGAAACGGCCTTTTCTACATGGCTGAAGCAACAGGTAGCGTAACTGCGCAAGCACTACCATGCTTGCCTGAACCATGCATGTACCCGAACCAAGCAAATGTGTGGCTAAGGCACCATGCATATGCATGGTTCAGGCACACAGCAGAAACAGCTGGGAAAGGAACACAGTGGCTGAGTAAGTGGGGCTGTGGTGGGGGGTACTATTAAGGACAGAGTGGGGCAGGTTTTAGAGTTCAGGGCACTTGGCGGGGAGTTGGGGTAGTTTTTAGGGCAGGGTGGGGTCGTTTTAGGACAGGAAAGGTTCTAGGGTTTAGTGTGGTGGATCAGAGTAGTTTTTAGGATGTGTGAGGTAGATTTGAGGACAGGGTAGGTTTTAGGGTTTAGGGCAGATTGAGGGGTCAGGGTAATTTTTAGGACAGCGTGGGGTCATTTTTAGGACAGGGTAGGTTTTAGGGTTAAGGGCGGGACAAGGGGGTTGGGCGGGTTGTATCACACAACCATGCATGGCATTACCACATATACCTTCACTAAGCATGCTTTGACATCGAAATTTGTTGTAAAGGCATGCGTGGTAAAGACGCGTTGTGGTTCCGACCAAGTTGTTAAGAAAATATATGGTTCTTCCATACAACCCCTTTATCTTGTTACTGCAGATTCTTTCTTCAACTTTGCTTTCTCCTTTAGTCACTATTTTCCTCTTTTTTATTCTTTTTTGGTGCTGTTCTGGGTGAAAGTCTGATGAGAAAAAAAAATGCCGGTCCTCACAAATGAGCGGCGGTGGCCCCCAATTGCAATCAGCAGCTCAAATTAAGTACTGGGCAAACTTCTGGTCTAATTAATCAAACCATGCCATATTAAATAGTGATGTTAAAATGGGCAGATGAAAGACATACATTTATACAAACTGAAAGTTCTGCAGTTGGCACTAGCGTTAAATACGGAAAATAGAAATGAATTGCGGGTTAGAAACCGAGTAGAATCTAGGCTTTTGTTAAGCAGCTGACCAATATGTATCCAGCTTTCCCCTCTGCTTATTGTTTCTTATTTCGTCTCCTTCATCAGTTAGGTTTGATTTGATCATTTCCCATATCTTTCTAGGGCTTCGAAATTTGCTTTGCTAGCTTATGGAAAGTAAAGGCACAACCAAAACTTCCATCTAAATATGTTATATGTCAAGGAAGAGCAGACATAATATTAGAAAGAAATGTATTTGTGATGCTTGTCTGCATATTACAACCTTAACTTGTGGCGAACTTAACTCCAAAGCAATGATCAGACACTTTTCAAGTAAGAAAATGTCTGTTGCTGAATTTAATTGAAGAGTTTTCTGTTGGCAAATCATTTTAGAAACCAGTAAAAATGTTCAAATTTGTAGTTATCTGAGTGTATGTAACAAAGTGGGAACCGAGCTGAAAAGTACTGAACTTCTAAATTTGCATACGGGGGCGGTATAACACATTAACTTAAGAAATGTCTCGAAATTTGTCCTGAAACGTTTATCTCTTGAGAGATCACATGCATGTTGTCATTCATGCAAGACACACAAGCCATTAGTTGTGAGAAGGATTTAGAAATGCATATGGTAAGTTAGTGACATAAGGTGAAAGTACATTCTGCAACATACTATAAAGCTCTGCTTCCATTTTTACCCTCCTATACAGTATTTATCTACAGCGTTCAGAGTATAGCTGGGATTCAATTATCATATTGCTATCAGTAGTCGGGTTTGTCTTCATTTCTCAAAATTAGATAATTATACATTGGTGTTGCAAGTGCCTTTGTAGGCAGATACCAGTAGCGGCTTGCGGGCCGTGGAAGGGACGGGCGGGGAGGCGCAGGAGGGGAGGGAGGGAGGTGGAGAAGAAACTTTTTTTATTTTAAATCACTTATCTCCTTCGCCGCTTCTCTGTCCTTCGTCACTCCTCGCTGAAGACACAGGTTCCCAGCCTTCCCTGCGCCAACCCTGACACTGCTCAGAGCAGCCAGGGTGTGCCCAGGAAGACTGGGAGCCTGTGCCCAAGACAGCCGGCCAAACACACATGCGCTGTGAAGGGAGAGGGCTGTGCACTCCCACTCAGTGCACATCACCCCTGTGGCCCCGCCCCTTTCAAAGAAAATGAAAATAAACATAGATTTTTATCATTTTCTTTAAAAGATTTTGTAGCTGCCGCTGCTAGTGGGGGAAAGATGCTCCTCTGCCCAAACAGAGGAGCCACCTCTGACAGATACCTTACTCCTGCATAGAGGGGGGATTACGGATTGAACCATTCAGGGGTGAGAGTGCATCCACTCTGTAATTCTGTGGTCCTCTCTCTGGAGTACACATGCCAACTCACAGAGTTAGAGCCGGCATGACAACCAGCTCAGAGGTGTTTACACCCAGTGAGGTCACATTGGCACAAACTTCAGCAGTGCATCACCAGTGCGATCAGACAGTTCTGATGATTGTGGTGTATTATCCAAGTAAAACTCAGGGAGATCCTACCAATTATTAATCCATGAATTAAGATGAATCTCAATTTCTTCTTTGGTAATGGGTGAGATTTTTTTAGGGATGCTTGAATGATTGTAATATATGGTTATTGCCATTATTATTATTTATGTATTTCCTTTGAAAATTTCACCAATTAAAATGTCCCTTGTATTGCAGTTTATTGATTTTGGTAGTGAAATTAAAAGGCGTTTTGCACCTTATTTCACTATAAACCACATCACCCACAGTGAATTAGCAAATAAACCCAGCGCTACAATTTGGGGCAAGTCACTTTTTCAAAATGAAGGCATGACATATAGAGTGAAATTTTAGTTATACTATGGGGTATATTTATACTATGTTTGTGCTGAATTTGTGTCATTTGTTTTTACGCAAATTCAGCGCAAACTTAACTCCATATGTTTTTTGTCTCTAACCAGCCTAGCGTCATTTTTTGAGGCAAAACCCCCTTACCCCATACTGCCACCCCCACCTCTTTTTCGGCATTCGTTTTTTTTTTTTTTTTTTTGCAGCCTATGTTTTTTTCTTCGAAAAAGATGCTTTTCTAGTCTAAATATTCATATGGAAGTGTATGTATGACACATGGGTACGCAATTGACCCTAAATTCTTCTATTACATTTTACCTTTTATTTTTTTATTTTATGTGTGCTCTTGTTTAACATGTTAATAATGATCAAATCTTCCTCGCAGGGCTGTATCTTTGTTGTTCTATCCCAGCTTTGGCATATCTATTGTATCCCACAGACTTTTATTTAACCTCTTAGCTGCTGGGCCTTTTCCACCCCCCAGTGCTGCGCCCTTTTTTGTCTCTTTGGGGTAGTTCGCGCTTAGGCCTTCATAACTTTTTCTCCACATAAGCTAACCACGCCAAATTTGCGTCCTATTTTTCCAACATCCTAGGGATTCTATTGGTACCCAGAGTTTGTGGTTTCCCCTGGAGGAGACCAAGAAAATAGGCAAAATACTGTGAAAATTTTGTTTTTTCCAAATAAATGGGAAAAAAGGGCTGCCGAAGAAGGCTTGTGGTTTTTACCCTGAAAATGCCATCAACAAAGGGTTTCTGGTGCTGAAATCACTATCTTCCCACCTTTCAGGAACAGGCAGACTTGAATCAGAAAACCAAATTTTTCAACACAATTTTTGCATTTTACTGGGACATACCCCATTTTTACTATTTTTGGTGCTTTCAGCCTCCTTCCAGTTAGTGACAGGAATGGGTGTAAAACCAATGCTGGATCCCGGACAGCTAAACATTTCTGAAAACTAGACAAAATTCTGAATTCGGCAAGGGGTCATTTGTGTAGATCCTACAAGGTTTTCCTACAGAAAATAACAGCTGAAATAAAAAAAATATTGCAATTGAGCTGAAAACAACAGCCATTTTTCTTTGTGTTTCACTCTGTAACTTTTTCCTGCGATGTCAGATTTCTGAAAGCAATATACCGTTTGTCTGCTGGACTCTTCTGGTTGTGGGGATATAAAGGGCATTTAGGTTCATCAAGAACCCTAGGTACCCAGAGCCAATAAATGAGCTGCACCCTGCAGTTGGTTTTCATTCTATACTGGGTATACAGCAATTAATTTGCTGAAATATGAAGAGTGAAAAATAGGTATCAAGAAAACCTTTGCATTTCCAAAATGGGCTCAAGATAAGGTTTTGAGGAGCAGTGGTTATTTGCACATCTCTGAATTCCGGGGTGCCCGTACTAGTATGTGAATTGCAGGGCATTTCTCAAATAGACGTCTTTTTTACACACTCTCTTATATTTGGAAGGAAAAAATGTAGAGAAAGATAAGGGGCAATAACACTTGTTTTGCTATTCTGTGTTCCCCCAAGTCTCCCCATAAAAATGATACCTCACTTGTGTGGGTAGGCCTAGCGCCCGCTCCAGGAAATGCCCCAAAACACAACGTGGACACATCCCATTTTTTTGACGAAAAACAGAGCTGTTTTTTGCAAAGTGCCTTGTTGTGGATTTTGGCCTCTAGCTCGGTCGGCACCTAGGGAAACCTACCAACCCTATGCATTTTTGAAAACTAGAAACCCAGGGGAATCTAAGATGAGGTGACTCGTGGAGCTCTGACCAGGTTCTGTTACCCAGAATCCTTTGCAAACCTCAAAATGTGGCTAAAATAACACGTTTTCCTCACATTTCGGTGACAGAAAGTTCTGGAATCTGAGAGGAGCCACAAATTTCCTTCTACCCAGCGTTCCCCCAAGCCTCCCGATAAAAATGATACCTCACTTGTGTGCGTAGGTCTGGTGCCCGCGACAGGAATAGATCACACAATGGTCAATGTTGGTCCTTACATGAGGCAGCTGTTGACCCTGGGGTGATCCATTCCTGATGCAGGCACTAGGTGTAGGCACTCAAGTGGGGTAGTGTTTTTATCAGGACAGGTGAGGAGTCACTGGGTGGTAGGAATTTTGTGGATCCCAGCATATTCCTGTTGTTTGTGTGACAGAAATGCGAGAAAAATAGAGTTTTTATTCAACATTTCAGCTGTGCAGGGTATTCTGGGTAAGAAAACTTTGGGGAATCCACACAAGTCCCACCTCTGTGGACTCCCCCGAATGTCTAGTTTCCAGAAATGTTTGGGTTTAGTGTGTTTCTCTATATGGCCGCCGAACCCAGGACCAAAAACACAGGTGCCTGCCTTACAAAACCAGTTTGTTTTGCCATAGATAATTTTGATGTCTCCACAATACGATTTGGGTGGTGGAATTTGGGGCTGAACCAAATTGGGGAGCTCCCAAGAGAGCCCTCTCTCTCTCTCTGCTTGCCGCCGCATTCACCTGCTCTCTGGGTTGGGATAACCCACTATTACGCAGTTGCACAAACAGCTTGTGAAGGGACAGCAGGACTGTCCTCATCACCTCCCTCATAATGTACTGGAAGAGGAGTTATCGAATGGGACTCCTCCGACTGAAAAATCACTCCCAGAGTCTGCGCCATTGTCCTATCCCTCAGATGCTGTCTCAGTCTCTGATGCTATGTCAGAGCGGTCCTCTCAAAACCCGAGTGCAGGCAGCAGTCATCCATCAAGGTGCCATCTCTGCTATTGGCTAAACTGTTGCTCTAAAACACTAGCCTACGTAGATAGTCACAAAATCGATGATGTGTGTGAGATATGTGCAACAGTAGAGACCACCTTACCTGCGCTTCTTCCCTCAATCAGCACGTTCTTTCAAGACACTCAAAAAACACCTTGTCACATACCATTCGTCACAGTCTTTAGCACCTCCTGCGCCCAGTCCAACAATCATTATTGGTGCTTCCACTCCCTCCTCCTCGGATTCCCTCATTACCACCCAGCAAAAGTGCCCTTCATCTCTCCATAGCCGCCCTCCACCCGCACATACATTTCATTGGTATTATAGCGCAGGTAATGGCTGACTTTACTAATGTACTCAGCTATTTACATAAAATACAGATTTGCTCTTTGCAGTAGGCATATAAACCTTCTGCGCTTCTTTATGGCACTAAAACTGCCACTAGACAAGTCTGACCCTTTTCCCCCCAGGGAAACCACATGCATATTGACAAAAGTGATATATATATGACAGCCAACCACCTGAAACTCAACTCAAGCAAAACCGAAATAATCCTCTTTGGCCCACACAAAAACACCTGGGACCCCTCATAGTGGCCCACCACGCTAGGCCCTGCACCCACCCCCGCCAACCACCGACGCAACCTCGGCATCATCCTAGACTCCTCCCTCTCGATGACCCAACAAATCAACGCTCTCACCTCCTCATGCTTCAACACACTCCGCATACTGAAAAAAACATTCAAATGGATCCCCACAGAGACTAGAAAAACTGTCACCCACGCACTCATCAGCAGCAGACTTGATTACGGAAACGCCCTCTACGCCGGCACCACTCTAAAACTCAAGCGCAAACTACACGCATCCAGAACTCAGCAGCACGACTCATCCTCGACCTCCCCCGACACGAGCACATCTCTCCACACCTCAAATCCCTCCACTGGCTCCCCATTGACAAAAGGATCACCTTCAAGATACTCATCCTCGCACACAAATCACTCCACAACACAGGCCCTGCCTACCTCAACGAGAGTCACCTTCCACACCCCCACACGAAACCTCCGCTCAGCTGACCTCTCTCTCGCCTCTGTCCCCCGCATCAAACACACCACCACCGGGGGCAGATCCTTCTCCTACCTTGCACCCAAAACCTGGAACGCCCTCCCAACCCACCTTCGCAAGACCCAAAACCTACTTCTTTTCAGGAAGGGCCTCAAAACCTGGCTTTTCGAACAGTGATCCTCCCAGCCCCTTTCCCTCCCCCGCACCCCTCCCCAGCGCCTTGAGACCCTCACGGGTGAGTCGCGCGCTTTATAAATCTCTTTGATTGATATATATATAGATCTATCTCTCTATATATATATCTATCTACATAGATATATCCATGTACATAGATATATCTACATAGATATATCTATATATATAGATCTATATATAGATCTATTTTTTTTAGTTGTTGTATGGTTTCCTTGGGGGCCAAAATGGCCTCCAGGGAAACCCTACAACATCTAAAAAAAATATTGCCCCCACAGGGGGTCGCCCTGCCCACGGGCGACCCCCTGTCCTTTTTTTTATTTTTATATATATATATATATATATATAATTTTTTTTATTCCCCTGGGGGGCACCTACCTTTTTAAAAATAAACATATGCCCCCGGGGGAGGGCCGGCCCGTTTTCCGAGGGGGCTAACCCCCCCAAGTGAAATCCCTGGCATCTAGTGGTATTTCCTGGCCCCCGATCGCAGCACAGCTGCGATCGGGGGCCAGGAAACACTTTCAGAAGACCTCGTAAGAAAAGGGAGACTCTCCCCTTTCTTACGAGGCCTTCTGAAAGTGTTTCCGGGCCCCCCGATCGCAGCTGTGCTGTGATCGGGGGGCCAGGAAACCTGAAAGTGTTTCCTGGCCCCCGATCGCCAGGAAACACTTTCAGGAAGGCCTCGTAAGAAAGGGGCGACTCTCCCCTTTCTTACGAGGCCTTCCCGAACGTGGGGAAGACCATTTTCCCCATCGAAGCAGGAAGCGGCCTCAAGGCTGCTTCCTGCTTCGATGGGGGAAACAACTTTGTAACGTCAGCGCGCCTCGCGGTGCTCTAACGTCACAAAGGGGCAGGCGGGGGGCGGGTGGGAGACACGGAAGCTTCTGTGACTCCCGGGGTGAGAAAAAAAATAAAAAATCCTCGGGTGCGACGCACCCGAGGATTTATTAACACCCTCCCTGGTGTCGGCCACTGGTCGTGACCCGCACCAGGGAGGTAGTGCGGGCGTCGGCCAGTGGCCAACGCCCGCATTGAAGGGGTTAAAGGCCAAAAACATGTTTAGTTGAAATGAAGATATGACAAAAGACACCTAGTCGCCTACTGTGGACGCTTTAGGAGAAAACTCTGCTGAACATCAACGCTTTTTATTTTTCCTAAGCAGGGATGTGGACTTGTATAAAGCAAAAGAAACCCTTTGTGCTCTGCGCAATAGTAACCCAGACTCTTTTTATCCTACTTTGTGGGCCAAAAGAGTGTTTGCAAAAACATCATTAGATAAAATACCTCATTACGTTTTAAAAGCTAAGCATGTTTTATTGTCCTATTTTAGTATAACCCATACGATCAGACTGGTTCAGAAGGCATGTTTAAGAAGTGTACCGAAAATACTGTAAAACTGGGGAATAATAATATTTGTATTTAATTTCAAGTATTTAAAAAAATATGTTATATAGCAAGCTATGCACTTTAGATGCTTAACTTTAAACTTACATAAAGCAGTGTTGTGTGTTTTAAACACGGGCGCCTTTGCAAGGTCGGGACTGATGTGAAATATGAGATACCTCCTTAGATTTAAAAAAAGTGCACACATTACATCACTTACTGCTGAAAACCTGAGTCCAGTAAGGCTGAGTCCATGACTGGTTTCCACACGAACAAGAATAGTCTGTATCTCTTAGGACTCAGATGGGATCAATGCCATCAAACTAAAGCACCAGAGTATATTAATATCCAGAAATAATTTGAGAATAAAGAATTCAGTACAGAGGAAGACACTTAATCAAGGGTTCAGTGTGGTGTATCCTACCCAAGAATACAGAATTGTACATATTTTGGTCGGCATATTTTGAATTGTGCTTTCTGGCCCATATTTATACTTTTTTAACGCCGTATTTGCGCCGCTTTTTGACGCTAAAGCAGCACAAACTTTCAAAATACAATTGTATTTTGTAAGTTTGCGCCCTTTTTTGCGTCAAAAAGCAGCGCAAATGCGGCGCTAAAAAAGTATAATTATGGGCTTCTGTTTCCTCCATACACATGAGACATTGGGTTGATGTTCTTGGGTCCGGAAGAAAATGAAAAGAGACATAAGCGTACAAAAGAGATCCTTTGGCTAACCAATGATCTGAATGGCCAGATGTGGGGGGTTTGAGCATTCAGGTGAAATGCATCAATACTGTGTAGTCTATCATGAATGTGAGGTTTTAATAAATTCCCATCACAGAAACGCATCAAAAACACACTGCGAGTTAAAAGTTCTGACTAGATTTGTTAACCGATTCTAGACTGATAATTGATTTAAAAGCATTGTTTTGAGTAACACCTCAGGTAGGGCCAACATGATCCTGAAATATTTTTGGTTAGTAATTTGAGGCAAATGCAATAATTGCAGTAGGAAATGCAGTTGTGTAGTTCTAACAACTCACAATGTGTATAGTTACATTAATCTAGTTCAAGTTCTAAAAAACACTTCTTGAATAATTTATGGGTTTTGCATGGCTACGCATCTTAGTGATTTGGTATTGATTTCGCATGATCTGGAGATTTCTCTCATGTGTATTGGACTATAGACCGTGTGGCTTCTCTGTTTTGGTTAGTGAGATGCTTCCGGTAGTTTTGGCCTTTGATATCTAAAATCAAAATAAAAAAAAATAAAAAAAAAAAATTCAGAATACTCAGTTCCAGGATGGCTATGAGTGGTACTAGGATGTAAGGTGTCTTTTGAAGCATGACTCTGACATACACTGTTGAAAATCAGTGTTCGGTTTAGGAATGGTTAGACCATGTAAGAATATGTTGGTGCCGTGTAGAACAGTAGCGAAAGTATGGAAGCACAGTGAAAGTATAAAAAATTCTGTGATACCAGCACTTTTTGACTCTATCTTATAAATGAGACATCACTGACGATAATATTGATGGGTTTATTGGGGTGATTAGGAATGTCAAAGTCATAATTTGGGTAATACGAATAAAGAAGTTATGATTTTGAGTAGTTCTCACATAGTTCTGTTACTTTTAAATGCATTCGCCTGATACTTGGCTTATGAGGAGTCACCAAATCCTATTGTTGGACTTTTATAACATGTTCAGTTTGATACTCACAATATTTCTTTCACATTTTATCAGATCTTCTTTTTCGTAGACGTTTGTCCTACGCTTGCTCAGCCATCTTATTTTGATAGAGCCTATATAACACATAACATAGATGAATATAGCCCTGTAGCTCGCTGCTGAGGGCTGTACCAATTGTTAAAGGTCCCGAACCCGAGTTCTAGCAATGGAAAGGCCCTTTAACAACTCGCATAGCAGGAGGCAGAAGATCTATAAGGCTGTTAGAACATTCCATCCAATAAGGGTGGCCTGCTTTAACCAAAAGAGGAAAAACAAAAAGACACAAATTGGAATGTTGAAGCTCCAGGCTTATTCCAGCGATTATAAGCCTGGAGCTACTCCATTGTCTTCGATGAAGCTCTCAACATTCAAATGTTTTAATTCACATTATGGGATCATCAGATTATTATGATATTCTCATGCAACAATGTCAAATTTCAAATTGAAATGTGAAACTTCATGCACATTGATAGAAACTGTATTTTGTTTCTAAAGTATTTCTAAAAAAATATTGAACTTGTTATTGTCGCATAGGCTCTCATTAGTCTAATGAGACTACTCGATTTCGAGCTGCAGAATCGTCTGGGTTGTGGGAGACTAAGGGACTTATTCTGACCCTGGCGGTCTATGACCGCCAGGGTGAAGGCCGGCTGAAGCACCTCCAACAGGCTGGCGGTGCTTCATTTTGTATTCCGACCGCGGCTGTGAAGCCGCGGTCGCCCAGCCGGGTCCGGCAGTTTCCCGCCATGGGGATTCCGACCCCCTTCCCACCAGCCTGTTTCTGGCGGTTTTCACCGGAACAGGTGTCGTGGGGCCCCCTAACAGGGCCCCATAAAGATTTTCACTGTCTGTCCATTCGGAGCCGGCTTCAGTGTTGCAGGGCCTTTCCCGGTGGGCCGGCGGGCGCTCCTTTGGCGGGCGCCCGCTGGCCCAGCGGGAAAGCCAGAATGGCCTCTGCGGTCTTTTGACCGCAGAGCGGGCAAGTGGCGGTTCCCGCCAGGCGGGCGGCGCCCGCCGCCCGCCGAAGTTAGAATGATAGGGTAAGTCTAACCCACTGCGGGTGACACCTGTCGCTCCAACCCGGGTTTTGCTCCAGCTAACTAGCAGTGCCTCATCTCTACCCAAGGATAGGGATGACTGGGCAGCCGTGCGCATGACATACTTGGTTTCTCAGGGAAGCCGTGGTCACTCAGGTCTCATTTGTTTCACTCAGTTACCTTAGTCTCATATATAAATGACAAACAGAGGCAGTATAGATTTTTTATAATGATTTTAATTAAACGACTGCATGTTAGATAGCAAAGCGTGAGCTGCAATAACCAGGACAACACAACATAACAGTATTAAAATTGTGACGAGAAGAGTGAAGCATAGAAATAACGCTATCATATTGTCACTATGGTCAATAGACTAACTCCTACCTAGACTATGATAGAGCACAGCATGTTAAGCTCTAACTCTGCACTTCAGGTTCTCCTGGGAAGATATCATCCCCCACACCTGAGCAAAGGTCTGCGGTCTGCATTAGCATCTGTAGCGAAGCTTTTGACAATCAGCATACAGTCATGGTTCTCTGGCTGAAATCTCCCTATAACCTGTAAGGGATAAGGAAGTGTTTTTACAACAACACAGCTGATATTCTGAGAAAATGTCCTTATGTAAGGATGTGTGTTTTCTACGAATGTTGGAGACTAAACTTCTACCACGTTCACCAGCAATGTAATGTGCTGTAGCCTTGGAAGAAGCACAGAGTGGGCAAGAATGTCTTGTTTGAGTGCTGACTTAGGCAAAAACAGTTAGATAAACAGAATATAAAACAAGACCGTAAAAGTGGCTACTGTAACAATACTAAAATAAAGCTGAATAAAATATATCTAAGTTAAAGAGCACAGCGGCTTGGACTAATGTGTTAAAATAATGTGCATGGAGCTATTGCTAAAATGGCTACACAACATTATTATAGATAGCATGCGCTAAAAGCCCTGACCCCTACATGCAATATTTGCAATAGTTGAATCTCCGTTGGTGAACCAAATCATTCTCATTAAATTTATATATGTAAATTACTGAGTAATGTGATGTTATAATTTACACATCCAAGCAAGTCTTATACTAAATCTTGAAGTGGCTGTTTCATGATTTAGTATAAGGCAATTTGGGATAAGACCTTAGTCATGCTGGCAGACCCCAAAAATGATCATAATATGCAGAAAGACAAAATCCACAAATTGCACAGTACTGCAAGCATCACAACCAATGCTACAGTAACCCAATGGATAATGGCGGCTGGGTCTAAACTTCCATGAATAAACTTTGTAGAATTTGACAAACTTCAAAAAGTAGGTTTAACCAACTAGCCTGAATTCCATTGAATAAAAATCCAATTGACCCCACATCCCTGGAGGGGGCTCAGTTGCTGCCTCCCTCCTTGCAGAAATGTTTTTAAATCAGTTCAGCTAATAATCCTATTTTAGGGCACAATTTTCCATACAAAGTGGCAGTAATATTCCTTCATTTTATCCTATGCTGAAAAAGGTCAAAAGGCACTGGAGGTGCTTGCTTGACACATTTGTAAAATTTAGGCCAAGAAAGCATTTACAGAACACTTTCCCAAAAACAGAGTAAGACTTATCATCTGTTCTAATACTATAGGTAGGACATTGATTCATCCTATCATCAATGCTCTAGAATTAAAAAGCAATTCCCTTCAGTTCAACATCACGGTTCCTTCACCTGCCTTATCCTTGGTCAATTATGCTTGTACATTTTTAGGTTTATTATAGTAATATTATCCAAAGAACAGCACAAAATAAGGAGGTTTAACGATTAAATGCAAACTGACTAAAATGAATATAACCTCTGAATCAACTTTGATTTGAAGATGCTAGCAGATGATCTTTCAATATTTTTAAATTCAGACCTACGTGAAGAGCTTCAAACATAAAGAGTGAAATTGCTCTGTAGATTAGGTTCAAGTAAAGCAAATGACTGAAAAAGAGATTGTTAGACCTGGCATGCTTGACTGGTTTCCTATAACTGTTTGCTCTCTGACCTGTGTTCTGACTTCATTTCTGTTGGCTTTAGGGTTCTGGACACTTTACCACTGCTGACCAGTACTAAGATGCAGGTGCTTTGTACTCTAAAACATGGTAAAATTGGCTACCCCACAGTTGGAATATTTAATTTAACTGTAAGTTCCTAGTAAAGTGCAATAAATATGCCCAGGGTTCCTAAACGAAATGCTACTAGTGGGGGGCCTGCAGCACCGATTGTGCCACCCACTAAAAAGCCTTTTCAAACATGTCTCAGGCCTGTTTCAAACTGCCATTTCGACCTGGAAAGTGTACAGACTTGCCAGACCTAAATGTTCCTTGTTTTTTCTTTTATATGTAAGTCACTTCCAAGGTAGGCTGTAGTTCGCCACCAGGGTAGGGTACAGTGTATTAAAAACGTTGGACATGTATTTTAAGTTTAACATGTCCAGTTAGAAAAAAAATTACATTTCTTTTCACTATTGCATGGAGTATCTTTCACATAGGATAGCACTGGATTACCTTGGAACATCTTTTAAGTGTCATTTCCAATTGTGAAGAGATGAAGATATGGAGTTTCATGTCTCTGGACTCACAGTTTAAAATCACAATTTATGCCTCTCCCTGTCTCTGAATACACGTCAGGGCTGGGTGTCAACTACACTTTGTGATTTCCCTCTGTTCAGCCACAAACACAGGAAACTCAGCTGCATCTGCATCTGCATTCATCTGCATACTGATGGGTCCTCCGGGACAGAGGGAAGGGGAGGGATTGACACACTTCAATAGGTGGTGTCCTATCTCCACACAAAGGACTGATTATCCCCACAGATAGCCTGTTAGACAGGGATAGGATGAAAGGGACTCTTGTGCACTTCACAGGACTCCTTTGAAGTCTCCCCCACATCAAAGGCATTTTAAGTATAAGTACTGGGCCTCAAGCCCATGCAAATCAGATCTCTAATGGAACCAAGGACAGTCTGCCAGGAAGAAGGCCTGCTGTGCTGCCAAGAGAGACTGCCACTCTGCAAGTCCATTGCTGTGTTGGCCTACTGCTGCTGTGTGCTGTGCTGTAAGAGGGACAGCCACTTTGCTGTTTGCTCTGTTGTGTTGGCCTGCTGCTTCTGTCCTGCAGCAAAAAGGACTGGACTCACTCTCTACATCTTTGCAACCATGAATCTTTAGGGGATTGATGGCTTGCCCCGGTTCTTCTGCTGTCTCAGGGATGTCAAAGACTGCCTCAAACTTTCCTGTGGCTGCTGGACTCTGCCATCTGTGAGTCCTACCCTTGTCTGAGATGCCCCCTCCAGACCTGGGCCTCAGAAGTGGGGTTTGCAGCTACAAACTTAAAATAATTACTCATCGGTCCCCAGAGCGGCAGAAAAGTCAGTGCATTGCATCTCTGACGGTGATGCAGCGGCTGCCCGATGATAATGGATCACAGATTGCACATCCTGATGAAAATGCCCTGCATGGCCGGCTGACAACATATTGCATCCACTTACATGGAGCCCACCAATGGCGCAGTGCCCTGTCCTGTGTAAAAATATAAATGCAACATGTCTCTTGTCGATGGCTCATTGCTCCACTAAAGGTGCTGTTCAGCTGATCCTGCATGAGTTCTGCATCTGGCCCCCCTCCATCGCAGTTGGCCTGGGGTTTTGATTTGAAACAGTCTCTCATAACCTCAAGTAACCTTTTGACCGCTAGTGATTTCAAAGCCTTGTTTTTACATTTAATCTTTAGAAAATCATATCTCGACTTCTACTCATTGGATTTATGTTGTTTTTGTCTTGTTTTAATCAGATAATTATTTTCACATTTTGGAAACTGGTGGTGAGTCTTTTTGTGGTGTCTGTGTTACTGTAATTAGGTGTTGCACAAATCCTTCACACTTTGCCTGACTCTAAATTAATCCAGCCTTCTCTGTGCTAAGCTAACAGAGGGTGAGCACAGGGTAATTTAGGTTGAGTATCTGACTTACCCGGACCAGGATTGTGGTCCCTACTTAGACAGGGTGCATATGTCTTCCAACAAGAGACCCGATTTCTAACATTGGTGATCAGTGGTGAGGCTAGGACTTGGGTTTGTGCAGTGCCTTACAGTAATTTGGAGTACACTGCTACTCACACCTAGAACAATTTGAATCAATTCTATCTGATTCTCATTGGCATTTTTACCTGTTCTCTTTAATTGGCATTTTTTATTATTTCTCTAAAACATGTCTCTGGTTGGAGGTTCTGAATCTGCACCTGCAGGGATGGAGTCTGACCTGGCCCTAGCTTGAGGATTGCACTTTGGCCCAGCTCAACCATTTATGTAAGGGTTTTGGGCTGCCTGCAAGGAGCAAAAAGGCAGGATTGCAAAAAGGCACTGAGAGCCTATTCAGAAGTGCGTGCTGAAGCAAATGAGACCTCAGAGGAGACTTAGGATGAAGCGGATGTGGAGGCTGACCTGGACCAGGGTCTGAGCGGAGGCCTTGGACTGCTGTCTGTGGGGGAGGCCAGCAACTTACTCACAGGATTGAGGGCCCTTTCCAGGATAGGGAGCAGTGTGTCATCCAAAGGCCTGTCATCAAAGGAGCTGGAGGACAGGAGGGAGGAGAGAATGTTCAGACTGAAGTGGGCCAAGCACAAATTTGTGGACAAACAAAGGCTACTGGCCATAGAAGAGTAGGAGAAAAGGACACAATTGGCCTTGGATGAGAAAAAGTTGATGTTGGCTCAGGAGTTGAGCCTTAGAGAGCTGAACATAAATGCCAGGCAGGTGTAGCCCAGCAAGAATGGTGGCAGCAATTCTACTGTGTCTTCTAACGTACACATACCGAAGAATCTGTTTTCTGTTTTGCGATGGAAGATGACATAGACAGGTGGTTAGAGGCAAATGAGATTGCCCTAAAATTGCACAATGTCCCTGAAGCAGATTGGGCGGCTGGTTTGTGGGGACACATCCCTAGTGAGGGGAGGGACACTTTCTTGAGCCTGGGGGAGGGTGACATGAAGGAAACTCTGATTAGGAAGTTTGGTCTGACCCCAGAAATATAGAGGCAGAAATTCAGCAATAGTCAATAGGGTTCCCACCAGACCTGGGTGGATTGTGTGGATTCTTTTTACAAGGCATTGGATGGTTGGGTGAGGGGCAGTGAGGTAATACTTTATCATGGATTGTATCATTTGTTTGCAAGAAAGCACCTGTTCAGTATTTCCTTTGCAGATCTGCACCTTGTACACAGCAAACTCACTGGCCCTAGGGAGCTTGCCAAGGAAGTGGACCGCTGGGTTAGCACCGAGGTCCCCGAGAAGAGACCTGGGGGGATCAAGGCAAGGGTTGGCAGGGTCCTCACCAGGAGAAGGAGGAGGAGAAAAATAGTTAGGAGTTCTCCAAAGGGACTCAAACTAGTTCTGCAGGACAGGTTTCCTATACCCCTTCTGAGAAAAAGAAAAACGTGTTTCCCTGAAAACAAGTCTGCAGGAAAGGCTCTTGTGAAGTGCTTTGACTGTCATCTGAAAGGGCACTACAATGGAGACACCAAGTGTCCCAATCGTGCGCACCTCCTCACTGGTGGATAGTCACTGGATCTGGCTAGTGGAGCATTTAGGGAAAAGAGGCCATTAGATAATGCTGGGGCAGAAGTGCAGTTAACCCTGGTATCCCTGGTGATAGAGAGATGGTCCAGAAAACCCATTGGCCTGACAGTACTAGAAAGTATATTCAGTAGGCATCCATCAATGGGCAGAGGGTAGAGGCTCTGAGAGACATAGGAGCCAGTCTGACAACTGTCAGGTCTCACCTGGTGTGTTCAGAGCAGGTAGTCCCTAACACGTTCCACCATGTTATTGCTGCTGCCAAACATGAGAGCCACTACCCCATGCCTCTGATTGCCTTTGAATGGGGGGGGCTGTCTCAGGTCCCTTGAAGGTAGCGATGAGTCCATCAATGACTTCAGATTGTCTGCTGGGCAACGACCTGGAGAACACCATCTGGAAAGAGGTAGAGCTCAGGTCACGCTTGCAGATGATAGGATTACCTGAGTGGGTGTGTCTGACCACACGGTCCATGGCAGCTTGTGACGCTGCTCGGGAGTTCCTGGAGCCTGAAACTATGACCCAGGGTACTGCCAAAAATTGGAAGGGCAAGGGGAGCAGGAAACCCACTACTGAGATTCCCATGGTCCAGGAGGAGGCTGACTTTGAGGGGGATGCCCCGGCACATAGACGGTAGGACATAGCTGCATTGGGGAACCTGCCTGAGATGTCCACTGGCAGCAGGAAGGGCATCCCACCAGGGAGGAGTTCTACAAGGCACAGAGAGATTACCCTATTCTAGTGGGTCTTCAGCAGGAGGCTTAGGCCCGGGCAGCTAGTGAGGCCTCTGGCCTGAGGTGCTGCAGTAGAGGGTTGGCTAGAGCCCCTTTGAACTTCAGCATAGGCACACTCTGGGAGGACCTCTTAATCTGATAAAGGAGGCCTAGGAACAGGCTCCCGGGAGAGCATCCCAGGAGATGGTCAGTTACATGCTGGCCCTCCTCAACCAGACCTCGTGCTTCAGAAGCTCACCCAAGAGAGAGAGCCTATAAGCCAGCCAGGAGGACATGAAATGCTCATACAGCCAGAATGCCACTTTGGGGGAGTTTCAGCCTGCCCAAAAAGTGTGAGTTATGGAGCCCGTGGAGGCCTGGGCACTATGAGGTTAAGGAGTGGAAGAGTGATGTCACCTAGCCGGTGGACCTCAAAATTCCTGGAAACCCCTTAAAGAGTTCTACATGTGAACCACCACAAGCACCAGTTCGAGAGGTCTGATTCAACTATGCTTGTGGTAACTTATGATGGGATGGAAGAGGAGAGTGAGCCACCTCCCAAACTCCTCTCTTCCAAAGAGCAGGATGGGTCAGTGGATGGTATCTGCCTCTCCCCTACACTGACTGTAGAACATAAGACAGACTGCTGCCATTTGCTGGGGCAGTTTGCCTCTCTATTCTCCCTTAACCCAGGGCTCACTATGTTGTGTACTCATGATATTGACATTTGGGACAATTGACCTGTAAAGAATACAATTTACAGGTTGTCTGACAAGGTGAGGGCTAACATCAAGGAGGAGGTCTCTAGATGTTGTCATTTGGGGTTATTGAGCACTCCAACAGCCTGTGATCCAGTCCAGTGGTGCTGGTACCAAGACTACCCCACCATGTGTCACACCTGAACTCCAATTCTGCGTGGACCATCATGGGCTCAATGCAGTCACCAGGGCTGAAGTACACCCCATGCTCAGAGCTGATGAGTTCATAGAGCGGCTTGGAGCTGCCAAGTTCCTCAGCACATTTGACCAAACGTCTGGGTACTGACAGATTGCCTTGACTGAAGGGGAAAAAGAGAGTTTTGCATTCTCTACACCAGCAGGGCACTTCCAGTTCTGGGGCATGCCCTTAAGGTTAAAGAATGCCCCTGCTACCTTCCAAAGGTTAGTAAATCAGGTCCTAGCTGGACTGGAGAACTTCAGTGCTGCCTATCTGGACAATATTGTGGTCTTCAGCTCTAGATGGGAGAACCACCTGTGGAACCTGAGGGAAGTACTTCAGGTTCTGCAGAGTACATGTCTGACTATCAAGGCCAGTAAGTGCCACAATAGGGCAGGGTGACTTGGGACACCAAGTACGGGGTAGCAAGGTGCAGCCTTTGCAACCCAAGATTGACACCATTCTGGCTAAGAAACCTCACAATATCCAGACTGAAGTGAAAGCCTTCTTAGGTCTCACTGGATGTTACAGGAGATTCACAAAGGGGCATGGCACTGTCGTGTAGGCTCTCATTATTCTAATGAGACTGCCCGATTTGGGCGGCAGAATCACTTGCACTGTGGGAGACTGAGTCTAGTCCCACTACAGATGACACCTGTCGGCCTAATCCAGGTTTTGCTCTGGATAACTAGCAGTGCCTCATCTCCACCCAAGAGCAGTGATGATTGGGCAGCTGAGCGCATGAGACAATTGATTCCTCAGGGAAATCGTGGTCACTCAGATCGCATCCGTTTCTTTCAGTTGCATTAGTCTTACATATGCAAGGACAATCAGATGCAGTATATATTTCAATAAGGTTTTAATGAAGCAACTGCATCTTAGATAATAAAACATGTACAGCAATAACAAGGACGATGAAGCACGACAATTAAAATAGTGATGAGACTAAAGCATAAAAATAACACTGCCGTACTGTCACTAGAATCATTAAAATAATTCCTACTTAGGCTATGTTAGAGCACAACATGTTAAGCTCTAGTTCTGCCCTTCAGGTTCCCCTGGGAAGACATCATCCCTCATACCTGAGCAAGAGGCCTGTAGTCTACATAAGCAGCTGTAGCGAAGCACTCAGCAATCAGCATTCAGTCGTGGTCATCTGTCTGGAATTTCCCTCTCACGTGCAATGGTCAAAGTAGTGTTTTTATAATAAAACAGCTGATGTTACAAGAAAGGATCCTTACGTAAGAGTGTGTATTTTTCTCAAGCAATAGAGACAAAGCGTTACCATGTTTGCCGGTAACCTATCTTACTGCAGCCTTGAGAAAAGCACAGAGTGAAAGAAATGTCTTGTTTAAGAATGCAGTGTTGGCCTAGGCAAAGAACAGCTAGATAGAGAGAAATAAAACAAGACTGCAAATATGGCTATTGTTAAAATAATAAACAAAGCTGAATAAAATATATCTAGGTTAAAGCGCACATCAACAGGCCTAGTTCGCTAAAATAACGTGTATGAAGCTATAACTAAAATGGCTACACAACAGCACCATTGTTGTTCCCTTGACAGAACTGACTACCAGCCACATCAGGTGATCTAGACAAAGAAATGCCAGAAAGGTTTTGACACCCTAAAAGAAGCCATGTGCACAACACCTGTGATAAAGGCACAGATTTCTCTAAAGGATTTTTTTTTCAGACAGACACTTCAGAACATGGTATAGGGGCTGTGCTCTCACAGCTAAGTGAAGAGGGCCTAGGTCAATCTGTAGCCTTCATCAGTGGGAGGTTACTTCCTAGGGAACAGAGATAGAGTGCAATTGAAAGGGAAGCCTTTGCTGTGGTCTGGCCACTGAAGACGCTAAGGCCCGTATTTATACTCCGTTTGGGCCGAATTAGCGTCGTTTTTTTCGACGCAAATTCGGCGCAAAACTAACGCCATATTTATACTTTGGCGTTAGACGCGTCTAGCGCCAAAGTATCGGCAAAGAGCGTCATTTTTTTGCGTGAACGCCTTCCTTGCGTTAATGAGATGCAAGGAAGGCGTTCCAGTCTAAAAAAATGACGGCGACGCAAATGCGTTGTATTTATACTCCCGGGCAAAAATCACGCCCGGGAGGTGGCGGGTCAAAAAAACCCGCATTTGCGCCACAATTTAACGCCTGGGTCAGGGTAGGCGTTAAGGGGCCTGTGGGCTCAAAATGAGCCCAAAGGTGCCCTCCCCTGCCCCCAGGGACCCCCCCTGCCACCCCTGCCCACCCCAGGAGGACACCCAAGGATGGAGGGACCCATCCCAGTGAAGTACAGGTAAGTTCAGTTAAGTATATATATTTTTTTTTTTTTGTGGCATAGGGGGGCCCTATTTGTGCCCCCCTACATGCCACTATGCCCAATGACCATGCCCAGGGGACACAAGTCCCCTGGGCATGGCAATTGGGCAAGGGGGCATGACTCCTGTCTTTACTAAGACAGGAGTCATGAAATGGCGCCTGGGCGTCGAAAAAATGGCGCAAATCGGGTTAAGACGATTTTTTAGCGCCAACCTGACTTGCGCCATTTTAAGACGCCCTAACGTCATTTTTTCCCCACGCCGGCGCTGCCTGGTCTACGTGGTTTTTTTCCACGCACACCAGGCAGCGCCGGTCTGATTGCGCCGTCTAACGCCATTCCATAAATACGGCGCCCGCATGGCGCTTCAGAATGGCGTTAGACGGCGCAAAATTTTTTGACGCTAAACTGCGTTAGCGCAGTTTAGCGTCAAAAAGTATAAATATGGGCCTAAATCCCTACCTGTTTGGCACTAACTTCCAGGTTCAGACAGACAGACCCTTAGATGGTTAATGCAGATGAGGGATAAGATCCCAAACTCTTGAGATGATCCATCTCCCTGCAGGGAATGAACTTTACGGTGGAACACTGACCTGAAAAAGACCACACCAATGCTGATGATCGCTCCAGGTGCTCCCACCTTAGTGAAGAGAACTCCCAAGGGGTTGGGCAGCTCTCCCCACTTTCAGCTGGGGTAGGGCACAGGTTAGACCTGACATGCTTGGCATGGTTTTCCCTAACTTTTTGCCCTGTGACCTCCTGTGTTCTGACTTCATTTTTGCTGGCTTTAGGATTCTGGGAACTTACCATTGCTGACTAGTGCTAAAGTGAAGGTGATCTGTACTTTAAAACACAACACAACAACAGTGCTGCTGTGCCAAGGACGTAACCATTACGTCCTCGGCACACAGCCCAGAGGGAGCGCTCTCGCTCCCTCTGTGTGCTTCCCCCTACCCCCCAAAGTCAGGGATGGAAGGGGAAACTGACATAAGGGAGCGACCCCTGGGGCAAGGGTCGCTCCCAGGGGGGGCATTTTTTTGGGAAGGCCTTTTCTGCCCCCCCCCCCCAGGGGGGGCAGAAACCTCTAGGCACCAGGGATCATTTTTTTTTTTTTTAGGTGGGGAGCGACCCCTTAGGCAAGGGTCGCTCCCCTAAGGGGCAAATTATATTTAGGCCATTTCTGCCTCCCTTGGGGGCAGATTGGCCTATTTTGATGAGGCCAATCTGCCCCCAAGGGGGGCAGAAACCACTAGACACCAGGATGTTTTTTTTTTTTTTTACGTGAATTTCACGCAAGGGGAGCGACCCCTTAGGCAAGGGTTGCTCCCTGGGGGGGGGGGAATTATTTTAGGCCATTTCTGCCACCCTGGGGGGTAGATTAGCCTATTTTGATTAGGCAGAAACCACTAGGCACCAAGGATTTTTTGTTTTTTTTGTTTTACAGATGGGGAGCGACCCCTTGGACAAGTTGTATTTAGGCCATTTCTGCCCGCTTTGGGGACAGATCGGCCGATTTTAGGTCAATCTTCCCCCAAGGGGGGCAGAAACCACTAGGCACCAGGGATCTTTTTTTTGCGCCTTTCACGCAAGGGGAGCGACCTTGTAGGCAAGGGTCGCTCCCCGGGGTGGGGGGGGGAAATTTATTTTAAGCCATTTCTGCCCCCCCTGGGGGCAGATCGGCCTATTGTTATTAGGCTGATCTGCCCCCGGGGGGGCAGAAACCTCTAGGCGCCAGGGCAATTTTTTTTTTTTTGTCTCTTTGTTTTTTAGAGATGGGCAGCGACCCCTTAGGCAACGGTCGCTCCCCTGTAGGGGCAAATTGTATTTAGGCCATTTCTGCACGCTTTGGGGGCAGATCGGCTGATTTTAGGTCGAAACCACTAGGCACCAGGGATCTTTTTTTTTGCGTTGTCACGCAAGGGGAGCGACCTTGTAGGCAAGGGTCGCTCCCTGGGGGGGGGGGATCAAATTTATTTTAGGCCATTTCTGCCCCCAGGGGAGGCAGAAACCTCTAGGCGCCAGGGCAATTTTTCTTTTTATTTGTTATTTTAGAGATGGGGAGCGACCCCTTAGGCAAGGGTCACTCCTCTGGAGGGGCAAATTGTATTTAGGCCATTTCTGCCCGCTTTGGGGGCAGATCGGCCGATTTTAGGTCAATCTGCCCCCAAGGGGGGCAGAAACCACTAGGCACCAGTGATCTTTTTTTTTGCGTCGTCACGCAAGGGGAGCGACCTTGTAGGCAATAGTCGCTCCCCAGGGGGGTGGGGGTGCAAATTTATTTTAGGCCATTTCTGCCCCCCCGGGGGCAGATCTGCCTATTGTTGTTAGGCCGATCTGCCCCCAGGGGGGGCAGAAACCTCTAGTCACCAGGCCAAATAGTTTTTTTGTGTTTTTTTTTTCTTTGTTTGTTTTTTTAGAGATGGGGAACGACCCATTAGGCAAGGGTCGCTCCCCAGGGGGCAAATTGTATTTAGACCATTTCTGCCCCCCTTGGGGGCAGATTGGCTGATTTTAGGTCAATCTGCCCCCAAGGGGGCAGAAACCACTAGGCACCGGGGTTTTTTTTTTTGGCGCCAATGTCACGCAGGGGGAGCCACCCCGTAGGCAAGGGTCGCTCCCGGGCGGGGTTTGGGGGTTGGGGGTCAAATTTATTTTAGGCCATTTCTGCCCCCCCTGGGGCCGGCTGAGCTAGAGGCCAAAATCCACAGGTAGGCACTGTTTTCTATGAAAAAATGTGATGTGTCCACGTTGTGTTTTGGGCCATTTTCTGTCGCGGGCGCTAGGCCTACCCACACAAGTGAGGTATCATTTTTATTGGGAGACTTGGGGGAACGCTGGGTGGAAGGAAATTTGTGGCTCCTCTCAGATTCCAGAACTTTCTGTCAACGAAATGTGAGGAAAACTTGTTTTTTTAGCCAAATTTTGAGGTTTGCAAAGGATTCTGGGTAACAGAACCTGGTCAGAGCCCCACAAGTCACCCCATCTTGGATTCCCCTAGGTCTCTAGTTTTCAAAAATGCACAGGTTTGGTAGGTTTCCCTAGGTGCTGGCTGAGCTAGAGGCCAAAATCTACAGGTAGGCACTTTGCAAAAAAACCTCTGTTTGCTTTAAAAAAATGTGATGTGTCCACGTTGCGTTTTGGGGCGTTTCCTGTCGCGGGCGCTAGGCCTACCCACACAAGTCAGGTATCATTTTTATCGGGAGGCTTGGGGGAACATAGATTAGCAAAACAAGTGTTATTGCCCTTTGTCTTTCTCTACATTTTTTCCTTCCAAATATAAGAGAGTGTGTAAAAAAGACATCTATTTGAGTAATGCCCTGTAATTCACATGCTAGTATGGTCACCCCGGAATTCAGAAATGTTCAAATAACCACTGCTCCTCAACACCTTATCTTGTGCCCTTTTTGGAAATACAAAGGTTTTCTTGATAGCTATTTTTCACTCTTTATATTTCAGCAAATGAATTGCTGTATACCCGGTATAGAATGAAAACGCACTGCAGGGTGCAGCTCATTTATTAGCTCTGGGTACCTAGGGTTCTTGTTGAACCTACAAGCCCTATATATCTAAGCAACCAGAGGAGTCCAGCAGACGTAACAATATATTGCTTTCGAAAATCTGACATTGCAGGAAAAAGTAGAGAAAAATTGATGTTTTTTTTCACCTCAATTTCAATATTTTTCTTTTTCAGTTGTTATTTTCTGTAGGAAACCCTTGTAGGATCTACACAAATTACCCCTTGCTGAATTCTGAATTTTGTCTACTTTTCAGAAATGTTGCGGTTTCTGGGATCCAGCATTGGTTTCATGCCCATTTCTGTCACTGACTGGAAGGAGGCTGAAAGCACACAAAATCGTAAAAATGGGTGTGTCCCAGTAAAATGCCAAAATTGTGTTGAAAAATTGGGTTTTCTGATTCAAGTCTGCCTGTTCCTGAAAGCTGGGAAGCTGGTGATTCTAGCACCGCAAACCCTTTGTTGATGCCATTTTCAGGGAAAAAACCACAAGCCTTCTTCTGCAGCCCCTTTTTCCCATTTTTTTGTAAAAAACGAAATGTTCACTGTATTTTGGCTAATTTCTTGGCCTCCTTCTGGGGAACCCACAAAGTCTGGGTACCTCTAGAATCCCTAGGATGTTGGAAAAAAGGACGCAAATTTGGCTTGGCTAGTTTATGTGGACAAAAAGTTATGAGGGCCTAAGCGCGAACTGCCCCAAATAGCCAAAAAAAGGATCGCACAGGAGGGGGAAAAGGCCTGGCAGCGAAGGGGTTAATTTATGTGTGAAGGGCCTACACATTAAATACTACTAGTGGGGCTGCAGCACTGATTGTGCCACCCACTACAGTAGCCTTTTCAAACATGTCTCAGGCTTGACCATTTTGACTTTGCAATAATACCTCCTTGCCAGGCCTAAAACTTCCTTTTTATTGCATGTAAGTTACCCTCAGGTAGGCCATAGTTAGACCCAAGGGCAGGGTGCAGTGTATTTAAAAAGTTGGACATGCTTTTCAGTTTACCATGTCCAGATAGTGAAAAACTCTTACATTTGTATTCACTATTGTAAGGCCTCTCCCATAGGATAACAGTGGAATTACCTTAAAACATCTTTTAAGTGTAATTTCCAGTTGGGAAGAGATGAAGATGTGGAGTTTGGTGTCTCTGCCTGTCACTGAATACATGTCTGGGTGACAGCTACACTTTGTGAATCCTCTCTAGACAGCCACAAACACAGGACACCCAGCTGCGTCTGTATTCTTTTGCATTCTAATGAGTCTCCCTGGGCAGAGGGAAGGGGAGGGATTGACACTTGCACTTCAATATGTTGTATTCTGTCTCCACAAAGGACTGATTATACCCTCCCCCCACAGAGTAAGCCCGGAAGACAAGGCTAGGATGAAAGGGACTCTTGTGCACTTCAGGGGACTCCTTTGAAGTCTCCCCCACATTGAAAGCATTTTCGGGTATACCTAATGGGCCCCAAACCCCAGCAAATCAGATACATGCAGAAACCAAGGTCATTTTGCCAGGAAGGAGGCATTCCCTGCTGCCAGGATAGACTATCACTCTGCAACTCCATTGCTGTGTTGCCCTACTTCTCTTGTGTGCTGCAGGAGGGACTGACGCTTTGCTGTTTGATCTGCTGTGTTCACCTACTACCTGATGCTTCTGCCCTTCAGTAAGAAGGACTGGACTTGCTCTCTACATCCGTCCAACCAAGAATCTCCAAAGGCTTGCTGGCTTTCCCCCATTCTTCTGCAGTCTCAGGTATGTCAAATACTGTTTGAAACTCTCCTGGTGCTGCCTCTGAAATAGGTATAGCTACTAAAAACTTCAACAAAAAGAAGCATAGCCCAAGTGCAGCATACAAATTGGTGCATCACATCTCAAACAGCAAGGCAGCAATTGCCCGATGACAACTGATCACAATCGAAGCAGTGTCCTACGTGCGGTAAAACTATGTTGCATCGTGCCTTTCCCTTGACACAGCATTCCACTAAAGGTATTGTTGAGCTGTGTAGTTTCTGTAGCCGGCCTCCTCTCTATGGCTGTCGGCCTGGATTATGGATTTTCATCAGTCACTCATGACCTCAAGTAACCTCTTGACCACTAGTGACTTCTAAGCACTGTTTTCACCTTTAATCTATAAAAAGTAATATCCCAATGTCTATTCGTAGGATTTCTATTGTTTTGGTCTTGTTTTAATCAGATAAGAATTATTTACTCATCTACACTGGTGTTGAGTTTTTTTCTGGTATCTTTCACTGTGTTACTGTGATTAAGTCTTGCACAAATACATTATACATTGCCTACTAAGATAAGACTGCCTGATCTGTGCCAACTACCAGAGAGTGAACACAGGTTAATTTAGTTTGTGTCTCTAACTTGCCTTGACTAGGATTGTGGTCCCTCCTCGGGCAGGGTGCATACCTCTGCCAACTAGAGACCCAATTTCTAACAGGGATGAAGTATAGGGAGGATGTTGAACAGGTAAAACAATTTGAGGAGGAGTAGAAAGAGAAATCAGAGATCATAGATCAGAATGGTCCAGAGTGTCAAGACCCTTAAATACTAGGCAGGCAGTAGAACTGGAATTCATGTTTCAAATTAAGCCATGAATCAGTGTTCATTAGGGCTTTATGCTTGAATGATAAGGAAGAAAAAAAGAAGATGAATACCTAGGCTTGAGTGGATGAGTGATTTATTTTAGAAGACCAACACCAAAAGAAGCATGACAGCTAAGGCAACTCGGAACTAAAGTATGAGCAAGTAGTTTATAAAAGGAAAAGTTACAGAAAATCTGATTTTTCGTATATTGTACAAGCTAATGTGATAGGGGTTAGAAAGTCAGTGTGTAAAACTAAGTAGAGAATCAAAATCAGTTTATGAGCAGAAGGTGACAATTTCAGTTGGATTGTCAGAAGCTTAAGCACAGAAGGAATAAGTGTTGTAGCAAAAAAGAAAAACAATGTTTATATTATTTGATTTAAGTTGGAAATGTGAGATGACATCAATGCCTCAAGCAGGCAGACAGAACTGCTGGCCTAAATCGAATTAGGAAATTAGGAAAAGTCAGACATATCTAGGAATAAAGTAGTAATACTGGGATTCAAATCCAAAACTAGACAGATAGAGAAGTTTCAGCAGAGTAACCTGGGCTAAAGCTTGATTGTATTGGAGAGAATAGTTGGTTGGTGTGGAGAAACAAGGACAGATGAGAGAGAATATCACTGTGACGAACCCTTAATAGGCAGGGGAGAGGCAAAATAGGACACTAAATTGAGAGGGCATAAAAATCCAGTGAGGGATTGTTAAGCAAAGGAAGAGCAATAGCAAGTTAATTATACCAGAACACACCCAGATACGAGTGAACTGCTAAATAAAAGAGCCACTTGTTTGGATCTAGCCCAAAACGTTAATCCACCATTCTGTGAAACACAGTGACAGAGAATGAGGATGATGAGTTTAAGGAGTCATGGCGAGGGCACCCACAAACAGCGGAAAAGAAACACAGATGTTGTGGACGACAAGCAAGAAGCAAAAGTATCAATAATGAATGAGGATCAAAGTGAATGGATTAGGAGTTGGCATTGTTCTTATCTCACAAGTACTGTCTTTAACATTTCAGGTACTACATAAACACTTAACCACAAGGACTGGCTACAACAGATGAGGTGGCATGTAGAGATTGCGGTAGCAGTGAAAAGCATAATGGAGACATTGCCCATTGAGAGGGTGGCACTTCACAAGCAAGTTGATCCAGAATATACCAACAGCATGTATGGACTACACTGGAAGGGAAGCCCTGCTTTTATAGCACAGCTTACTCTAAAGGTATTCCACTCTCTCTCACGCACAACGTTTGGCTGCTCACATAAAACAAACAGTCATCAGAAAAATGCCTGTAAAAGGCATAACATCAAAAGGGCAGTCTTGGCAAATTCCTCAATACGAGAGATATGAAAGATAATCATTTAAAACAGCATATGTTGGCTAGACCTGCGTTTGTTTTCCTGCCGTGTCAGTTTAGGTATTTAGACTTTGAACTCACTATTTTTTCAATTTCTTTCTTACTTTCCTTCCTCTTTAGAAGTATTCCCTTAATTCTTATTTCTCCTTGCTTTAAACCCCTCTCCTGCCTCCTATTAGTTTGGCTAATTTTTACTCCTGATCAAGTAAAACAATTCTTGGGGATTTTCTGTGACTGGTTATACCGACTCTCATTTGTGGCAGCTTACAATCTTTCTCTAGAGCATTTTATAACCATTTCTCTGAAGTTGCTGCTGAAAATACAGATTATCAGCAGCAAATCATTCTGGATCAGATAGGGTACTAGCAGTGGTTATGAGGCAGTGACATACCAAAACCTACTCTTGAAATATTCTATTAGGACATTACTCATCATTCCCATTTCTTGTTTCAGCTCCATTGGTATCACTGCCATCCGTTTCTCTACCCTTGGTCACAACTCCTTGATGTTCAGTCTGATATACTAGCAATCATTGGTCCTTTAAAAGGCTAGGGAGGTGTCTATTTGAAGCCAGCCATGTACATCTGCTTCCAGCAACCACAACTGGTGAGATTGCTGAGACCTCACAAACCCACACAAACCCGCTACAGAGTAGCTTTTATACACTTTCAGAAAATACTTAAATTGTCTGCCCTTGGAAGTAGCATTCTATCGGCAAGAGACTGCTGTACATCTCACAGAATAATTGCACTAGAAATACAGAAGTCATTGGGGACCTAGTATGGGCATTTCTAGGGATCTACACAGGTGTTTTCCCCTCCTACGACCTTTTTAAATTTCAAGGAAACCCTTCGAGAATGTTTTAGTTGCCTACTATGAGATAGTGGCTTATCAGTTGTGGTGGATATTAGTCCAGCACAACAAATAATGTCACTATTTTTGTTAGATTCAGTAAAGGTTTCAGTAATTTAAACCTGAGCTCAATCCCTGATATCTATGGCCCAGAGCAGAAAAGCTTAACTCTAGAAAATGTGTAAAGCGTTTATAAACACTAAAAAAGTTTCAAATCAAAAGCACAACCCAATAAAAATCCCACACCAATCGATAAAAATAGATAATAATTTAATGGACTAAGGGCCAGATGTATCAAGCTCCCGTTTTGCATTTCTTAAATAGCGGATTTTAAGAAATCGCTATTTAGCAAATGCAAAATGGGATGTATAAATTTGCGAGTTGGTAATAGCGATTTCTTAAAGTTTTAAATCGCTATTAACGGATCGCAGTCATGGAATGGGACTCTATTCATCCCTATGGACCTGTAGACCCATTCGTGTGAATGGTTTTGCATTTCCCAATTTGCAAATTCCAGTTAGGAATTCGCAAATTAGGTAATGCAAACCCCAGGGTGCTGGGGTCCCAAGGTCCCCTCTGTTGCACCCCAAAAAAATATTTGCAGGCATGTGAAGCAAACATGTCATTTTAAAAAATGCATTTATAATGCATTTTTTAAAATTGCACATTTTAAAATTGCAAATTGGATTTGGTGGTAATTGGATTTCCTAAATGCCCAAGTTGCATTTACAAAATGCTTGATACATGTCCTTTGGAAATCCAAAATAGGAATTCCCTATTTGCGATTTCCTATTTAGAGAATCGCAATTTGCAATTCTCTAAATGGGGGTCACAATTTTAATGAATCGCTTTTTTTGCAATTCCTTAAAATTGCATAGTGAATGCCTTTCATACATCTTGGAAGGCATTTTTCCATTCGCAAACGGCTGAATTTTGCGATTCGCACCATTTGCGAACGCAAAATTTCTTAATACATCTGGCCCTGAATGGTTCCAAAACTACAAAAATGTAAGAAGAGAAACCTGAGCCGTGAATTTTTAATGTTTTATATAGAAATAGCACCAAAAAGCATTAGCGCCAACTGTGGTCAACTGGTTGTACTTGACAAGGACCTAGGCACAATTTAAGGCTGACTGTGATAAAGGGTGGCTTGTATAGAGACCATGTTTGTCTCAGGCAGAAGTTTTACCTTCTGACTTGATTTCTGAAATCTGTCATAAATCCTAAGCAGGTCAAGGCAGCAGACCATGACCAAGTGGTGCTCCATGAGGCTGGATGGCATTGCACGAAGTCCAAGAGAGGTTGTTGGCTTTGGGTGGGAAAGCTCAGAGTGCAGAAAAAACAAATTGCAACCAAGGAAGAATATTCCTTCAGCCGGACAAAGCTGTAGCTGAAGAGGGCTCGACGAGGCAGGGTACTCTCTCCATGACATCTGCTGAAGCAGATTTGCTACTGTGGAGAAGCTCTGAGCAGAAGAAACCAGAACCTTTGTCTCAGCAACAGAGCTCTTTTATCGGATTTACTTGGTAGATTTGTCCCAGTCCTCTGGAGTTCTTTGAAGCCAAAAGTCACAAGTCCTAGGGTTTAAGGATGTTAGGATGAGTACACTTTGACACAGCCAAGGGTCAACATTCACTTTAGATGAAGCCACTAGCAGGTCCAGGGTAGTAACAGTTAGAAAGGATCATCTGGGCTCTTCAGGGAACAGGCTTTTAGCAGCTTCTTGTGTCCCTCTAGATGAACAAGACGTCAGTAAATTGACCCTTGCATATGAAAATTGAGGGCTACTTCTGGCCTCTCTCTAACCAATAGGAAAAACATTACCATGGGTAACCCACTCACATTTGCATACAGCAGAACCTTTCTTACCCTGTGCACAGCTCCTGTGTCCATGCCAGAGGCATGGCCATAGAATTGAGCAACTCCTTCTTGAGGCAGGGAAAAAGTAACTTTCTAGAAGTACCTTTTCCAATAAACATATTATAAATCTAACATTACCAGGGAATTGGTCTTGTAATAAATATTTTAACATGCTCAAGAGTGTATTTTGTAGCTATTACTTTGCAGGAGATAGCATTACATTTAATATGATGCTTTGCTGTGGGACACCTAAGGCACCTTGGGGCCTTTTCACTATAAACACATATTTAACCTTAAGCTTTTACAGGTCCTTCTTTCAAATACCATGCAAGCTTCCTTAAGGGCAGAATGGTTTATTTAGGAGTGATTTATTAATATTTAAAAGGAAAGTTTACACTTGCCAAGAGTTTATTTAGGCAGGTCGAATTTGCAGCTTTAAAACTGCACAGACAAGACAGTGGTTGGCCTGGAGTCATGTATGCACTGTAGTGGGTGGCACAATGGGTACTGCAAACCACTAGTGACATTTAACTTAAAGGTCTTAGGTACACTTTGTATGAGATACTAGGGATTAATAGGTAAGTTAAATATGCCAGTTAGGAGTACAGCCTATTTCAACATGTTTTAGGGGTCACAACAAATGCACTGGGGCTTGGTTAGCTTAGCCCCAGTGCACAGAGTCAAAAGATCAACAGCGTCAGCCCAAAACAAATGGGGTGGACATGCAAAGACAGATATTTTCCTACACCTTTACAATGTCAAACCAACTGCACGAACCAACCTCAAGTGCATTTCATGTGGAAGACCAATGCAGCCTTCTTTCTCATGACTTTAGGGGTGATACTCTATCGTGGGCAGCCCTATTAGTTGAAAATCATGATCCTTTGTTGGATGACTATAATTAACCGATTATTAGCAGAACTTAGGAGATTACTAGGATGGAAATGTTTCTGACAATCCATCCACAATTAACTTATGGACCTGAAACAAGGAACACATGACATTCTCTGCTTTCTTACACATTTTATGAGCCCTGGGGGAATGACTAAATGGCCAAACAATGCCCATGTATTAGTTGTGTGGAGAGCGGTTCATTAGATGGTTTGGATGTAGAACCTCACCGTGTAATAAACCCACTATCTATACTGAGTCCAGTCAGGTTCATTTGAAAAATCTTAGCACAGCCCTGGGTAGCTGCTGCTCTCAGCAGTCAAGCTTTGTCAAAGGGACAAGTGTAAAGCATTAAGAAGTGCAAAAACAATCAAACAAGAAAGAAACAGGACACTGTATAAATCAGACACCGATTTATAAAAATATGTTTTATTTGTATCTTTAAAATGATACTTCAATGACAATTATCCACTTGAGAGTTCAGGAGAAATTAATTTTAAAAGGAACAATAAATCACTGCGTTTTCATTCAATTATAAATTATAGTAAGGATGATGGCCCTGGATCTTTACACACTTTAGAAAACCTTTATATAATTTTAAACTACAATTCACGCCTGTTTTGGGAGACCAACTCTGGCAGTGAGCAAGTCACAGGGAACAAAAGAGGTTTGGTTGGACAGTTTCCTTTCATTTCAAGCAATCTCCAGTGATGTAAAGATTATAAGGCATCACTCCATTTTAAGTAGGCCGAAACTCAATTTTCTGTATTTTTGCAGAATTATCATGTGTGTGTTTGACACAGATATTGTCTGTCCATATCTTTCTAAGAACTGTGACTGTGTCAAAGTAATTTAGATAAAGACATCCATAAGATACCTGAACCAACATCAGTGTGGAAAAAGTTCCTTTTTATCTCATTTGCAAGGTCAAATAAGAACAATAACCAAAACAATATAGTTTGAATTGTATTTGTTTAAAGGAATGCATCTTAGACTAGCATATTGAAGCTCATTAGTTATATCAAACATTTCGAATATGGTTTTTGAAATTCCATCTTGACCCCCTATTAGGAGACGCCCTAGATTATTGCAAGCAAGGTACTGTCAGAAATGTTTCTGCCTGCCAGAAATGGTGACCTATCACACTGTCTACTGAAAGCTAATATCAAGCCTGAGTCTGGGAGGAGGTGATGGTAATGCGACGCATGATTGCCTTTCATAGGAAACATGGCCTCCTTCACGCTTGGACTCACTTCTTTTCTCACTTGACTTCATACTTACCTTCAAACCAGGTTTGCCGATTACCACACCAATGCCTCAACAAAAATGAATTATAAAGACTCCCATCCATTCAAGGTCTTAGCCTCTCTGCACAGCTATGTTCAGAACGTTGAAAAGGTACCACAGCAAGACTGTACGAATATTGATAGCCCAGCCTATGTGAGCAAAGAGATTTCCCAGACAGTTCATGACTGGCTTTGTTTTCATGAGAACTAGTTATGGCTCCGTACCATAGACACACAACACATATTGATATGGAGCTGGATACAGTGCTTGCCATTTTGGTATATGCAAGACCAAGAGTTAAACAGTAGCTACTAGGGGCTATATTAGATAAAGTTCACAAAATGCCCTGGGGAACTGTCATTACAGAAGGGTTCACAGAGGCTTGTACAGCCTCTTCTGTAATACAGATCACTGTTGTGCACAAATAGCCCTGGGGTGATTCTAAGGGAGGCATTTCTCACTAGTATAGGGGTATGGTGTCATGCTAAAGAGGGAAACTCTTTGCCTCTGTCCCTGACCCATATCATAGATTTTGGCAGGAAGGCAAGAAAAACATTAAGTTGTGCATCGTCTTGTCTCCACAAAAAACAAAAAGGCAGCAGTTAGCCAGTGCAGCCCCGAGGTGGCAAGAGATTAAAAAGGGATCCCATGGACAGCCAGACATCTCAGTCACTGACTGCACATGTTTTCAGCGGGATCTCTGTCCCCCTTTTAAAAACAATCCATGTGGAGCCTGCACTGAGAAATGCTGATTTTCTGTTTGAAACAGCTGGTCCACCTTTTAGTGGTAGAGCTCTACATTGATATGACAGAGGCCGTGAGTTATAGTTACTTTTGGATACATGTTATAGGTACTTGAGATAACTACAACTGGCGAATTGCAGTGCTTTTTTTTAGTTTAAAATGTTATGTTTTCTTTGTCATTTTCATCTAACTATAACTCATGTTTATCCTTTGGTTTTCTCAGTGAATTTCTAAGGTTTTGTAATGTATATTAAGATATTATTAGAATTCCTATCCTTACAGTCACTTTAATCTTCACTTTTTTCAGTGAATTTCTGTGGTTTTCTTAATGTAAAACAAGATGGGCATCGCCATGCACAGCCAGCCCCTGCACCCCCTCCATTCCCCCCAATGCCCAACTACCTGCTGCAGTTCAAGGCTATGTCATGTAACAATATAAAGGGGGTCATTTAAGTAAGGCAGTCATACTGGCTTTGCCAAAGGGTCAGAACACCAAAATATAAAAAAGCGAGCACACTGGCTTTATTAAAGGGTCGGCACATCAACATATATAAAGCAGACCTATTGGCTTAGTCAAAAAGTTACCAGTAAATATAATCAAATTTATATCTTATAAATATACACATGCAATGTTTAATAATATTTTCGGTGCAGCATTTAAAAAAAACAAAAACATATCTCTGAGTCTTTTAAAAAAAAAATCAGGTCACAAAAAGCAGCCATAGAACGAACCAGAAGGGGGCCCTGCACATCAGCTAAAGAGCATACAGCTTGGGGAGCTTTGAAAATAATGGTAAGCTCTCTTGGGGTCAATGGTTGAATGACCTAGGAGATTTAATGTGATTTTTATTTAAACATTGGGGAAGCTGTGCCCCCCCAACATTAATTAAAGAAAGGTTGGCGATGACACTGCACCTTGTAGGATCACCACGAGCATCAAAAACTATATTTAAAAAAGCCCTTGCAGAACATTGTAGGGTGCTCTCCAGCTGGAGCAGTGAATGTGAAAAGAGCAGATACTCTTCTCATTTCACATATAATATTTTATATTTTGCCTTTTGATTTGGAGAGAGGGGCATGCACCTACCCACTACTCAAGGCTTTTCAAGGCCCTGGGGACCCAGTTCCTCAGGGCCAATCACTTTTTATAATGACAAAAAGTGGCCCACAGCCCCCTCCCCAAACCTTTCACGGCTATGGCTCCCAATAAAGGCCATGGGACCCCATATCCTGGGTCTGATCACATTGTTAATGGGGAGTGGAGTGCAAACAACTTCCAGAGCCCTTTCAAGGCCCCAGAAACTCAATTCCTGGAACCAATCACTGTTTTAATGCAGAGGGGGGATATGGCCCTCTTCCCCTGGGACTTTTCAAGGCCCAAGGGGGCTCCTTCCCCCAAGCTTTTTTAATGGGCAGGGGGACAAGTTGTCCCCCTTCTTTGGCTTTCTTATTTCGTCCCTGGAGCATGACTGCAGTAACCCAGTGATCCCATTGCCTGGGACACTGCTATTCACACCCTGGGAAAGAGCTAGTATACCCTGCCCACACTCTCCTGAGCAAGAAGCAAAACCTTGTTCCTGGGCAAGGACAGTGAAAATAGCTGCTCTAGCCAAGGGATGGTGACTGCTCATGCCAGCACCCAGCATGGTACTGGCTGGGAGCCAGCAGGGGCAACAAAGGCCTTGGGGCTTCTCCCATTGCCCCCATGATGAGATGGTGTATGTGCCCCAGATAGACACCAAGGCACCCAAAATAAATTAATGAGAAATGAGCTGCAAGGAGAGCCCCATATTGCCCTAGGTTTTTTTGTAGTACTTATGTCCTTAGTAGTGGTGCCCCTGAAAGAGGCAGTGGCAGCAACAAACTTTTGTAAATGTTGTAGGGGGTGCATGTAGTGCAGCAGCCCATCAACAACATTAAAATAAAATTAGTAAAACCCAGATTTAAGAAAAGTGGTGCTTCATTACCTGAAGTGCCACTTTTCTTGCACCCCATTAAACCCTATAATACCACCATGTGTGCACCGTCTTTAATTTAACATACAGCACACAGTGACGCAGGTTAGGCACAATTGTGTCATAATTTCTGATGCTATTGTGGTACTTTGCAGGATTAGCACCAACAATGTTGGCGCTAATCCTGCAGAGTACATAGAGGTCTATTTTAAATAACAGTGTGCCTCATGTTAACACCTGCTCTGAACAGCTGTTAAACATGATGCTAAAATGGAACAGTGGAATCTCACAGATTCTGCTGCACCATTTTTCTGGGCCTCTTAGCAGGGGAACGCCCCCTTACATACATCATGCCTGATGCAAGCATAATGTAGCACAAGGGTTTACAAAGCGGCCCAATGCATGCATTGCACCCCTTTGTAAATATGGCACAGCATTTTTGCCAATCCAATACCACATTAGAGTAAAGAAAATGATGCTAATATGGGGCTAGTTGAAGCTAGGCCCTTCTTAAATTTGGACCTGAATCTCCTAGGTAATTAAATCCATGACCCTAGAAGAGCTTACCATATTTTTTAAAAGCACTCCTAGCTAAAGCTGTAACTTCTGTGGGAACCTCTAGTGGTTGATTCTGTGGTTGCACTTTGCGCCTTGAAACATATTAAAAGAAAGACTCAAAGACATCTTACTGTTTGTTTAGAAGGCTTTATCCAAAATATGTATATAACTTTTATATATTTAATTAAACATGGCAGTGTGTGAACTTATAATATATACATTTAATTATAGCTATGTGTTACCTTTTGAAAAAGCCATTATGTCTTCCTCATTTAAAAATGGCATCCTCTATATTTTTATATAAAGTCAGCATTGTCAGTGGGGGGAGTGACTTGAATGTTGGCCCTGTTCCCAACTCCCCACTGAGGGTTGAGGAGGTTGGCTACCAGTGAGGGTTGGATGCAGGCCCTAGAAGTAGGCCAAACCATACCCCCAACTCCGCACTGCTTATGTCCCGGAGAGGCATTGCATCCAATCCCTCATTGAGCATGGGGGAAGTTTGTGCATTTAAAGGTGGCAGGGCAGCAATATGGGTTCAACATAGGGCTTGGCCATGCATTGTGTGGACAAAAACAAATAAATTCACTGAAAAAAAAAAAGTTAAGTAACTTAATTGTTAGGTATACAGTAATAACAACATCTTACTTGAAATTGAAAACAAAAGTTAATTAAACAAATGTTAAAGGAACATCATAGTTAGGTCACAAAGTCATTTATAATCTTTTAATATCTAGTGCAGAAATATAGAATGATTCCAATTTCATTTCACATCTCTCTGGTTCCTACTATAGATAGTCCAGTGACACAATCTATAACATAATGCCATATTTTTCAATGTTTCCAACATGGTATTTGTGGAAATAATGTGCTATAGCAAAAGCACCTGTTCCCATTTTTGATTGTTCTTAAATGTTGTAATATTCTTTTATGTGCTTGTAAAACAGTACTCTCAATGATTTTTGTGGGGACAGTGACATAGAAGCATATAGGCAACATTTTCTGTTTTACTCGTTGATATAACTTTCATGGCTGGCATCTCGAAAAAGATGTATAGAATTCTGAAAAGTCTTGGCTATATTCATATGCCTTACAGTTCTTGAACCCTTTGAATCCCTCACTCAATGTATGTCACTGTTAATTTTTACATTTTGAGTCGGCCATGTAATAGCCTATCCTTCGTTGTTTTAACTTTTAGATAAATTCGTAAGTCTACTAAGTAATAAGTCACCTATTAAAAAGTCACTTGTGAAAAAGTCCAGTACTTATTCACAATGACTCTGAGCTTTTAGTGTTGATGACTATGGGCCTGATAACGAGTTTGGTGGTCCAACCGCCGTCGGCTTAGCGGTCGGACTACTGTATTACAATGCATGAGATTATATAGACCAAAGACCGCTGTTGTCTTGCCGGGACTGGCAAGCAGCACAGACCGCCGCTGTGGCGAGATGGACAATTGAGGCAATTGGAGCATGTGTTTCCGCTAAACACATTATGAAGTTGCATTCTATCAATGTGATTGTGGCAATCCAACCACCATGTTCTAGCTGGCAGAAACAGAGACTTTAAAGGAAGGAGCTCACCTGCAGGCAGTGTCACACGTCCTGTGTCACCATAGAGCCGATCACACACATCCTGCGGCTGCTCATTGATGAAGCACAAAATCCAGGCCACTGTGGATGCAACTGACAGTAATATCACACACTTGCCCATGTTCTGTAACTCAACAATAGATCAGTGAGTCGCAATCCACATGGGATGGGGGTTCGCTATACTTCACTGCCACACTCCAAAAAAACATGTCTGTTCATCACAGTATCAGGGACACTGAAGTGCACAGAACATTGTGTCACACAACGGCAACACCACATCAACATCACACATAATTAAACTGACACCCTGACATTGCTCACATGCCATGGACTGTCATGATATTGAAGACACATATGTATGGGTGTGTCAGTAAACCTAAACACGCCTTTCATGAAACATCCCTGTAATGGACCAACTTTGCAGCACAATGAAAGGTCAAAGGGATCCACAATATTTTCTGAGACAAATATCTGAAACTGACAATACAAACAATGCCAGCACAATAAGGATGAGGGCGTCAGGGGCATTCCAGGAAGGATGCTGCCCTGTAACACATGTCACTTTGCACATGCCCCAAAAACAACATTTGCATAGGAACTGGGCCTTCATGTATCTCAGGGACAAACAATAGTAGAGCAAAATGACATGATAAAATCTGCAAATGTGTAAGCGCAAGTCAAGAAAGCAAATACAACAGCAACAGCATGGGTAACACATGTAGATGAAGTACCTGGAAAGTACACGCATCAAAATGGAAACATGGTCAGTCAAATATCAAGGAAGGTAGCACAACTAAACACCATGTGTGGACAAACAAAACTCTAGAGTACACACTTGAGATGAATGCCCAATCGACATCAGGAGGGCACATCTAGCACAACACATGCTGACATTGACCATCCGAAGATGAAATAATTACCACACCAAACAAAACACAAAGTAATGACATCCCATTTGGATTACCACTCACACATTCATCCAGTGGACATCTACTCTTGTCCTGGGTGACACCAGCACTGCCCACAAAGTCAGATCTTGCCCACTAGAACAAATGGAACGACAATCAGGGTGAAATACACACAACTGTAAGCATACAACACAAATTACTCATGAACAACAAATAAGATTAGAAAGTAATGGCAGGACAAATGTGTACCCAACAAGCAACAACTTGGGTTTCTTGTGATCAAACAATGACGATCAAAGGCCATTGGCAAGTCCACATGTCAGTCCATGCACATTGTTGTGCACCAGCTTGACTCCGATCACTGCCAGAGAACCTCCACAGGAAGGTGCATTAAGTGGGCATGCAGACACCTCAGGGATGCCTCTTGGGAGGGGTGGGGTCGAATTTGGGTTGGTGGGCTTGGGAGGGGTGGGCTTTTTCTTAGGAGTGGTAGGCTTCTCTTTTGAAGGGTTAGGCTTCTTCTTTGGGGGCATGGATGTTTGCAGGGGGAGCAGTTGTGACAGGGGAGTACTAGTACTTGGATGTGGAAGGGGTGGGTTGGAATGACGGTGGGGTCCTCTTGGTTTTGCGAGGGGGTGGAAGTCACAGGGGAAAGGGCAAGTTCAAACAGGAAACTTTTCTTGGTAAAATGGGTAGGGTCTTCAGAAGGGTTTGGGGTTTGGGAGGTAGAGGGAGTAGTTGTCTTGCCTGTAGGTGTTGATGCTGCGGGTGTGTGCGTCTGTCGCATGCTTGAGTTAGGGCAGTGTTTGTTCTGTGTGTGTGTGAGTATGGGTGTTTGCATTTCTTGAGGGTTGTGAGGTGGAGGTGGTGGGTGATGCTGGAGCGGTGGATGTGTTTGGGTGTTGGGGTGGTGTTTGGGGGTATGGTAGATATAGTGTGTCTGTGGGTGTTGGGGTAGTGTCTGTGGGTATGGTAGATGTGGTGCCTGTGCATGTTGGGGTGGTGTCTGGCAGTACGGTGTCTGGGGTATATGGGTCTGTGGATTGTGAGGTGTTGTCTGGGTGTATGTTTAGTATATTGGATGTTTCACTGGGTTTTTTGGTGGTATCTGTGGGTATAGTGGTTGTGTTGTGTGGGTCGGTGGGGGTGGTGGTGGTGTCTGTGGAAACAGGTATTGTGGTGTCTGTGAGTCATTGTTGACTGCTTGTGTGCTGGTGTGTCTTTTGGTGCTTGTGTTTCTGTATGCTGCTTGTGTGTGTTGAGGCGGGTGCATGTGGATGTGTCTGTGTGCTTGGGACAGATAGGGGAATAGGGAATTTGGATAGGGAAAAAGTAGGTGGTGCGGGAGGATTGTGGGGGATGGATGGCTGCTGTCCGTGAGGCAGTTAGAGTCTGAAAAAGATGTCTGTAGGCCAGACATGGCATAACGAATGCCTTCCAGGTATGTAACCAGCTGACTTCCTTGCACCTGAATGACATTCAGAATGGCAGTCTGTCCCACAGACATACTCCTCAGGGAGTAGGGGTAATGGACGCTGGGGGTGAGGTGCCTGGGGCGTAGGAGATGCCCATCCTCTTGGGTAAGCAGGCATGGCTAACTGGAAGGGGAACAACAAGGAGGATGGAAATGGAACTGGGGTTGGCGGACAAGATGGAACAGGAGCAGGTTCTGATGGGTCTGCCACCACAACGGAGTGGCCACTGGAGGATGAATCAGAAGATGATGAGGTTGATCCTGTGTACTTCATGGCACTCCTGTCATTCTCCGGGCCACTGGGTCCCTCTGTGTCGTTCGTCTCATGACAGTAGGTACTGTGGCCAGCTACTTCCCCACTTGGTTCTGCCCGATCTCTTCCGCTTGCTTGGGGTGATGCTGAAATTACAAAGAGAAATAGGATCACAACATTTTACTGATCACACTTGAACAACATTTGTGATTAGCAAACATTATTAAGATGTACAGTAGCCCCCAGCAACAGCCCCAGCAGGACCTCTATCATCTTCCGGGCCCAGCGTCTCAGGTCCTCCTGCCTCTTTCGAAAGCGGGTGCTTCACAGGCTATGGACCCTCAGGGTCCACACCTTCTGAGCAATGGCTCTCTAAATCCCCTTCTTCTGATGGGTGTTTGTTTACCTGTATGGATAAAAGTAACAAATAAAAAGGTTACAAACAACATTTGTTGCCCAAATGGTTGACCACACACATCAGAAACACCAAGCACAGCATTTTAGACTTGTCAACACACCACAAGGGTGTAAAACACACATGCTGATAAGTACAGGGGCATGGCTACACACTTTTGGAGTCCTCTGCAGACTAACACAATACCCTGATCATGGCCTACAATGACTAAGCAAGCCTACTGACATCAGGTAGTCCAGGCTCAAGCAACATGTACTGTGATGTGACCCACAATGAAACATAACACCTCATTGTGGCCTTCTGAAGGGTAAACTCCTTGGGACAGGACAGACACATTTATACTTTGCCACATTGACTCACTGCATACAGTCCCTATAGGCAACTACCATAGTACTGGCTTCACCCTTAGACATGACTGACAATGAAAGGGCTGCCAGGGTGTGCACGGAAAGTCTCTTCCCTGTGCATGTGTGGACATGTGGCCTACCCAATGTAGACTCATGCCATTTGAGGGTGGGTTTATGTGGTATGTATTTGTACCACAGAACACACTTTTGGATGGGGCTCCATGCCCATTTCCCAATGCTGGGGAGTGCAAGGTCACAGTCTCTGAGGTGGGGAACTTGCCCACTGCTTCTGGAGGGGGCTTCATGTACAACAGTCCCTGGAGGGTGGCCTACATACCCTCTGCTGGAGGTGAGGGCTACATTGTCTCTGCTGGGGGAGGTGTCTCCTGGGCAGCCTATCCTGGAGGTGAGGGCTGCATTGTCTCTGCTGGTGGAGGTGTGTCCTGGGCAGCCTGTGCTGGAGGTGAGGGCTGCATTGTCTCTGCTGGAGGGGGGGTTCTCCTGGGCAGCCTCTGCTGGAGGTGAGGGCTACATTGTCTCTGCTTGGGGAGGTGTATCTTGAGTAGCCTTTGCTGGAGGTGAGGGCTGCTGTGTCCCAGCTGGAAGTGAGGACTTCTTGCCTGTCATTGGTGGTTGAACTTCAATCTTTCCTGACATTGGTGGTTGAGTGGTATTCTCTTCTGTCATTGGTGATTGAGTGGGAACCTTTTCTGACATTGGTGGTTGAGTGGGAACATTTTCTGACATTGGTGGGAGAGTGGGAACCTTTTCTGATATTGGTGGTTCAGTGGAAACCTCTTCTGTCAGTGGTGGTTGAGTGGGAACCTTTTCTGACATTGATGGTGGGGTAGGATACTTTCCTTTCCTGGCTGGTGGAGGGGGATCCTTCCCTTTCCTGGCTGGTGGAGTGGGATCCTTCCCTGTCCTGGCTAGTGGAGTGGGACCCTTCCCTTTCATGGCTTGTGGAGTGTGATCCTTCCCTTTCCTGGCTGGTGGAGTGGGATCCTTCACTGTCTTGCCTCCACGACTAGGAGGTTCCTCCACTTTCCCCGTGGACTGTTTGGCTGAGGTGCTGGGCTGGGTCATTGGGACCCTGCTCTTACGGGCAGGATGGGGGGAGGGGAAGGGAAGAGGTCAACTTCTGCAAGGAAAAGCTTCTTAGGGATGGTGGGGCGGGATGAAGGAGGAGGGATGGGAGTGGAGGTTGAGGGAGTGGTTGTTGAAGTAGTACATCTGCTGGACGTGGGTGCAGGTGCATGGGCAGTGTGCTGATGTGAGGTGGATGGCTGTCGGGTGTCTGAGTGGCTGCGTTTGTGTCCTTTAGGAGGGGGGACAGACAGGGTGGGAGAGGACACAGGGGACACATGGATGGATGTTGTGGAGGTGTTTGCAAGTGAGGTGTGTGTGGTGATTCTGGTTGTGGCTGTTGAAGCAGTGCATGCAGTTATGTGTGTCTACATGACTGTGAGGGAGGTGGAGGAGGAGGAGGAAGAGGGGGAGACAGTGGAGGCAGTGGATGTGGATGTGTGTGCAACTTTCTGGTGTTTGTTTGAGTGCGTGTGGACTGAAGTGTGGTGCCTGTGTTTGTGCCACTCTTGTGTGATGTCTTGTGTGCCTGCTTGTCTGTATGTGTGCATGGGATGGGTTGGGGTTGAGGAGACTGGTACTGGGAAGTGGTAGTTGGAGAGGGGACGGTAGGAACAGGGACAATGGCTGCCATCAGAGAGGAGGCCAGAGACTGAATCGATCTCTGTTGGGCACCAAACCACGGTGGATACCATCCAGTAATGCATTGCATTGCTGCATTTGGGATGCTAGCCCCTGGATGGCATTCACAATGGTTGACTGCCCTATAGAGATGAATATCAGGAGGTCAATAGCCTCCTCACTCAGGGCAGCAGGGCTCACTGGGGCAGGGCCTGAGGTGCCTGGGGCGAAGGAGATGCCCACCCTCCTGGGTGAGTGGGAACGGACAACTCGCTGAGGGGCTGCTGGGAGGGCGGTGCTGGTACAGGGTGGCAGCTGTACCTGCAGATGGGGTGGTCACAGATGTGTCCACCACCACCAGGGAGCTTCCATCGAAGGAGGTATCTGAGTCAGTTTTGTCACCCCGTGTCTCCGCTGTGGTGCTCCCCTCTCCCTCCGTCCCACTGATACCCGCGGCGTCGGTGGACTCTGCCTCCTGAGTCCTGTGGGATGCAGCTCCCACTTTCGCCGGTGCCACTGCTCCTCTGCCAGATGATGCTAATGCACACATGAGCAGGATGACAGAAGGAGAAAGGGGGGAGGGAGAGAAAGGGAGCACTGGGTCAATTACAGCACCAACACCACAGTTGGCATACACAGCGCCGTCACACACAGGGATCAGGATTGAGCACTATGCATTGCACTGGCATTGAATTGGCTAGATGCCACAGCAAGATGAGGACCAAACAATGACAACTGCAACACCTCCTGAGACCCACAAAGCCCTGACTAACATGGAATGCAATGAGCTCGGTTACCTGCCTTTGCCATACACCCATTATCCTTGAGCTGGGTCACGCTGCAATGTCTGTCCTGGCATTAAGGGGCACCCACTAACTCACAACCACCACCCGTATCCTATGCCACCTTCCAATTTTTGTAGTAATGCCCACTGTACTCACCCTCTTGTGGCTGCTGTGATGCCCTAAAGCACCCATCCGTCTCTGGGTAGGCCAATGCCAGCATGTGGGCCATCAGAGGGGCAGGTTCCAACGGGCACCCCTTCCTCGTTGGAAGGCCATCCCCAGCTGGGCCTCCACGGTCTTCCGTGCCCAGCGTCTCAGGTCCTCCCACTGTTTCCTGCAGTGGGTGCTCTGCCTGCTGTAGACCCCCAGGGTCTGCATGTTCTTGGCAATGGCATGCCACAATCCCTTCTTTTGATGAGTTCTGACCTGCCGAGGTAATACAGGCAGGAGGACAGCATTACACATGCAGTCCAGCCTGTCACACATATGGCCCCCAAATCATGTTTCCAAATCCATTGGCACACACATCGTCCGGCGCACACCATGTACACTACCACCAGACATACCACCCCACGTATGACACAATGCCTGCACACACATCTCCATGCAGCTCTCCCACATGCATCGTGCCCAAGGTGTACTCACCTGTTGGTCTGGAGGCCCATACAGCTGTGCATACTGGGGGCAAGACCCCATCCACCAAGCACTCCAACTCCATCGAATTGAAGGCAGGGACCCTTTCCCTGGTCACACATGCCGTGGTAGGTTCCAGACCCAGGTCACAGCAGCTCACACAGGGTAGGTGTTGTCCTATGGAAAGTCTGGAATCAAGTGAGGTTATAAACAGAAAATGGCGGTCACTTCCACGGCGGTGTACACAATCACCGCAGGCGCTGATCCCCATTGGCCACTGTACTCCATAGAACCCCATATTAGCCAATGAGGAATTGCACGGCGGTACAAGACCGCCTTCCGCCGCGATGCCCAACGTCAGTGGAGTTACCTCACTTCCACCTGTCCCTAGATACAGGACAGGCAGTCACCATTTCATGGTGGTGGACTGCATACAGATCTTCCATAACTGTGTAATTTATGGAAATTACACATACATTGCCATTCCCACTGTCTCATCACAATAATGCTGTATACACACTAAAGTGGTGGTTCCATTATTCAAATTGTGACAGCCTACTCACTGCAGATGAACAGGAGGAGTAGACAAACCCCTGTGTACAGACCCCTTGTGGACTTGGCTATGGCTAGAGGACATGCACATAATACTCACCTATAAACTGGACAATGACACAATTACAGAGCTGTGTGCCCAATTGGAGCCTGACCAGATCTCAGCTATCCGTCATCCCACTGGGATCCCCCCTCTTGTGCAGGTTCTATCAGTGCTCCATTTCCTGACAACTGGTTCTTTCCAAGTGACGGTGGGCTTGGCAGAAGGAATGCCACACCCAATGCTCTCACTGGTGCTGGGAAGGGTATTGTCTGCCTTGGTGAAACACATGTGCAGCTACATTTCTTTCCCCCAGGTGGAAGATTGGCGACTGTGAAAGCGGGATTCTATGCAATGGAACATATTCCCAATATTATTGGAGCGATTGACTGTACACATATTGCGTTTGTCCCCCCGCCAGAATGAACAGGTGTTTAGGAATCACTCAATGTGCAAATGGTGTGCCTGGTGGACCAGTGCATCTCCCATGTTACTTCCAGATATCCTGGGTCGGTGCATGATGCCTTCGTTCTGAGGATTAGCAGCATTCCAAATGTGATGGCCCAACTACAGTGGCACAAAGTGTGGCTAGTAGGTGAGCCAGAGTCCCCATTGACTGTATGTCAGTGTACGCCTTCAAGTGTTATCCCCATAGCATTGTGTAAGGCTAAGTTTAGTCCCTCAATATGTGCAGGTGACTCTGGCTACCCAAACCTATTGTGGCTCCTGACCATGTGAGGAATGCCAGGACAGGGGCTGAGAACCGTTATAATGATGCACATGGGTGAACCAGGGGAATAATCGAGAGTACCTTTGGCCTCCTGAAGGCCAGATTGACATGCCTGCATCTGACAGGTGGATCCCTGTGCTACTCACCCAAGAAGGTCTGCCAGATGGTAGTGGCATGCTGCATGTTGCACAACCTGGCCCTCGGCACGACTTGTGCCTTTTCTGAAGGAGGAAGGGACTGGAGATGACCCTGTGGCAGCAGTGGACCCTGAGGTCACTTAGGATGAGGATGCAGAGGATGAGGATGAGGACAACAGAACATCAGTTATACGACAATACTTCCAATGACACACAGGTGAGACAGTGGAACTGACCATTACACTGACTATTGATGTTTTTTCTGTGTGGCTGTATCATGAAGGCATTCTCCTCCTTTGCATCTCGACTTACTGTCGCCTATGGCTTGTCATTTTACAGATGTTGGTGATATGACAACAGTGTCCTGATGTGTTTACTGCAGCCAGCTACAGGTCATTGTTTGTATGCTATCACAGTGTTCAGATCATTTGCACTAGATGTGACAGTTCCCATAAATGCACATTTTCAACACATAAAACGGTGCCACTCAAGTTGTGTTCAAGGGTGTTTATTGTAGTGAAAATAATTGACTGAAAAGTGCAATAGAATGGGATGATGGTAAAGGAAAGTCCAGGATATTGTTCCAGTGTGTATGCAGCGCAGGTCCAGTGTCCAAAGGGCCACAGGAAGGGGAGCAAAGGCAGTTCAGAGTGGACAAGGTGAAAGCTTGGGGCACATGGGGGCAATCATGCAAGTCTCATTTCCTGGCGGTAGTCTTGGTCTTGGCAAGTGTCTCTGGCTTCTGTCTTGTTATCAGGGAACATTTCCAGGGTGATTTACCTTCTGCAGGGGGAGGGGTGCTTGTGGCCTGTGGGTCCTGTGGTGGGGCCTCCTGCCCACTAGCTGCAGCAGAAGTGGAGGGTTGGTCAATTGACTGGCTAGTGGTAGGGGCCTGCTGGTGTGCTGTTGATTCCATCATGATGTTGGCCATGTCTGCCAGCACCCCTGCTATGGAGGTCATGGTGGTGTTGAGAGCCTGCAATTTCTCCCTGATCTCCTTATGGTGTTCCTCCTGCAGCCGTGTGTTCTCCTGCATGTTGTTAAGGATCCAGCCCTTCGTGTCCTGGGATTGTTGGTAGGCCCCCAAGATCTTGGTGAGTGCCTCCTGGAGAGTCGTTTCCCTGGGCCTGCCCTTCCCCTGGCACACAGTGGTCCTTCCAGTGTCCCCGTTCCCCTGTGCCTCTGTCCCCTGACAGTGTGCCCACTGACTCCAGGTCCCTGATTGTCTTGGAGGTGAGGTGTGGACTGGGGTCCCTGTACAGGTAGGCACACTGCTGATTGACGTCTCCTGGGGACAGAGGTGTGGGAACGCTGGGTGGGTGCTGTGGTGTTGGATACTGATGGGTGAGGCTCTGTGGTGGTCTGGGGTGACCGACTAACCAGTAGTCCCTGATGGGCCAGGTACTTCATCCAGATCCAGAAGTCCAGAGTTACTGTCATCACTGGGGGCATCTTCTGTTGGGGGACTGGTTTGTCGTGCCACCTCCTCTCCACTGACATTGGCTGTGGCACCTGTGGGGATGTGAGTGATGTATTATGCTTCATGTCTGTGACATATCGTACATCCCTATCTTCCCCTCTATCGTTACTTTTGCCCTGCCACCTTTATTTGTGTATGGTGATGTATTGTGTGATTGTAAGTTCTCCATGCTGGGCATGTGTTTGTTATGGGTGTCCATGCAGGGCTGGGAGGGCTGTCCATGCATTGGTATAGCATGTAGGGCTTGGCATTGGGGTTAGCCATATGTGTAGGTGCAGTGTGTGGGTTGGAGTGGAGTGATGGGATTGAGGATGAGGGGGTGACATGGCATGCAGGTATGGGGGTTGATAAGTAGTTAATGTTGACTCACCAGTGTCCAGTCCTCCAGCAACTCTAGTGAGTCCCACAGGACGCAATACTGCCAAGACTTTCTCCTCCCGTGCTGTGAGCTGTGGGGGAGGAGGTGGGAGTCAACTGTCAGTCCTCTGTATGGCGAGCTGGTGCCTTGCTGCCATGGAATTTACCTTCCCTGTAAGTCATTCCACCTCTTTATGATGTTATCCCTTGATCTTGGATGCTGTCCCATGGCGTTCACCCTGTCCACAATTCTCCACCATAGCTTCATCTTCCTGGCAATGGATATTTGCTGTTCCTTTGCTCCAAACAGCTGTGGCTCTACGCTGACTATTTCCTCCACCATGACCCGCAACTCCTCATCTGTGGAACAGGGGTGTTTTGTGGGGACTTGGGTGTTGTGTGGTGGGTGTAAGTGTATGGGTGTTGGGTACTGTGGTTGGGTGTGTGAAGTGGGGTGCATAAGGGATGTGTGGGTGTATGTGGTGTGTGTGTCTATTTGTCACAGTGGTCTTGGTGTCAGTCTGGTGGCAATAATTTCTATTTGTAAAGGGATGTGGGTAATGTGGGTGTGTGTTTTATAGTGCTGTGGGTGGGTGTGGGTGGTATGTGTATGAGTGTCAGGTGTGTGTTTTTCGTATTGGCCAATTTTGTGTAGTTTAGTATATGGTTGTCCATTCTGAGCGCGCTGCTGTGTACCGCCAGTGGTTTACCGCCATTGAATGTCCGCCATGGTGATTTATGAGTCATAATGTGGTGGGCGTTCTTTTGTTGGTGTAACGGTATGGATGTTGGTATTGCCACTTTAGCACTGACCTTTGGGCTGGCCGATTTGTGTATGTGGCAGTGTTCTGTTGGATTGATGTGTGTGTGTCATAATTTGGCGAACAGATGTTCACCTCTGTTGCGGTATGTTGAAGTCCGTCACTTCAGCAGGAAGCGGGATTTACCGCCAATGTCATAATGAGGGCCTATGTCTCATACTGGAAGATACATTTGACAGGCCATGGTTTCTGCAGGCTAAGCATACAAAACCCACATGACACTCACATGTCCATCACTTCCATGCATGACATTACATCATGTGGCCATCATCAATGTAGCTTTTGACTTGGGTGGCACTCTGAAGGGCACAATGAGCCATTATATGCTCCTCATACAATGGTTTGGCAAGGCCAGATGTGTGCTGAATGATCTGTGACACTATGCGCATTGCTTACAAGATCCTCCAATGCCTCAAACAGTGAGCATACACAGCTCATGGTGTCATGCACATACATGTGGTTTGACATATACAACCATCATATTCATTGATGTGTCATTGTATGGCTATAAAGTCTCCTTGTCTAGATATATGAATGCAACACAAGGCCTTAAAACACATCACACAACACAATATTAATGTGCAATACATAGAGTACTTTTCTCCCCTACCTGCACCATGTACATCCCATTGATGAAACATGAAATGGGACAACAGGCACACAAGAAGTATAACTAGCACACAGGGGCACATTGTAGCCTGTGAGGAGGGAAAAGATGGTGTTGAACAGAGTCTAAGTGTTTTTGAAGTTCTTACCTGCTCCTCTGGTGAGCCATAGAGCTGATCATACAGGGGAAGAACCTTGTCCACGAGCTTCTCCATCTCCTCTGGAGAGAAAGCAGGGGCCCTTTCATCTGCTGACCATGGCTTGATTGATCCCAGAGGCGGCACACAGTAGCGAAGGGGTGGAGGTGTTGGTGACAGCAGTGTCAGGGGGTCAAGTGAGTGAATTTGCAAAACGCAGCGTACACATGCACCATGTATGTGGTCATCACCGCTGATGAGCAGAGCCATTGGCCCGTGACCCCCACAGGCAACAACGTTAGCCTATGGCTCTCTCCGCCACTGTTTAAACTGCCCACTGCGCGGATTACTTCTGCAGGTAGCTGCATGGAGTTCCTAATGTCCAGTGCAGTTGATGAGACATCCACCATTTTCACAGTTGGAAATACAGTTGTGGGCCCTGAAAAATGTGTCACAACACAAATATATGTGTATGATGATCATTTACATCCCAAAGGAGCCTTGTAGTTTTGGTTTCTACTATACAATCAACAGTGAAGTGTGTTGCTGGTCATAGATGACATAAAATGGTAGATTCCGGTTTACCACTGGTGACGGTATTATTGATGGTCAGAAAGTACTGTCAAATGTATAGGGGCACATGAGAAGCAGCTAGTTGGGTGATACCCAAATCCATGTTGTAGACACATGTGTAGATAGCAATGGGGTGTCATATTAGGGCCTTGAGTAGTCCACAGTTTTGATGTGTAACAGGTGTACTGTTATTCCAGTCATTCCTGCATTGTCACATGGACTTTTGTTGTATACATCATGTATGTTTGTGTGTAGATATTTACTAATGGTCCAACTTATCTGATGTCACAAATAAGTACCCTGGGAGAGGGATGTGGCAACAAGCAACAGTTTACCATCCACTACCAGACCTTCAAACCATGAAAGAACATCACATCATCAAACAGTTTAGTCTGAAAAGGTAAACTATTGTGAATTTATTTTGTGAGTTGGAGCCTGATCTAATGCCTGAAAACACAAATCAAACATGCATACCACCCATTGTGAGACTCATGGCAGTATTACACTTCCTGGCCACGGGGTCCTTCCCACATACAGTGGCCATATCTAGCGGCATGTCCCAACCTATGCTCAGTGGTGTGTTAAGAAACATGCTATTAGCACTGGTGAAACACATTGACAGCTATTTCAGGTTCCCCAGACGTGAGGATTTGGCCAATGAGAAAGGCTGACTTCTATGGTTTTGCACACCTCCCAGAGGTGGTGGGAGCCGTTGATGGGACATATATTGCCTTGGTGCCAGAAAACAAGTCTATCGAAACAGGAGAACTTCCATTTTTTCAATGTGCAAGTTGTCTGCTTGTCAGCTCTCTAGATCTCAAATGTTTCTGCTAGGTTCCCTGGATCAGCCCATTATTCCTTTGTAAAGAGGAACAGCACCATACCACCCCCTGATGTCACAACTGCAACCAAAGAGGGCCTGGCTGCTTGGTATGTCACATTTGTCCTGATTTTGCGGCTGCAATGTCAGGTGCTACAATCATGAAGTGTATAACTAATTGTGGCACCTATGTCTCTTTCCCAAACAGAAGACTCTTGATACCCAAACCGTCCTTGGTTATGACGACCGCTGAGTAATCCGACTTCACCAGGGGAAATCTGCTTTAATGAGGCCCTTAAAAGAACACTGTGGGCAGTGAAGCAGACGTTTGGGCTCCTAAAGGCCATATTTCGCTGACATGACAAGACTGGGGGAGCTCTCCTCTACTCACCTGGGAAGGTGTGTCAGATCACCATGGCATGCTGCATGCTCCATAAGATTGCCCTCTCGAGGACTATCCCTTACATCCCAGAGGAGAGGGAGCCTCAGATGCCAAATGAAGATTATAGAGAAGAGACAGGAGCTGACTTGGGTAGAGATCACATCAACACCTTCTTTTCATGAGTGTAAATATTTATTGAGATACCATGACTTTGATTGTAATATTAACTGTAGTTGTGATAATGTGAGGAGTATCTTTTTAGTAATAGCTACGAAACTCACGTTCATGCAAAATATACAAAAGGATGTTTGCTGAGCAAGATTTTGACACAATCACATTTTTAGGCTGTTGCTTTGTTTGTGTCTCATTTTTCTGAATGACTTTGTTGTCCAGACATTTCATATTTGACTTGGGTGTAAGCTTTCCTAGCTCCACTAGTTGATTTGTTCTTTGTTCAGGTACCTTCAGCATGAGATCTTCATTTGGGCATTTCAGAGTTGTGACATTGGCAGGCATATCATGCTTTTGGGACATACAAAGTGGACATGGATTTTTTCTAGGAATTAGCATCACAGACTTTGGGTGTAGACAACCTGTGTCAAGACAGCTAGCATAGTGATAGGATGGAAGTGCAGAAGGTTCCATTGAACTTGTACATTGTGTGGTGGCCATGATGCATCATGTGTGCTGTCATACGGTGAGTGAAAATGTTGTGGTAAGACACTTTCATGTCAATTCCATTTCACTTTGGCTGAACAGTCTTTTGGTGTTAACTGTGTGTTACTGCTTATGTGTTTGATCATTATTGGCCAAAGTGCTTGTGACACATCACTGAAAATTGATTATGTCATACCACCAGGTGCAGAAGCACTGGATTTTATTGACCACGAGCACGTACTGTCATACTGCCATCTGGCTGGGTGTTGCATCTCATGAGGTGCACTTCCTTTTGAGAGATAGGTGATCTGTCTCCAGCTGATGACGTTAACCATATCCAGTTTTTACCAACATAACAGGACACTGTCTGACATGTCCATTACTACAATGTTCCGGGTGTCTGTACCATTATATTTTGTGGTCTACACAGTCTGGTATGGTCACGTCTCACTTTCATAGTTACTGACATCTTGACAGCCTATGTGCTGAACAATGTAAAAGGATCTCTTCTGCAACAAGACACTTGTACTTATGTATTAGTGTGTAAAAGTTGTAAGCCTGAAGTGGACACTATACATGCTACATATCCCTGCTTAAACAAGTAGGTTGTATCTGCATTGTGTGGTTCACCTGCTATTGCATATTTTCATAGCTAATATGTGAAATTTAAGACAGCAGACAATGAGTTGGCAATGGGTGTATTTATTTCAGTGCACATATATAAAATAAAAATGTGTACATGAATGAAAATAAAAGTGAAGTGAAGGGGTCAGTCATGGTGGGTGAAATCATTGGAGTAGATGCCACACCATTAGAAGTCCAAAGTCCAGAGTACTCCACCTATTGGAAATGGAAATTAGTTCAGGATGAGTCAACAGAGTGAATTTGTGGCACACAGAGGAGGACATTATGGAAGAGGTCACTTGCTGGCAGTGGTGGGTGCCTCACCATCTGCACCTTCTGGATTTTTTGCTGGATGTTTCCATTTGTGAGGGGAATCAGCTGCTGCAGAGACAGGAGTTTCTGAGGCCGGCTGTGCCTCTGGCAGGACCTCCCTTCCTGTGTGTGCCGTAGATGTACTTGCCTGTGATGTAGTTGTCACACAGGAAAGGGTATATGGTAGGAGGAAAGCACTACTCAGGGTGATGTTGATTTTCCTCAGCACCCCTGTAAGGGTGCCCGTGTTGTCATTGTGGGCATCCATTTTGTCTTTCATGACCCTCTGCAGTTGCTTAATGTCCCAGGGTTCAGTCAACACTTGGCCCTTCATGCCTTTGACTTCTGATAGACCACCAAGACGTGGGTAATGACATCCTGGCCGACAGCAGCCCCAGTGGTCTCACTATGCTGGCCCACAGCATCCCTCTCATGCACCTTACCCCCTTGAGCCAGTGCCATTGGCACAGGGTGCCCTCTCCAACTGGGTCCTGGACCCTCAGTGTCAAGAGTGTGAAGTTCCACCTCAGGAACCAGGACTGAGGGTACAAGATGGTTAAAACTGGGCTAGGTACACAGGTTGGGGGACACATTTTTGCCTGGGATGTTGATGCAACAGGGCTGGGAGGTGCCGATGTGGCCACAGTGAGACTCATTGTTACCATCTGACCAGGATTGGCCAGGCCCGTCCTCCACGTCCACAAGTCCAGGAGTGCTGTCATCGCTGAGGGCTTCATCTAGGAGGGTAGTGTGGGCCTGTTGGGTGGCCTTGGTGTCCCAAGTGGCATCTCAACCTGTTGATCAAGGAAGTACATTGTTACTGGTTGAAATGTGACATCTGCCTCCAAAGCTTTTGTATTATAGTAAGCCGAGACATTGGACATATTACCAAAAGTGAAGCCAACACAGTGTAGATGCAGCATGTGTCTTTGACCATTTGGAGGCCTAATTGAGTGAGATACAGGCAAACACGTATTGTTGTTTTAGATGTAACTGCAGTCGTTATGTGTGCAATTATGTGTCAATGTGTTTGCTACCGCTACCAATCTAGTGGTGCAGCTTAAAGACTTAGGAACACTTGGTGTACAAACTTGGTAAGGTGTTATCCCTGTCCTCAAGAGTTTAATCCTGGGTAGCAGGTCCAGTTGGACCTAGGTAGACAGACACTTAACTGAGTTGAGCATGATCTACATACTGCTCAGTCACAGGTGGTTACACTTCAATTGATATTTACCAAACAGGCGTATATGGACGCCTGACAAATGGTATCCTCCCAGGTGAGCACACCTCAATTGAGAGTTATGAAACAGGGGTAGTTGGACAAGTGAACAATGAGCTGGTGGTTAGAGTTACAGACACAAGGCTTCCTGGGAGTTGCAGTCAGGTCACTTCCTCTACTACACGTGCTTGACAAATGACATCATCCCAGGTGAATACACTTCAATTGAGAGTTACCAAACAGGGCTATTTGGACGAGTGACCACAGGGATGGTGGTTGGACTTACATAAACAGGGCTTTCTAGGAGTAGCAGCCAGGTCACTCCCTATACTACACGCACTTGAAAAATGTTTTCCTCCCAGGTGAGTACACTTCAATTGAGATTCACCAAACAGGGGTATTTGGACAAGTGAACACTGGGTTGGTGGTTCAAGTTACAGACACATGGCTGGGAGTTTACACACAAATCAGCCAATTTTTGGGTGATACATATCTGTAGGCAGACTGCATTTAGGTTTGAGCATACATTTACATGTTGAGACATACCACGAGTCCTGAGTTGTTGTTTTGATATTGTAAGACTTGCAGGCACCATTTTGATGTATGGCATGTGATGGGCCTTGGTAGCTGTGATGTTTAGTATTATAATACACATTGACAGTGTTATATCGCAGATCCTCTGCGTATTAAATGTTGGTTAAATACAAGACAGTGACAAAAGATGAGCTGTGAGCATGCAGGACATTGCAGTTTGGCAACAGGGTTTGTGTTGCAACTTACCAGACTCCACTCTCCCAGGTATTCCTGTCGGACCCTCAGGGTGCTGTATGGCCAAAACCTTCTCCTCCAGGGAAAGAGTGTTAATGGGGCACTGGGAGGGCCACCCCCAGTCTTGTTGGCCTCCAGCTGCTGCCTGGAGACCAGGGAATGGACCTTGCCCCTGAGGCTGGTCAACCGCTTCCTAATGTCGGCCTTTGTGTGCAAGGTGGTGCCTACAGCATTCACTCTGTCGTCTATCCTTTGCCACAGTTCCATTTTTCTACTGATAGGAGTATACTGGACTTGGGCTCTAAATAATAGTAGCTCTATTCTTAGGATTTCATCCGCCATGACTCTAAAGTCATCTTCTGAAAAATGGGGGTTTTGAGGAAGTGACAAGGTGGACAACTAAAGTGGGTGACAGGGACTTGGTTGGCAGGGAAAGTGCAGTAGGGAGTGGATGGACACAAGTGTGTGCGGGGTCTTGAATGTGATGGTGAATAAAAAACACAGGGTGCCTAATCTATGGAAAAATGAGAAAATGGTGGTCATTCTTCTTCATAGTCCAGTAGAAATGCAAAGAATTGTGATCTGGGAAGGGGTGTGTTTTATAGTGTGCTTTGCAGCTTTGTCCACTGGGCCAATATGTATCAGCTGTGTTGTTCTTGTATTCATCCAATAGGCACTTATCTGTTGCATTGCTGAGTGCGGATCATGGTGGTCGACAGTCGCCACCTTGCCGCCGTGGTGACTGTGTTTTTGTAATAGGATGTACGGTTGGATGGGGCTCTGACGGCACTGGAGGTTGGACCGCCTGGATAGCAGACTGCTGCGCCACTGGTGGTCTGCCTTTTATGCTGGAAGGGCGGCAGTTCTGCCTGTATACATCATAATATGCCATGCTAGAGACCACCGGCACAGTGGTCTTTTTGGGACTGCCAACATGATGGTCTAGGGATTCGACTGCCAAACTCATAACTGGGCCCTATAGGTGGCAATTAATGAGATTGCTGTTTTTTCACCAGTCAACCTATTGTTTTGGTAAACAGCAATTCTTCCTTTTTTTGCGTGGTAATTTTGTATGCTGCTTGCTGTAAGGCGTTCCTAGTATATCCTATATTGTTTAGGTGTTTCATGATCATCACCTGCTCGTGCATATAAAATTCATGTACAATCCTTAACTCATATAATTCATACCATAACTCAGAAAATCAAATGAAATGTTCATGACCGAACCCTTATTGAAACACATGCAATTTCAAATTTAAGTAATGTTACAGATGAGATTACATATCACATTACCCTTAACAATTTGACAGAGATGACTATGATTGTAGTATTATTAATTAGTTTGATTATATGTTATTTATTAACATTTTGCTTTTAGGCACATATTGGTATAAATATTTTGAGGTCATATGCATTCCATTTGCGAGTTATGGTGTGTAAGGTTGTTGAGTGAGTTAAGTTCTGTGGTCCTCCCCAACACTCTCAAATTTCATTGTTTTTTCAGTTTTAATTATTAGCAATAACTGCACCCTAACTGTGGTTTTTAGGTGAATTTCTAAAAAAATGTTAAGGTTTTATAAACAAAGGTTACCATAACTTCACTTGAAAATTTGTCTTTTTCATTTTGTATCATATTCCAGATCAATTAGTCCTATGGACACAACACTCCAAAGTTGGCTACTCCCTACTGTGCACACCCTTCAACCAAGACTGTGTATAGTATGGTTGGGTACAGGGATCGGCCTCCTGTCAGGACATGCTCTCAAACCTCTACTGGCAGCCAGGGGCTGGCCACAGGACATGGCCTCCAGCCAGTTCTTGCACAAACCCTCTGTGGGTGGCAAACTCCAGCTATTCGTGTTTATTGTCAAACTGGTGCCCAGATCTCTGTTGGTGGCCAACACCTACAGCACAGAGGCTTTGGTCGTGTGCACTAGGGATTGACCATCAGGCCTGGCCTCCAAATGGGCCCTCAGCCCAAAAACCGTGAACAGCCAACCCTGCTGTACACTGCCTTCAGTCATTCGCAGCATAATTGGCTGTTGTGCCTGTCATATAGGCAGTGTGCCATACCCTTTGCAAACTGCCTACCCCCACTGCAGTGCATCAGTTGGTTTTCTGCATGGCCTACCTTGGGGTCAGACCTTGCCTTCATCCCACCAACCAACACATGCAGGCCAACTGACACGTACAGTCATTGGTTAAGAACAGCAGTACTGCTACAAAAACATTGTTTTTCATTTTTTACAGGATTCAAAATTCCTATGCTAGATGAATGAATCTTGAGACCAGGGAGCACATGGAAAGTGCAGGGTTCAGGAATCCTGTGATAAAAAGTATGATTTTATAATAATTTTATTGTTGGTGTCTCCATGGAAGCTGTCCACCTGGGTCTGGGGTCAGAGTAGAGTAACCCTACCCTTTTACGCCCTTCTCCTTTGTTTTTCTCCCAATACAATATCCAGTGCACTGTGATGGGTAATGGTAGCTATACCAGATATGCTTCTGTGATAGAAGCCAGTCAGAGCTCGTCAGATTCACAAATCTGCCATTGGTTTTCCAAATCCACAAAGTACAACAGAAAAAACAAATCTCCCTAGTCCAATGGTGTCCCTTTATTTTGTTAATCAGATTCACAAACTCTCTGTAGATTTGCAAATCCACAGAGAAGCAACAAATTAACAATTCAGATACCACTAAAATGTAACCTCTTCATGCCCAACCAAGAACCTTTTTAAATGTAAATGTCTGTAAAACGTCTGAACGGACTTACATGTAAAGGCCATGCACATTGCAATTTTGTGCCAGATTTGGGGGGTCATTCTGACTCCCGCCGGGCGCGGTCACCGCGCGCCCGGCGGGAGCCGCCAAAATACCGTACCGCGGTCGGAAGACCGCGGCGGGTATTTTGAGTTTTCCCCTGGGCTGGCGGTCGGCCTTCAAAAGGCCGCCCGCCAGCCCAGGGGAAAA